>NC_134088.1:65647230-65964886 GCF_000715075.1 Nicotiana tabacum
AAACAATAGAGTCCCTATGGGCATGCTCTCTACAACATATGCATCGTGACACAAACAAATTCCCCTGTATAACTAGACTACTAGAAGTAGGTAAACAAATGCTAGAAAGAGCTGCTTATAATGCATTTAAAAGTCACGAAAACTTAGCAGGGTACAGAAAAGGGTTCAAAGTAAAATAAAGAACCTATGCATATAACCATGTTAAATAATTTAGACTCTAAATTCGAAGTTATCAACAAACACCGTATTAAATAATAACTCAGAGTTACTACTGATACATAGAATGATCTAGGATTATAACTATACAAGAAAACTAAGAGCCCAAAGATCCAGGCATTCTTAATCTTAACAGAGAAACCAAGCTAAAAGTAGTTCGAGATCAATTGCTATTAGCTTTCCTAGGAAATCAATTCAAACAGACACTAGACATCCCACGCAATCATAGAATGCTACAAGAACCGATTACTAAAGTGACAGAAAAAAATCATGAAACTTCACTAAAGCAATAAAAAGAACAAATCAACATTGCATTGAGCAGGAAAAGTTAATAATGAGGAAAAATTGCAACAGTGAGAGCACTAACCAGTTCTAAAGCAAAACTAGCAATATAAGAAAAGCAAGAAAGAATTGATGCTTTTGGCTACAGAATCCCCGAATCCTAGTACTTCAGAGTTAACAAAGGCTTCGAGGAGTCCCAAGTAGTGCTTGTGCTAGGGAAGATTAAATGAATGGAGATCATCAAAGTGCCTTGGCTTTCAGCCGGCATAGAACATACACGAGCAATAGTGATAAAATCAATGATTCAAAACCAGGAGTGAATCCTCCAGTATTGCGAGAAAAAAAGAAATCATTAATAGGCAGGGAGTATAATAGGGAGAGAGATGTGCGACTTAGGTCTGAGAGATAAGGGAAAAGGGGAGAGGATTTATATAGTGGCAAGAATCACACAAAAAATGGAAAAGAATGAGTCAGATCATAAATAAGGAAAATGGATTCTCATGCAAACTGATTTCATATCGGATTAGGGAAAATAATATCAAAATTCTAACAAAATCAACTTAGAATATCAACGAACAAGACTGTCGAGGGGAGTAAATATTTCCCCTAAAATGCATCAAGCTACGATTATGTGCAAAAATCTATAGTCGAGCTCACGTTGGAACCTCTAAAATCGATACTTGCCATGTTCGGGCAAGTATCAGTAGATTTCCCAGCGAAAACTTACCATAACCGAGTAAGTACCACGAGAAAAAAGTCTAGAAAGGTGAGGATATCACAGAGGAATCCCGAGTTGACGGGGATTTGGAAAAGGAACGAGAATATCTCATGTTGTCTAGATTTTTAGGGCTAGGGTTTGCAAAGAGGAGAGGTTGAAAGAGGATACAATGGCGGCTGGGTGAAAAAGTGGGGTTTTAGGGTTTGGGATTAGGTTTATAAAGGGGTTAGGGGAATAAGGGTCGTTGGATTGAGGTGAATGAACGATTATGATCAAATGAGTCAACAATGTCGGCTTTGGAGGGTTGTGGACGGTTCAAACAGGTGTGGGGTCTGGGTCGTCTGGTCTTGGGCTGTTGGTGATTGGGCTTTAGGGTGTTAAGATTTGACTCATTAGTTTATCCGAAATTCGGTCTTTTATCTGACTTATTCAAAATATATGCAATCATATAAGTAATAAATTATAAGATAATAAATAAATATATAAAAGTACTACAACAACAACAACCCAGTAAAATCCTACTAATGGGGTTTGGGGAGAGTAGTATATATGCAGATCTTACCCCTACCCCGAAGGAGTAGAGAGATTGTTTCCGAAAAATATGTAAAAGTACTATTTTGTGAAATTAAGGACTTAATATAGTAAATTAAGGTTATAAAAATTGGAAAATATTATTTGACAAAGAAAAATATAATAAATATAATTAATTAGGAAGATTATAGGCTATTATTGCAAATAATGCACAAGACATGAAATGCTATACAATTATAGGAACTACTATAAAAGTATTATAAAAATATTATAAAATGCATAGAATACAAGTAAGATATCTTGGCCGATTGGTCAATCATAAATGATTTTAAGAAATAACAAGTAAATTATTTAGAAAATACAAAATGCTAAAATTAATCAATTATTTATCAAAACTACTTAAAACATATAACAAAATAATTTGTATATCAATCTACCATAATAATACTTTTTAAAGACTATGAAGTAATGATAAATGGTAGAATCACTATTTTGAACATGTAATGGAGCTGTAATACGGGAAGATGTCCTGTAACTAGTACTTAAAATATTCAAACAATGCATTTAAAAGTATAATAACCCGCAATGGCTGAATGGAAATTCACGAGGACAAAATTGAGTATCAATAGTTGTCTCTCTTTACCCGGAAATAATGAAAGAATTGTCGGATAAAGAAATCAATATGATAATTAATTTTATCCGAATAATGAGAAAAGAATGTGAGGTGTTTAAAATATGGTGTCCGAATCCTGATCTTTGAGTTGCCTATATATCCCTGATTTTACAGGAATTTGGCTGTGTAGTTCTGGATTCAAAGGCGAACAATACCTCTTAAGTCATTAAGAAAGACCGTATATTTTGAAGAATGTCTTTCTTTGAGTAGGATAGTTTAACGAATGGTTGATGTCACAGAAGGAAAATATGGATAGTAATGGCATGAAGACGATTATTACGAATGCATAAGGTAGTATGATAGAGAGAAATTACGGAAAAGGAAGTGCGTGACAATCGATTGGAGGTTTCTTGGGATATTAAAGGAATATGAATATTGAACAGAAACTGGAGAAAGAATTGATCCCGTTTGAGGAACAATTGCCTTATGTATTACCTACAAAACTTAAAAACACAACGAATGCAGAAATACTCACACACACATAGCCAAAACACAAAATAGATGTGGCTGCGGGAATTTATACACTATGCACGTTCCCTTTGGACTATTAAGGGTGTATTCGGACAGTGAAAATAATTTCCTTAGACCATGACGTCCGGGGCCATGGAGCGTATCCCGATCGATCATTTTGAGCTTTAAGGTTTCGTCCAGAGGTTCGAGGTCTTGAATGACTTCATATTGTGTATTATGTCTCGCGTGCATGGTCGGATTTGAATTTCGGATGTTTCGGAATGAATTTGGATGAGTAATTCTCACTTTAGAAGCTTAAGTTGAAAATATTGATTGAGGTTTGACTTTGGTGAAAACGACTCTGAAACAGTGTTTTGATGGCTTTGATAGGTTCGTATCGTGATTTTGGACTTGGGAGTGTGCCTGGAATCGATTTCGGGGGTCCGTAGGTTGATTTGTGTTGTTTTTCCGAAAGTTGACAATTTAAAGGTTTAAAATATTTTTTTATAAGTTTGACCGTATGTTGACTTCATTACTATCGTGTTTGGATTTTTGTTTCGGGACTTGAAATAAGTTCGTTTTGTCTTTTGGAACTTGTCTGCAAAGTTTGGCATCATTCCAAGTTTATTTGATAGGAATCAGACGCACAGTTGTATTTTTTGAAGTTCTTGAGTTTCATATTGAATTCATGTGTTTTGAGGTCCGATTAGTGGTTTTGGATGTTATTTTAATGATTTGATCATGCGAGCGAGTTCGTATTATATTTTTAGACTTGTGTTGATGTTTGGTTTGGAGCCCCGAGGGCTCGGGCGAGTTTTAGACGCGCTACAGAGTGTTTGACAGAGTTTGAATTCTGTTGGTTTTTGCACAGATGTCTCAGGTCTTGCATTTGCGAGTTTTGGATCGCAATTGCGATAATAGGATATAGTCTGCTAGGTTTGCATTTGCGAACACAGAGTTCGCATTTGTGAAGGGGGACTGGGTAAGCTTGATTCGCATTTGCGTTCACCCTGATCGCTTTTGCGATGCTTCACTGGTTCTCAATTGTGAACAAAATGTCGCATTTGCGACTGTAGAAGGGGTGTGAGAGAGTTTGATTTTGTGATGGTTTCTTCGCATTTGCGGGGTTCGCATTTGCGAACACCAGGTCGCAATTGCGACACCTGCGACTGGACAAAAAGTTGAGGGACAGAAATTTTTGTCTGATTTTAATATTTTGGAATCGTAGACTCGGTAGGATGCGATTTGAAAGAGGAAATTTCATCTACAATTATTGGGTAAGTGATTTTGTTCAATTTCCAACTATTTTACATGATTATATGGGAGTTTTAACATTAAAAGTGTGAGAATCAAAGTGAAAAATTTTCAAGTTTTTGGAAAATAAGAATTTGAGTTTTGAGAGTTGATTTGGACTCAGATTTTAAAACTAATCACATATATGAACTCGTGGGGTCATGTGTAGTCGGAATCTACCATTGGACCCGGGTTTTGATCGGGTGAGTCTCCGGTTGATTTTTGTTGACTTTTGAGCAATTGTGTAAAGATCGTAGCTTTAATTATTGGAATTGATTTCTCTTGCATTATTTGATGTTATTAAGTCGGTTTTGGTTAGATTTGTGCCACTGAGATTGGTTGGATTGTACTATTTGAAGTACATGAAAGACGTGTATCCGATGTGATGAGTGTGTACACGACTTATATGTGGACATTTGACCGACTTAGACTCTTAGGTTCTCTTGTACATTAAAAATGAAGTTGTCTCATCATGCTATATCCTCCATTGCTAGAGTTACCCTTACATGTCTTATTTGAAGTTGATTGGTTCATGTTCTACCTTTATTGCCAAATGTACTATTATTTGCCTTAATTGAAGTTGTTACCTCTTTCATTGCCATGTATCTCTTCCATAGTTGATTCTCCTTAATTTAAGTTATCTCTTCCATTGTTGACTTGTACTTATTTGGAATCATTGTTACATGTTATCTCTCTTATCGTTGGGTCATTCTTATTTGGAATCATTGTTATATGTTCTCTCTCCTATTGTTGAGTTACTCCTAGTTGATATCGTTGTTACACACAATCTCTCTCATTGTTGAGTTATTCTTGTTCACACCATTATCACTTGTTATGTCTTTCATTGTGAGCCCGTTCTTCCGTTTCTTTATGTTTTGTAATTCTTGTGTTGATTTACTTGCCGTACTCTGATGTTATTGTTGTACTCAGTATTGTTGAGCCGAGGGCTATGTGTGGTTGTGGTTTTAGAATTGTTTTGAGGAAATGTTGTGGCATATGGGCACATGTGGTCCAAGTCATTATATTGTGTTGTTATGTTTTCGGCACACGTGATATTGTTGAGATAATTGTCGGGGTGTTCGCACGTGGGTTGTCTGTGCTATTGTTATTGATAATTGCATATGCGGCGTGACAAGGCGGGCTATATATATCTGTGGGTTTGCGCATGTGGTGAGACAAGGTGGGAATATTATTATGTGCGTGCTGCGAGACAAGGCGGGCAATTACTTTATTGTTGTGTACATGGCGAGACAAGGTGGGATATGTCGGGGATGATTTGTGGTGACTTGTGATGGCCTGGGTGCATTGTTATTGACGATATTTGTGTAGAGGCATGCCTACCTTGTGTGAGTTATGAATTTTACATTTTGTTGTGTTGTTTCCTATGTGCCATTCATTGTCTCTACTCATACTTGTTGACTCGAGTTGTGATAGAACACCTGCACAAGCATACACATAATTAATCACTCATATCGGTTTAAGAAGATGAATCCTGATGTTCATTGATCATTTACATGTATTCTCGTTTACTTGCCTTTTGTGTGAGAGTTGTACTATTGACACGTGAGTTGTCCATGCGGTTATGAGTTATGTTTAGTGTTGGCATGTGAGTTGTCTGTGCGGATATGAGGTATTGTCACTCCCTTAGCACGTGAATTGTCCGTGCAGATATGAGGTACTAATGGTATTGGCACGTGAGTTGTCCGTGTAACACGTGAGTTGACTGTGCAGTTGTGATTTATAATGTGGGCACAAGATGCCAAGTGATTAGGGTTCGTGAATTAGGACCTGTGATTTATGACTATGAGGTGTGGTACCTCGAGGAAATTCTTGAATAAATCTTGTGTGAAAGTGGTTGCTCTTATTGAGTTGTTACTTGTTTTTCCTTACTTGGTTTCACCGGACTTAAACTCTGTTCAGCTTACTCTACGACGTTATTACATGTTGGTTGTTCCCTGTTGCTAATTGTTGTTTCTAGTTTTCTATTGCGGGTATTGTTTTATTGTTTTTACCATGCTTAGCTTTATCTTAATATTGTTCTCTGTTAGTTTCACATTCATACTTGTACATATTATTAAGTCTAGTAGGTGTCTTGACTGTCCCTCGTCACTACTTCACCGAGGTTAGTCTTGATACTTACTGGGTACCACTGTGGTGTACTCATGCTACGCTTTCTGCACATTTTTTAGCAGATCCATGTACTTCGGAATGGGTTGATCAATAGATAGCTGATCAGATATTGCTGCAGAGACTTTAAGGTATAACTGCCATCGCATTCGCAGGCCTCGGAGTCACCTTCTGAAGTTTATTTTGTACATTTTATTTCTATTCGGGAACAATTGTACTTAGAGATTTTACTAGTAAACTCAGTAGAGCTTATGACTTGTACTACAAGTTTTGGGATATTGTATTGTACTTGGGATTGTTGGCTCATTATAATAATATTTGTTTCATGCTTAATAATTATACTTGGTTAAAATAAGTTATTAATTCAATAAGTGTTAAGCTTACCTAGTCTTAGAGACTAGGTGCCATCACTACATCCTACAGAGTGAAATTGGGGTTGTGACATAAGGTATTCGCAGGCCATGAAATGGTGTCCTCGGTCCATGAACATGGTGCCGTTGGACTATGACGCGTTTGAATAATGATGTGCAACTTTGAGATCCTTAGAAGATGAAATGGTGCCTTCGGACTATGACACCTTAAGATAATGATATGCATTTTTGGATCCTTAGGCCATGGAATGGTGTCCTTAGGCCATAAAGATGGTGCCTCCGGACTATGAGGCCTTAGGATAACTATATGCAGTTTTGGATATGGAATGGGGTTCTTAGGCTATGAAGATGTGCCTCCGGAATATGACGCCTTCGAATAGTGTGGCGATCTTTCAACCCATGAAATGCAATGATAGAGCGATATTTAACTATTCAGAAAGGAAAGAGGGCAATGCTTAGCCCCATGTAGATAATCAAGGCAATGTTTAGCCTTATGCAAGAATGGAGGTAGAGCTTAGCCTCATGCAAATGGAGGAAGGTAGTGCTTAGCCTTATCTAATAATATAGGCAAATCTTAGCCTCATGCAGATAATGAAGGCAGTGATTAGCCTTATACAAGAATGGAGGCAGAGCTTAGCCTCATACAAACGGAGGAAGGCAATGCTTTGCCTTATGCAAGAATGGAGGCAGTGCTTAGCCTTATGCAAGAATGGAGGTAGAGCTTAGACTCATGCAGATAATGAAGGCAATGCGTAGCCTTATACAATAATGGAGTCAGAGATTAGCCTCATTAAAGTATGAGGGCAGTGCTTAGCAACATGCAAATAATGAGGGTAGTGCTTAGCCCTATGTAGATGAAGGCGGTGCTAAGCCGTATGCAATAATGGAGGCAAAGCTTAGCCTCATGCGAGTATGAGGGCAATGCATAGCCCTATGAAAATAATGAGGGCAATGCTTATCCCTATGTAGATGAAGGCAATGCTTAGCCATATACATTAATGGAGGCAGAGCTTAGCCTCATGCAAGTATGAGGGCAATGCTTAGCCCTATGCGAATAATGAAGGTAATGCTTATCCCTAAGCCGATGAAGGCAATTCTTAAACTTATACAATAATGGAGGCAAAGCTTAGCCTCATGCGTGTATGAGAGCAGTTCTTAGCCCTATGCAAATAGTGAGGGACATGCTTAGCCCTATGTAAGAAAGAAGGAAACCAATTCTTAGCTTGACAAATTTACGCTTGGTAGCATCCATCCATGTGTAGAAAATGATTTCATCGCATATCCTTTTCGGATATCCTTGACATTGCCGTATCTAAAATTCTTGTGTTCAAAGAAAAATAGTGAGTTGTGGAGGAAGGTTGATTCATGCTTTTGACTCCGTGTCTCGTACTGTCTTCTGGCTTCGCCTTCCGATCTTGATACTTCTGTGCTTTGAGCTTTCCTGGGTAGCATTGGGCTATTACAAAGATTTGGGTTTTGAAAAATATGTCTCATATGCAATTAGCCAATTATTGAGAATGCCATTATTAAAATATATGATAATGCATAAAATAGATAATTTTTGTCAAATTGTAAACTGTGATACACTTTGAGACAGCGCAGCGTCCTTATCCTGAATAGAATTTTGAAGACTTCCTCAAAAGTTTTCTCCTGTCCTGACAAATTGGCTAATATACTTTCTGACAATACTCTTATGGCGACTTTTGGTGAGACAATACTGAATCTGACGAAGCTCAAAGATTTCTACAGTTTTTGTCCTTGGAGGGAAATGGGAATTTTATTATAATGTGACCTAACCCACATGGCTGCCTACATATCCCCTTTTAAACAATAATTATGTCTACGTAGTTCATGTTACATCAAGAAGAAAATGCAAGTACAATCCTTAGACATAATATCTTTTGACGGAGTCTGAATTGATAGGCTTTGACAATATTTCTCCATCCATTTTTGCTAGTATAAAAGCTCCTCCTGTCAACACTCGATGAACCATGTAAGGACCCTTCTAATTTGGTGAGAATTTACCCTTTGCCTCATCCTGATGTGGGAAAATTCGTTTTAAAACTAGTTGCCCTAGTGTGACTGCCTTGGTCTCACCTTCTTGTTGACAATTTTGGCCAATCCATTCTAGTAGAGTTGACCGTGACATACTGCGTTCATCCTTTGCCCATCAATGAGATCCAACTGATCATATCGGTTCTGTACCCATTCGGCGTCACTCAGCTTGGCTTCTTGTAAGATCCGTAAGGAAGGGTTCTCCATCTTAGCGGGTATAACAACTTCATTACCATAAACTAGTAGATAAGGAGTTGCCTAGTTGATGTTCGGACCATGGTACGATATCCAAGCAAGGAAAACGGTAGCTTCTCATGCCAATGTTTGTAGTTGTCTATCGTCTTCCTCGGTATCGTCTCAATGTTCTTGTTTGCGGCTTCTACAACTCTAAGTCGGGAACCCCAAACCGATATAAAATATGATCTCAAACAAAATCTGCTACGACCTTCTTTGTAAGAGGCAACTTCGACCCACTTGGTAAAGTAGTATATGGCTACAAGGATGAATCTATGTCCATTAGAGGCGGCAGGCTCGATCGGGCCGATGAAATCCATGCCCCAGGTGACAAATGGCAAGGCGAACTTGTCACATTGAGCTCATTAGGAGGAACTCATATAATGTCAGCATGTCCCTGACATTAATGGCACTTCTATACATACTTGACGCGGTTAGTCTCTATAGTCATCCAAAGATTTCATGCCCTCATATCTTCTTTGCTAGAACGAACCCATTCATGTGAGGTCCGTATGTAACGGTATGTATTTATTCAAGTAGTCTGGATGCTTCTAACATCCCAAGGTCAGGAGTCCTCATGTACATGATTCCTCCACTCTAGAAGAAATGGGTTGCCACTCTCCGCAACGTGCGATTCTGAGTATGCGTAGCACTCTTTGGATATTATCCCTTCTCCAGATACTCCCTGATATCATGAAACCATGGCTTCCCATCAACTCTTCTTCAATGTGAGCACAATAGGCAGGTTGTTTGCGGAACTTTATTGGGATAGGATTAATGTAATTCTTATCTGGATGTTGAATCATGGATGACAATGTGGCCAACGCGTCTGTAAACTCGTTCTGAATTTGGGAAACATTCTTGAACTCTATCTTACTGAATCTCTTAATCAGCTCTTGCACGCAGTGCAAATATGGCAGTATCTTGGTATTCTTGGTGGTCCATTCCCTGAGTACCTGATGTATTAGCAATTATGAATATCCAATCACCAGTAATTCCCAGATGTTCATATCAATGGCTAGCTTGAGTCCTAGAATGCAAGCTTCATCTCCGCCATATTTTTGGTGCATAGAAATCTGAGTTTACCCGATACCGAATAGTGTTAACCCATTTCTATTACCAAGACAACTCCGATGCCTACTCCCTTGAAATTTGCTACTCCGTCGAAGAATAGCCTCCGACAATCATAAGCTTCCACAATATCTTCTCATATGAATGATACCTCTTTGTTGGGAAAATATGTCTTCAGCGGTTCATATTCTCCATCTACGGGATACTCTACTAGATGATCAGCCAATTATTTTTTCTTGATTGCCTTTTGGGTCACATAGATGATATCGAACTCACTCAACAATATTTGCTACTTCGCCAGCATGCTTGTGGGCATTAGATTTCTGAAAAATATACTTCAAAGGGTCCATCGTCGATATCAGGTAAGTAGTGTATGAACATAAGTAATGCCTCAACTTTATTGCTACCCATGTCAAGGCACATCATGTACACTTCAACAAAGCGTATCAAGCTTCATATGGTGTGAAATTCTTACTCATACAACTAGAGCTTGCTCCTTCCTTCCAGTCTCGTCATGTTTCCCCAAGATGAGTCTGAATGCCTTGCCTAGCACGAAGAGGTACAATAATAGCGGTCTCCCAGGTTCTGGAGGGACTAACATAGGAGGCTTGGATAAATATTCCTTGATTTTGTCGAAATCCTTTTGACACTCCTCAGTCCAACCCGTTGTAGCATCATTTCTTAACATTCTGAAGATTAGTGAACATATTTACCATTGATTGTGATGTGAAGCGACTGATGTAGTTGAGACAGACCAAGAAACTCATCACATGTTTCTTGTTCTTAGGCGGTGGCATATCCTGAATGGCTTTGATCTTTGATGGATCTAGGTCGATCCCTCGACAACTGATGATGAAACCCAATATCTTTCCGGCAGGGACCCCAAAGGGACACTTTGTAGGGTTCAATTTCAAGTTGTACTTCTGTAGACCTCAATTCCCTATGGATCATGTCGTGAAAGAGGGTAGTCATGGACCTCATATAAGTAGCTCTGGTGTTCTTTAGGATGAAGGGGATCATTTCATAGCAATACACACCCTACGGTGTGATGAATGTAGTTTTCTCCGCATCTTCGTCATCCATCCAGTTATGGTGATACCCAACAAAGAAATCAACGAAAGACTGGAGTTCATGTTTGGTGCAATTGTTAATCAAAATGTGTATGTTCAGTAGTGGAAAATCATCCTTGGGACTAGCTTTTTTTTTTCTAGATCTTTGTAATCGACACACACTCTTGCTTTTCCATCCTTCTTTGGTACGGGCACGATGTTGGATAACTAGGTTGAGATATTAGACAACTCGAAGAACCTTAGCCTTGATTTATTTGGTAACTTCTTCTTTTATCTTCAGACTCACATATGGCTTAGACTTTCTAAGTTTCTGCTTCACCGGTGGACACAATTAGGTTGGTAGGTACGTTATGAGCAACTATAGATGTGATCAACCCCGTCATGTCATCATAGGACCATGCATAGATGTCCTTATATTCTTTCAAGAAACTGATGTACTCCTCTTTGTCGGACGGTGAAAGGTGGATACTGATGCGAGTCTCCTTAATTATTTCTGAATCACCTAGGTTAATTGTTTCAGTTTCTTCTAGATTAGACTTGGGTTTGTTCTCAAAATCCTCTAATGTTTTGACGATTTCCTCAGGTATTACGTCATTTCCCATGTCAAGAAATAGTGATACATGGAGAATAAAGTCATGTGGTTTATTTAGAATTCGCGGTTCCTTTTATTGAGGGACTGGATGGGGTCGTCTTGCATGCGATCGAGATCGTGCAAATAATGAAAATGGAGATTAAGGAATGGCACCACAACACATAGTTTCCATATGGGTCAGGGATGGCAATCAAGGAGATGATGAAATACGGGTACGAGCCATGATTTGGGCTGGGGACTAAATAAAATGGGATAACTGAGCCAATTCAACTAAAGCAGCAAAAGAGATTTACCAGCCTGCAATCGGAGGAGTCCATAACAACGACTCTGGGAAGAAAGTTTTTGTACCAGAGGATATTTTGAGTCCAGGTCAAAGTGCAATGCAAGAAGAAGAAATCATTGATGAGATAAGAAGGTTGTTCGTGGAAATGAACGAGGAATGCTGCGGTAAACCTAACATCAAGACACCAACATTTAGTCCATCGCTGGTTCGAGGAAGTGTGGAATTGTAGTAATATTTGAAAATTGCATGATCAATTGAGGCTTGAATCATGCCGATGGGTTTTTGTTAAACCGCCTCTTTGAATGCTATGACATTTCTTACAATGAACTAAAATTTTATTCTTCCTAAAGTATTACACAAACTTGTCTTTATTTTAATTTATACTTGACGTTTCTTTTCAGTGATCAAATTAATAAAAAATTGCGTTCAACGATTATGATATGTAATGAAACCCTGGAACAAAGTGTTAACAACGAGCCAATTTATGAGGAATACGATGAGATTATGATGCCTGAGAATCTACCGAAGGAGATCGAATAGTTAGAATGTCAGAATAAGCCTAACCTCTTGGAGACAGAGTTGATCGATCTAGGAGGACAGGAATGTAGAGACCTCCTGAGTTGAATGTGGTAAGAGTCACGAACTACCCCATTTGGTTGGCCAACATAGTACCTGTGCCTAAGAAGGACATGGAGATTAGGATATGTGTGGATTATTGAGATCTCAACAAAGCCAGTCCCAAGGATGACTTTCCTCTGCTACATATCCATATTCTTATTGACAACTATGCGAATCACGATTTACAACCATTCATGGATTGTTTCACTGGATATCACTAGATCTTGATGCATGAAGAAGATTAAGAGAATACAACATTCACAATGCCAGGGGGAGTCTACTATTATATGATCATTCAAATTGGCCTCAAGAGTGTCGGTGCCACCTACATGAGAGAAATGACTACTCTTTTCCATGACATGATCTACATGGAGATTGAAGTATACATTGATGGCATCATAATCAAGTTAAGAAAGACTACAGATCTTTTAAGTGACCTGAGAAAGTTCTTCGAATGGTTATGAAGGTACAATTTGAAGCTGAACCTTGCGAAGTGTGCATTCAGAGTTCCCACAGGACAATTGTTGGGTTTCATCATTAGCAGGAAAGGGACAGAGTTAGATACCTCAAATATCAAGGCTATTCAAGACTTACCTCCTCCTAAAAGCAAGAAGGACGCAATGAGATTCCTCGGAAGATTGGATTATATCACCGGTTTATAGCCCAATCAATAGTAATCTTGTAAAAATCCGGGTTTGGACTTTTTGGATTGAATAGTGCGCTGGGAGTTGAAGGAAAATGTTGGGCAGAAGTACACATATCTGCGGCCCATTTGCTACCGCAAAACAACTATGCGGACCTCAGACTGGTCACAAAGTGGGGCATTTTTGATGCCCAATTTTGCGGCCATTATGCGACCGCATAACCTTTTTGCGGGCCGCATTATTGTCGCATATCCCGCCTTGGGATTTTTCGGAGGGAGGTTCTGCGGTGCACTATGCGACTGCAGAACAGGTCTGCGGGACGCATAGTGACCACATACCAGATCAGTTCCTTTCCAGTTCTGGCCCCCATTTTCGATGTCATTTCACGGACTGCATAACCACTATGTGGTCGCATATGCGACCGTAAAACCTGTTCCGGAGCTTCTTTTTTGGGATTTTTTAAACCCGACCGTATTCCGTTAAAACATATCCCATGGACCATTTTGATCATACTTTCTGATATGTTTAAAGCTAGAGAGAGCGTCCTAGAGGGAGAAGTGATCTTCACCAAATTGTTCTTCAATTCTTACCTAAAACCTTGAAGGTTATCAAGAGAGGCAGCTAGGGCTTCTTCCTAAGAGGTAAGATTCTATCACCCAAACTCATAATTTCAAAATGTGACTAGACTGGGCCACTAGTGAGGTAAATTATGGGGATGGGGGTGCTTACTTTGAATGCATGTGTTACTAAGATATGTGGAAAGATTGTGAGCTAAAAATGATAGAGAATAGGTTGGGGAAAGATGAAATCTTCCACAATAAGTGGCTTAAAACATTGATGCACACCTAGTGTTTGATAATATGCTCAAATGAGCTAAAACCATGTTCATCTTCCTAATTTTGGTCCAACTCGTTATATTTCTAAAATAGATTGAAGTTCCTAAGAATTCCAAATCATTTTAGAGTTTGAAAAGCTCAATTGAGGTATGTTGGCTAAATTCCTTTCTTCTTAGAATCGAACCCTAGAGTGTTCATATAATTGGAGTAAGCCCTTGATCATTATAGAATTGGCGATTTCTAATATGTTTGTGTTGAATGATGTAAGTTAAATCTTTATTCTAAATGCTTCATCATGATATCTTGTTATTTGAGGATGCGTTCAAAATGTGGAATATCTGCTAGCAATGTTAATACTTCATGTCAAGATCAAAATAAAGGTTATTTTTCCATATTGTATGAAAAGCCTCTATGTGCCTGAGACTCCCAAATTTCTCCTATGTGAATTTAACGTCTTGAATGTGAAGCCTTATTGTTGTTGATAATATTAATGTTGGAATGTGGAAAGGAACTTGAATTATGAAATACGGACTAGCACCAAGAATAACTTTATAATTGGGGCCACTCGTGCCATTGTATTCAGAGCATGCGAAAGAAATATGAATTGAGATGACTGATTGAATATGGGTGATGTCTCAAATGAGATGGACTAGCCGATCGGGCCGAGATCCGACTCCGTGTAAGAACATGATGATATTGTGGATGAAATTGTGAAAATGGTTGATGTCTCAAATGAGATAGCCTAGCCAATCGGGTCGTGATCCGACGCCATACCGCACACATGGTGGCACTGTGCTGGAAATTATAATGAAATTGTGGCAATGTCTCAAATGAGGTGGCCTAGCCGATCGGGCCGAGATCGGACTCCGTGTAAGAATACAGAGGTATTGTGAATTGTGGAATATCGGTACTAAGGGTCACGCAACCTAATAATATGGAAATTGTCTTGAAAACGTATATGATCCTTAACTTGTTGTTTTACTATTATTTGAAGCCCTTATTGAATCCTTGACTGTTCCTCTTGTATTATTATTCATTCTATTAAGTTGGTCTTTAGCTGTACATACTAGTGATATTTGACGGTACTAACGTCCCTTTTGCCGGGGGTGATGCATCTTTAAATGGATACAGGTGGTTACATAGCAGACAATGCTGATCACAGATAGTGCTGCATCCTCTCCTCAGCGGACTCGGTGAGCCCCATTTCATTCTGGGGTCATGTAATATATCCTTTGTTTATATTGTTGTACTTTTGAGGTATAGCCGGGGCCTTGTTGCCGGCACCTTCTTTACACTCTTCTGTATCTTTAGAGACTCCGTAGACACTATGTGGGTTGTATATGGGTGTTGGGAATATTAAACAAGTTATGTTGTGTTTGATCACTTGTTCCACTTGAACTCTAAGAAATGTGTATTTTGAGACTTAAATAGTCATTGTTCCACTTGAACAATGACTAATGAAACGATTTAGGATTGTATAAATAAGATTCCTACTGTATAATTAATGAAATCACTTCTTTTCTTGATCATGGGTTAATTGTGTAGAAAGTATCTAACAGGCTTGCTCGGTTGAGCACCGGTTGCGCTTTTCGAGGTTGGAGCGTGACAAACTCAAACTAATTTTCAAGATATTGAAGAAATATAATATGAAAATTTGACGGAGGAGCGTCAAGAAGATTTGGAAAGAATCAAGGTGTACCTGTCTAGTCCTTCAGTGCTGGTTCCTCCCAAACTGGGAAAGCCGTTGTTACTATATCTATCCATTTTGGAAAATGCATTTGGATGCGTGTTGGAGTAGCATGATGAAACCTTAAAGAATGAGGAGGCTATTTACTACTTGAGTAAGAAATTCACACCATACGAAGCGAGATATACCGTGTTAGAATGGACGCGCTGTGCTTTAACTTGGATCATCTATAGGTTGAGGCATTACATGTCAACATACACCACATATCAGATATCCAGACTCGACCCGATCAAGTACATCTTCCAGAAGCCAATTCCAAATGGAAAGTTAGCAAAGTGGAAGATCCTTCTTAGTGAATTCGACATTGTGTACTTGATATAGAAGGCTATTAAGGGACACGCTCTGGCTGATTACCTTGTAGAAAAGGTTCCCATGTACAAAAAATATGGTGGAGTATGAAGCGTGCATCCTTGGGGATCAAGATGGCGGTTGACATGAACATCAATGAACTTTTGGTCATAGGAGATTCAGATTTGCTGATCCACCAAGTCCAAGGAGAATGGACTACCAAGAACGTCAAGATTCTTCCGTACTTGCATTCTGTGAAGGAATTGTGTAAGAAATTCATCAAGATCGAGTTCAGGAATATTATTAGAATCCAGAATGAATTCGCCGATGCTCTTGCAACACTGTCATCCATGATTCAACACCCGAAGAAGAGTTACATTGACCCCATTGAAGTGGAGATCCAAGACCAACATGCATATTGCTTTCACGTAGATGAAGAGATAGATGGTAAGCCTTGGTATCATGGCATCAAAAGGTTCCTATAGGCAAAAGAATACCTAGAGAATGCAATTACTGGTCAGTAGTGAGCACTAAGGAGACTGGAAAACCATGTTTTCCTTAACAGGGAGGTCCTATACAGGAGGACCCTGGACCTGGGTCTGTTAAGGTGCGTAGATGTTGTTGAAGCAACAATATTGTTTGAGGAAATACATGCAGGGACGTGCGGGCCTCACATGAACGATTTCACCTTAGCCATGAAGACTCTAAGGGCAGGATACTTTTGGTTGACCATGGAAAGAGACAACATTCTCTACGTGCAGAAATGTCATCAGTGTCATAATCACGAGGATTTCATCAGGGTTCCACCAAATGAGTTAAAAGTGATGGGTTCTCCCTGGACATTAGCCGCTTGGGGCATGGATGTGATTGGATCCATAGAACCACCCCCATCAAACATTCATCATTTCATCCTAGTGGCTATTGTTATCACCAAGTAGGTCAAAGCTTTTACATATAAAGTTGTTACGAAGAAGGTGGTGGCAAATTTCGTCCGTAACAACATAGTCTGCCTATTAGGGATCCCAGAGTTAATTATAACTGACAATGCTTCCAATCTCAATAGTGATCTCATGAGGGAAATTTGTGAGAAGTTCATAATTTTTCATTGCAATTGTATAGCATATAGGCCATAAATGAATGGAGCAGCTGAAGTAGCCAACAAGAACATCAAGAGGATCCTGCAAAAGATAGTGGAAAACCCCAGGCAATGGCATAAGAAGCTATTATTTGCACTACATGGCTATTGCACTACAATGAGGACATCTACTGGGGCTAAACAATACATGTTGGTATATGGCACTGAAGCCATAGTACCCACAAAGGTCGATATACCTTATTTAAGGATTATCTAGGAAGCCAAGTTAGACAACACATAATGGATGTGTATCAGGAAAGAACAACTAATGCTCATCGACGAGAAGAGAATGGATGCGGTTTGTCTTGGACAGCTTTACCAACAGAGGATGACCAAGTCGTTCAACAAGAAAGTGAAACCTCGACAGTTCACATCGGGGCAGCTAGTCTTAAAGAGGATATTTCCCCATCAAGAGGAAGGTAAAGGCAAGTTCGCACCAAATTGGCAAGGTCCATATGTGATCCATCAGGTACTATCAGGAGGAGCGTTAATCTTAGAAGAAATAGATGACAGAGTGAGCACAAAGCCCATCAATTCAGACACAATCAAGAAGTACTAATTTGAGGATAATTAGGTTAGGGTTTTGTGTAATAGAACTATGCTTGACTTGACTTTCCATGGTGGGATATGCATGGTGGGATACGTACGCAACCCACATAGGGTACGGTACTCCTTTTGTAATATAAAATCCAAATATCATTTCCATGTATTCAGAACTACGCCATGACTTGAATTCCTTTGGTAGGAATACATAGTCAATCCATGTCGGATTTAGTCACAACAACAATAACAATAACCCAGTATAATCCCACTAGTGGGGTTTGTGGAGGGTAATGTGTACGCAGACCTTACCCCTACCCTAGGGTAGATAGGCTATTTCCAATAGACCCTCGGATCCCTCCCTCCAATAACTCCCCACCTTGCTCTTGGGGTGACTCGAACTCACAACCTCATGGTTGGAAGTGAAGGGTGCTTACCACTAGAGAAACCCACTCTTGTAATTGTTGGATTTAGTCATTTATTGTAATCGAACTACATTTTGACCTAATTCTATTTGGATACGTAAGCAGTCTGAGTCAGACTTAGTCATATCATTTCAAGATTCCATTTCTTCACTTTCGTATTTATTATAATCGAACTAAGTTTTGACCTGATTCCATTTGGATACGTAGGCAGCCTGAGTTAGGCTTGGTGACTCAACTCAGATACCCCGGACAAGCAAGCCTGTACAATACCTTCTACCCAACTTGCCCATGAATAAAGAGAAGATACATTATATTATTAATTGGTTGGGACGGGGTGTTTGTCATATTTAGTTTTTGTGAGGGATGTTGGTGCTGATACTCCTACCATTGATTCTGTTCCGGTGCTGCAAGAATTTTTGGATATGTTTCCTGCAGACTTGTCGGGCATGCCACTAGACAGGGATATTGATTTTCGTATTGACTTGGTGCCGGGCAAACTCAGTCCATTTTTATTCCTCTGTATCATATGGCACCGGAAAAGTTGAAAGAATTGAAAGAGCAGCATCAGGAGCTTCTTGATAAAGGGTTCATTAGGCCTAGTGTGTCGCCTTGGGGTGCACCAGTTCTGTTTGTGAAGAAGAAAGATGGTACTCTGCAGATGTGTATTGACTATAGGCAGGTGAACAAAGTTACAATTAAGAACAAGTATCCTTTGTCGTGCATTGATGACTGATTTGACCAGCTTCAGGGAGTTTAAGTATTCTCTAAGATCGATTTGAGATCTAGGTATCACCAGTTGAAGATTCGGGACTCGGATATTCTGAAGACGACATTCAAGACCCGCTATGGTCATTATGAGTTCCTTGTGATGTCTTTTAGACTAACCAATGGCCCAGCAACATTCATGCATCTGATGAACAGTGTATTCCAGCCATATCTTGATCCGTTTGTCATAGTCCTTATTGTTGATATCATGGGGTACTCACGTAGCCAGGATGAGCATGCATAATATTTGAGGATTGTACTACAGAAGTTGAGGGAGGAGAAGCTTTATGCCAAGTTCTTCAAGTGTGAGTTATGGCTCAGTTTGGTGACGTTCTTGGGGCACGTTGTGTCCACCGAGGGGATTAAGGTGGATCCGAAGAAAATTGAGGTGGTTCAGAGTTGGCCCATACCGTCTTCAGATACTGAGATTCAGAGTTTCCTCGTCTTGGTCAGATATTATCGTCTCTTCGTGGAGGGTTTCTTATCCACTGTTTACCCATAAGGGTGCTCCATTCAGGTGTTCTGACGAGTGTGAGGAGAGTTTTTAGAAGCTCAAGACTGCCTTGACCACAACTCGAGTTCTAGTTTTTCCTTCATCATCGGGTTATTATACAATGTATGTTGATGCTTCTTGGATTGGTATTGGGCGTGTCTTGATGGAGGAGGTTAGAGTGATGACTTATGCTTCACACAAGTTCAAGGCTCATGAGAAGAACTACCTTGTTCATGATTTGGAGTTGGCAGCCACCGTTCATACATTAAAGGTTTGGAGGCATTATCAATACAGCATGTCTTGAGAGGTATTTATAGATCATCGGAGTCTTCAGCACTTGTTCAAGCAAAATGATCTAAATTTTAGGCAGCAGAGTCGGTTAGAGTTGCTAAAGGACTATGATATTACCATTTTGTATCATCCCGAGAAGGCCAAAGTGGTGGCTGATGCGTTGAGTAGGAAGGCGGTGAGTATGGGTAGCCTTGCATTTATTCCTGTTGGGGAGAGACCATTTGCATCAGATGTCAGGCCTTGGCCAATCAGTTCATGAGGTTGGATGTTTCAGAGCCTATTCAAGTTTTAGATTATGTTGTTTGTCGGTCTTGTTTATATGATCGCATCAGAGAGCATCAGTATGACGACTCCCACTTGCTTGTCCTTAAGGACATGGTTCAGCACGGTGATGCCCAAGAGGTTTCTATTAGGGATGATGGGGTGTTGCAGATGTAGGGTCAGATTTGTGTGCCCAATGTGGATGGGCTACATGAGTTGATTCTTGTAGAGGCCCACAGTTCATGGTATTCCATTCATCTTGGTGTCGGGAAGATGTATCAGGACTTGAGGCAACACTATTAGTGGAGGAGAATGAAGAAGGACATAGTGGAGTTTATAGCTCGATGCTTAAATTGTCAGCAGGTGAATTACGAGCATCAGAGGCCAGGCAGTTTGCTTCAAAGGCTTGAGATTCCGGAGTGGAAATGGAAGAATATCACCATGGACTTCGTAGTTGGGCTTCCAGGAACCTTGAAGAAGTTTGATGCTATTTGGGTGATTGAGAACCGGTACTAAGTCCGCACATTTCATTCCAGTTGGGACTATCTATTCTTCAGAGCGATTGGCTGAAATCTATATCTGCGAGATTATTCTCCTTCATGATGTGCCGTTGTCTATTATTTCAGATCGGGGCACACAGTTCATAGAACAGTTTTGGAAAGCAACATAGCGGGAGTTAGGCACAAGGGTTGAGTTGAGTACAACATTCCACCCTAGATGGACAGACAGTCTGAGCGCACCATTTAGATATTAAAGAATATGCTATGCGCTTATGTCATGGATTTCAAGGGTTCTTGGAATTAGTTTCTATCACTTGTAGAGTTTGCCTAAAGTAACAACTACCAATCGAGTATTCAGATGGCTCCGTATGACGCCTTGTCTGGGAGGTAGTGCCGGTCAGTGGTTGGCTGGTTTGAGCCGGGTGAGGCTAGGCTATTGGGTACTGACTAGGTTCAGGATGCTTTGGACAAGGTTAAGTTGATTCAGGATCTGCTTCACACTGCACAATCTAGATAAAGGAGTTACGCCGATCGAAAGGTTCATGATGTTTCTTACATAGTGGGAGAGAAGGCACAACTTAGAGTTTCTCCTATGAAGGGTGTTATGAGGTTCGAGAAGAAGGGAAAGTTGAGCCCTTGGTGTATTGGCCCTTTTGAGGTGCTTGAGAGGATTGGGGAGGTGTCTTACAAGCTTGTATTGCCACCTAGTCTGTCAAATGTACATCTATTGTTTCATGTTTTCATGCTCATGAAGTATTTCAGCGATCTGTCTCATGTTTTGGACTTCAAGCCAGTTTAGTTAGATGGATATTTAACTTATGATGTGGAGCCGGTGGCCATTTTAGATCGGCATGTTCGAAAGTTGAGGTCAAAGAATATAGCTTCAGTAAAGGTGCAGTGGAGAGGTCAGCCTGTCGAGGAGGCTACTTGGGAGACCGAGAGGGATATGCGGAGTAGATATCCACACCTATTTGAGACTCTAAGTATAATTCTAGACCCGTTCGAGGACGAATGTTTGTTTTAAAAGAGAAGAATGTAATGACCCGGCCGATCATTTTTCATATTATAGCCTCGTTCCCCTACTTATTGACTATTTTGTGCACTTCTGTTTGTTGTTATTTGACTTTCCAGGATGGTTGGTTTGGTTTTGGGGATATTTTAGAATGAATTGGGACACGTAGTCCCAAGGTTGGAAGCCTAAGTTGAAAGAGTTGATCGAGTGTTGACTTATGTGTAAGTAACTCCGGAATAGAGTTTTGATGGTTCTGATAGCTCCGTATGGTGATTTTGCAATTAGGAATGTGTCCGGATATTGATTTGGAGGTCCGTATTTAATTGGCGAAAGTTGAAAAAAAAAGAAGTTTGGAGAGTTGAGAAGTTTGACCGAGAGTTGAATTTGTGGTTACCAGGCTCGGAATTTTGTTTTGGAAGTTGGAATAGGTCTGTTGTGTCATTTATGACTTGTGTGCAAAGTTTTAAGTAAATCGGAGTTGGTTTGATAGATTTCGGCATCAAATGTAGAAGTTGGAAATTCATTAGTTTCATTAGGCTCGAGTTGGGGTGTGATTCGTGTTATTGATGTTGTTTGATGTGATTTGTGGCCTCGACTAAGTTTATATTGTGTTTTAGGATTTGGTTGTATGTTTGGTTTAGGTCTCGCGGGCCTCGGGTGGATTTCATATGGTTAACGTATTGGAATTTGGACTTTGAAGATTGATGATGTTGCAAGTCTGGTTTCCTTATTCGCAATCGGGTAGGAAGGTTCGCTATCGCGAAGTCTTAATTGGGCGATTGGTGGAGTTGGTCTATGAGATCGCGAGAAATGGTCTGCGGTCGTAGAGTTTTGAGATATTGTGTTGTGCGAACTGGGGTTCATGAACGCATTCGCGAAGATGGAAGGGGAGGTCCAGGATTCAGACGCGCTGACTCTTCGCGGTCACGTGAGTTGGTCCGCGATCACATTGGTATGAGAGTTTGATCACCATGGTTACGAACCTGAGGATGCGATCACGTTGAAGGATGTTTGTCCACTGAGGATTTTCTTTCTTCGCGATCGCGTGGATTTATCCGCGATCGCGATGTGTAATCACTGGGCAATAGTGTTAAAATATCAAAATTGAGGGTTTGAACCCGTTTTTTCATATTTTGAGTTAGAGACCTCGGATTTGGAAGATTCTTGAAGGGATTTTCATGGAGTTGATTGGGGTAAGTGATTCTAACTTGGATTTGGTTGTTATACATGAATCTATCATTGTTTTTACAATTTAATTAGTGTTTTGGGTTGGAAATATTGGGGGGAATTGTAGAAACTTCATAGACTTTAATTTGGGAAATTGAAGGTTGAGTTGAGATCGGAATTGAGTAATTTTGGTATGGTTGGACTCGTTGTTGAATGGGTGTTCGGATTTTGTTAATTTTATCGGATTCCGAGACGTGAGCCCGGGGTTGACTTTTTGGATTGACTTTTTGACTTTGGTTAAAGAGCTTAGCTTTATCATTTGGAATCAATTCTTAGGGCTTATATTAATAGTATTACGTTATTTTTGGCTAGATTAGAGCCTTCCGGAGATTGATACACGTGGGAAGGGCTTGCTAGCGGAGTGATTTGATTTATTTGAGGTAAGTATCTTATTTAAACTTGGTTGAGGCACTAGTTGCCTGAATTGTTGTGATAGCTACGTGCTATTGGGTGCACGCATGCATGGGAATGAACCCATGTGTGGGCACCGGGATTATTTGTTCATAATCGGGTTGTGCTCGGGCTCTTATTAGACTAGAATTTGACTATTAAACCTTAAGCTATGATGCTTTGCACATTTGTGACATTGTTGTAACTATATGATCCATGTTTGAGGGTATGTAAGGGCTTAATCCCTGAATGAACTGATAAAGGTTATTCTTCACTGAAATTACCGGTTTGAGTTATGATAGTACACTTGCACATGTCTACACTTTAGCATGTCGTTTATACCAGTCCAGGAGCATGAGATTTGATATTCACTCGTTTCATACATGCATACTTGTTTATTCTTCTGTGTGATCTGATTGGACTGGTTGCCTATGACTACGCTGGGCGGATTGTGTTTTTGTGTATGTGACCACACCGGGCGAATTATGTTGTTGGCACGTGAGTTGTCCATACGGATCCAGATATTGATGTTATTAGCATGTGAGTTATCTGTGTAGCACGTGAGTTGTCCGTGCACCGTGTGCATACGGATCCATCCCCCTAGGGTCAACCTCTCATATTTCTCTCTTGATGGTGTATACACGGATATTGGGAATACTGATCAATGCTTTGGAATGGATATGGAAAGTGAGGAAAGATGGCCAGTGTGTTTTTGGATTTTGAATTTCATCTTTACTTGCAATTTCTTTGATTATTTATCTCATTTAACTGTATATCACCTATATATTCCAATATTGTCTTAGCAGAGTATTTGAGAGATTGTACACCTATACACACGAATGTTTCTTACTAAACTTAATGATTTGATTTCTATGTTGTTTTGTTCGGTTTAAAGGATGAAACTACACAGGTGATAGCTAGTATCATTAATAATTTGTGCTTCTATTACCTTGTCGTGCTTCTATTACCTTGCCTTATGCACTACGCTCTTAACATTAACTAACACAAGGAATAGATATGCCACAAGCCCATGAGGTTGAAAAGAAGAAGTTGAACTCTTGTGAGATTATTATCATTCTTACATATTAACCCTTGCCAATAGTTGATCCTATATGAGAGGACTAGAGATACAACAAACTTGTCTTACAAATCAATATGCTCATGATATGTGCCAAAATATGAAAGCATCTAATTTCAACCTTTCACGAGTGAAACCACATAGCTAGGGCATCTTAATATTAGGGGGAAATCATGTATTGGTTAGAGAGAATGAACACTTTGCTATGAGCTAGACATATTTCTTCCAATACAACTCTCAAGCTGCAATACCAGGCCATTTCATGGGCAACTACAATACTAGGAACAAAGGGAGTTACTCACTCAGGCATGATCTAGGTGGATATGAAAGTCATACTTAGATGGACGAACAAAAAGATCTTCCTGTGACAAATTTGTGAAAATCTTAAATTTCCCAAAATCTTTATGCGGACAAGTGACCCCTTTCAATTGACAGGTGCACATATGATATGTGTTTATTACAAATCAAACATTCCAGCTTCTTAGGTGCTATTACCACATGATCCGGTGGCGCGATAACATTAATAGGGAAAAGGACACTTCCCTTAATAAATGGCTCTTTCATTCCTTCCTCGCTGACTCGAACCCATGGGTTACTCATATGGAAAATGAAACATGACGAGGAAATTAGCTTCCTATCTTGAGCTCTATCGCACGATCTAGAGTATCAAAGAAGGGTGAAATTCCTAAATGTCCAAGTAGCCTCCTCATTATAGATGTGGTCGACAACACACCGATAAGAAGGACTCTACTAGACACGGCTCCGAGACATCCTAGAACACTTTAAAACCTTAGGCTCTGATACTAAGTTTGTCACGCCACGACCTCCGGGAGCGCGACCGGCGCTCAACCGAAAAAACCCGGCCGAGCAAGCCTGTTAGATTTCCTTCTACCAAAACTCATCCATGAATAAAGAGGAGATGTACTCCATTAATTAAACACAAAAAAGATTTTATTAACAATTTCATTTTCATTCCCATTAGCAGCTTCATTCATAACTTCCAAAATATTACGAGTTTAGAGAATTAATGAAAAGCATGGTTTCCAAATACCAACATTTCTAGTTCAATTCCCAACATCAACCATAACCCACAACCCACAACCTGTCTATGGAGCCTCTAAGTACAATAGAAGAGTAATATGGAAATGCCGGCAACAAGGCCACAGCTATACCTCAAAACACAGTACATGAGAAACAAAAGATACATGACCCTGAAATGAAGTGGGGCTCACCAAATCAGCTAAAAAGAGTGTACTGCTATCACTGATCAATGCTGCCTGCTGTAGAACCACCTGTATCCATTAAAGATGCAGCGCCCCCAGCAAAAGGGATGTTAGTACTGTCGAATAACACTAGTATGTATAGCTAAAAATCCTCTTTCAAAATAGAATGCACATATAAGAAAAGGCAACACATAGAAACAGCAAGTCACAATCCACAATATCCAAATGTACAGTTAAAACATAATAATTTTCAAAATATGAACTTCATATACAATATCTGGTTGGGAGATCATTAGCACCGATATACCACCATTTTTGTTAGCACGAAGTCCGATCACGCCCGATCGGCTAGGCCATCTCCCCACGAACAATGTGGTTTGACATGTGATGCGAAAGAATGTTGTTACCAAGAGTAGTACTACAATGTACGCAACATGGCGTCCTATCTCCACCTGATCGGCTAGGACGCCTTTCCACATATGTCGTGTGGGTTGACTTTTTTAATCCACAAGTATTACCAGTTTCATCCCAATTAAGGGAAATAATTACAATTTCACCAATATTTCAATTTCATCTCAAATAAGGGGAATAATCACAATCTACCCCTACACCGGCACGTGTAGTTTCAGGTATGGGCCTTATGACCCAGCCTTCCTCGATTTTGCCAATGATGCTCCCAAAACATTTTTGATTTGATTTGCACACAGAGGTAACATAAATATAGTTGTACTCACCTCAACATTTTTCACATTGTATAAATTCTCATGAGTATTTCCAGTCATTCACAACGGCAATATTTCCTTGGCTCATTTGGCCATTCACAAAATTCTTTATTCCTGGCACGATGGCCATATTTCATATTCCACACTTTCACCTTTTTGAATTTCAAAGATCGCCTTCAAATATCAACATATAGAATATTTCAGAAATCATATACTTCAAATCCATTTGAAATGGGAACTTCAAACACAAATGGTTTCTTCCCAAAGAATGAGGCATACCGACCAACAATAGAAGCACACATCAAAATCATAAACAATCAATACACCATTTATTCTTGCAGTACTCTTCCCTAGAAATGAAAATGTACAATTTCAACACATGAATATATAGAACTCGAATCACATTGGATATATTTATAAAGTAAAGCATTAGTTAAAGCAGCCACTTATGGGAATGAATTGAGTACAAAAGCCTTTAGACAGTTCAAGACTTTAGGTACACATATGAGCAATTAAGAGTCTTAGAAATATTGAGATTTTCTCACACAATTTGGCATCATAACCTTCATTTGGAACACGACTCTAAGACATAGAATTTTAATACACATATCATTTTTGAACGCATTCCCAAAGGGTAACATAATGTGATAAGAACATTCGGGACACGTTTTGATTACACAATTCTCATCACTTTGCCTATTCGGGATAATCAAATTTATTGGAAACAACTCGGAACATAGAATAAGGAACTTGAGACAACCATACTTGGAACTTACAGGAACATCATGGAATTCAATTCCAAGAGAGAAAGTTTAGCCAACATATCTTTCTTGAGCTTTTCTTACATTTTTACGATGTTCCAGAAATTCTAGCAACTTCAATCTATTTAGAAACATAACAAAAGTAAACCATAATTAGGAAGATATTCATGGGTTCACCTCACTTAAGGTTCAACTAGGTGTGCAAATTGGTTATAAGGTTCTTCCACATGATTTCCTTCACTTCACAATCCAATCTTTACCCATTTGAGCTCAACAATCTTCCCACAAACCTTATTGGTACATGCATGTATAAATAATACTCTAACACCCAAGAATCATACCCTTAATCAACCATCTTCTATCCAAATTCGAAATTAAAAACTAGGGTATGGAACCTTACCTCTTAGATGAAGAACTTGAGCGATTTCTTGTTGGATTTCAAGTCTTGAACAAGATTTGATGAACAAGGGCTTAGGAATTCCTCTTCTCACTCTAGGAGACTTTCCCCTCTGTAAAAATATCAGATTGTCCCTCCAAAATGACCCTAAGATCGTTTTATAGGAACTAGGGTCGGGTTATAAAATTAGAAAAATGGATCCTCAAAAATCTGGACCGGCCTACAGACCAGGCTAGGTATGCTCTGTAGCGAGCTATAGACTAGGTTAGGTACGCTCTATAGCACAGTCTAGCATTCTACAGACTGATGGTGATTTGAAAGGTACTTTCTATTTAATATGATTTAAATACGTGCAGCTCATGTCCAGATATCACTCTTCATAGTATAATGCATGTAATGATGAGATTAGTGTTGTTGATATACATTGTGATGCCTTTTCTAGTTGTCGATATGTTGATAGGTTGATTTTGGTGATTATCTGACAGGTAGATAGGCTAGTTACAAGGGAAACGCTGTCGAAATTATTTTGGATTTGTAAAGATAGCCGGAATTTAAGGGCCATAAGTAAGTTTAAATTTTGGAAAGGAAGTATAAGACCCATGTAGTCATAAGTGCCTATGCATAATGGTTGGAGGTAAAAGGATGGTAACTCTATTATTAGAAGTGACTTTTAAAACATTCGAGTACGAATGTTCTTAATTGGGGGAGAATGTAACACCCCAAAAACTTTTGATGTACTATTAAGAAAGTCGGTGTGCACTAATTATATTATTTTGTGTGCAGACGGGGACTATTAATATGATGGATATTAATTGGATATGATAATAAGTTTACGCGGCATATTATAAGTGATGTGGGGTCTAAGGAGAGCCCTAAGTCCAAGTCAAGTTGGAAATTTCATGATATACTAAAGTTTCAAATGGGTACACACAAGACCAAATGTTGAATGGGAATATCTACATATATATATAAGGATTTATGTGATGATGTACCTATTAAATGAAATATCTTAGAGTCTAGTTTCTAACGTTTCAAACCGTTCGTCATTTGGATATTTCTACAAGAAGTTATGACCAAATTACCAAGGGTTGTTATAGGAGTGAACTGCGGATGCAAAGCATCGGAGGCCGCATCCGAAAGAAGGGCTGGCAGTGAGGTACTGCCACAACATCCGGGGCAGCATCCGAAACCCATAAATCTGGGACTATAACTACAATTTTGGGGTTCATTTTTCCCACTTCACTTGGACGAATGTTCGAGCTCTACTCCACTCTCTCAAGACCACCAACTCCTCCCATCTTCAAGGTAAGAAATCCCCATAATCTTGGTGTGAAATTCCATCATTTCTACACAAGTATTGATGAGATCTACACATAAAATACTTAGATCTTCAAGAAATTTCTTCAAGAACTCAAAGGAGGGTTTTGCAAGATTTCTTTCAAAAGGTACTCCTACACCCTTAGACTTACATGTATGGATATATTATGGGAATATGAGTATGCATTAATTATTGGAACTTATAGTATGGTGATTGGAAGCCATAAGTTCCCAATTTAAATACATAACCATTGTAGAGATTGAAAGGTAATTATTTAATGGAATTTTGTTGGTTGGGTGTGGATGGATGGTCATGTATGTGATGTTGGAAGTTATGAATTGTTTAAGAATGATGGTGGGATAAATTGTTGGTAAATGATAGTAGTTGGATGAACTAATTCTATGATTAAGAGGTGTAGAGATTCATGCCCACTAGGTGTTTGATAAAATGCCTAAATGGCCTAAATTATGGAATTTGTTACTAATATTGGTCCCATTAGATATTGTTATTGTAGATTGAAGTTGCTTAGTGTAGTGGATCATTGTAGTATCATTAAGGGATGAATTTCAGGTATGTTGGCTAAACTTCTCTCTTAAACTTGAATTCCATGATGTTCCCATGAGTTTCAAGTATGGTTGGCTCAAGTTCCTAATTCCTATGTTCCGAGTTATTCCTTATAAACTTGACTATTACGAATGAGCCTTATGTCAAAATATATATGTACAAAATATGGGTTGTGTATTAAAATGTTATGGCTTTGAGTCGTGTTCCAAATAAAAGCTAGTATGCCAAATTGCGTGAGAAAAAACTCGATATGCTTAAGACTATAAATTGCTCATATGTGTTGTGTACCTAAAGTCTTGATTGGAAATGTCTTATTGTTGATAATCTATAAAGATAGTTGGAAGTGAAATAAGTGAATTGGGGGTATAAAGTGTGGCTAACGTGCAAAGAGTGAAAGTTATACTTGTGGCTACTGGTGCCAAATGAAATAGGATGATGTGGGAAAGATTATGAAATGAGCTTTGACTCAACTGTTACAAAATTATTTCAAAATTTTTTTTTCCTAAAAGCTTATGTACTCAAGTCATGCCTATATGTGGTTGTTTTAACAAATACTATGCTTTGTGAGTATTTTCAATGTATTTTACGTTCTTACATATTCGTGAGTGGAAATTGTGTATTGCCCTTTTCGGGGATAAGTATTTCAAGAATAAATGTTGTTTTACTTGTTGATGACTTTAACTTGCGTATTAATTGCCAATTATTTTACTACATTTCTCGGAAAGAAATCTATTATGCTTAAATTGTTCATTTCTAATGAACTTAAAGTTGTGATTTACGGAATATTCTATATGTTGATATTTGATGGTGATATTTGAAATTGAAAGAGGTGAAAGTGTGGAATATGAAATACGGTCATCGTGCTAGGAATAAAGAATCTTGTGAATGGCCAAATGAGCCAAGGAAATATTGTCATTGTGAATGACTTGCAATACTAATGAGAATTTATACAATGTGAAAGATGTTGAGATGAGTACAATTGTATTTATATTACCTTTGTGTACAAATCAAATCCAAAATATTTTTGGGATCATCATTAGCAAAATCGAAGAAGGGGGGGTCATAAGGCCCACACCTGAAACTACTCGTGCCGGTGTAGGTGTGGATTGTGATTATTCCCCTTATTCGAAATGAAATTGAAATATTGGAGAGATTGTGATATTATTCCCCTTAATTGGGATGAAACTGGTAATAATTGTGGATTTTAAAAGTCATCCCACACGGCATATGTGGGAAGGTGACCTAGCTGATCGGGTAGAGATTGGACGCCATGTTGCGCACATGGTAATACTACTCTTGGTAACAACTTTCTTTCACATAACATGTCAAACCACATTTGTCATGGGGAGATGGCCTAGACGATCGGGCATGATCGGACTTCGTGCTAAAAAAGACGGTGGTATATCGATGCTAATGATCTCCCAACCAAAATTGTATATGAAGTTCGTATTTTGAAAATTATTATTTTTTAACCGGACATTTGGATATTGTTGATTGTGACTTGCTATTTCCATGTGTTGCCTTTTCTGATAAGGACATTCTATTTTGAAAGAGGAATTTTAGCTATACATACTAGTGCTATTCAACAGTACTAACGTCTCTTTTGCCAGGGGCGTTGCATCTTTAATGTATGCAGGTGGTTCTACAACAGGCGGTATTGATCAGTGATAGTAGTACACTCTTTTCAGCTGATTTGGTGAGCCTCACTTCATTTCAGGATAATGTATCTTTTGTTTATCATGTACTGTATTTCGAGGTATAGCCGGGGCCTTGTTGCCGGAATTTCCATATTACTCTTCTATTGTACTTAGAGGCTCCGTAGACAGGTTGTGAGTTGTGGTTGATATTGGGAATTGAACTAGAAATGTTGGTATTTTTGAAATCATGTTTTCCATTAATTCTATAAACTCGTGATATTTTGGAAATTATGAATGAAATTGCTAATGGTAATGAAAAGGAAGTTGTTAATAAAACTTTTTCAGTGTTTGATTAATGGAGTACATCTCCTCTTTATTCATGGATGAGTTTGGGTAGAAGGAAATCTAAAAGGCTTGTTCGACCGGGTTCTCTTGGTTGAGCACCGGCCATGCTCCCCGAGGTCGGGGCATGACAGCGTATATCCAGATTTGGATTTGAAGGTTCCTAGGTTGATTTTCCTCTATTTGGTAAAATTTAGAAATTTGAAGGTTTAGAAAGTTAATAATTTTTACCATGAGTTGAATTTGTTGTTATCGAGTTTAGATTGTTATGCTATTCATTTTGTCATTTGAAACTTGTGTGCAAATCATTCCGAGTTGATTTGGTAGGATTCAGAAGCGTTCGGCGAAGCTTGAAGGTTTAAATATTAAGAGGATGATCTTGATATTTGATTCCTAATTTTGATGTTATTTGTTATATTTCGACCTTTTGGATAAGTTTTGATTAGGTATATGGACTTGATGGTATGATTGGATGAGATCTCGAGGGGCTCGGGTGAGTTTCGGGGTCGTTTCAGACCATTTTAGGCCCTTTTTTAACTGTTGATTTTTTGCTACAGGTGTGTACCTCGTGATCACGGAGCTCTGGGCCACGTTCACGAAGAGTAAAATGCATTTCTAGAATTCTGAACAGCTTTCATAGAGGATTTTCTTGCGATCACGAAGAAGAAATATCTATTACTGGACTGACTTCGGGAGCTTACATCTTGAAATCTATGATGAAATTTTAGGTGATCCAAAATGAAAGTTGTAGCCCTTTGTGTAGTTTTCAGAAAATCAAATCATTTGTCATTTGGAACTTTTTACCGAAAGTTGTGGTTGTTTTACTAGAGGCTGTCTAGGAAGAGTTGGGCAAGTATTTCACAAGTTTGTTCATCGCGATCGCGAGGGATTCTTGGCCGCAATCGCAAATGGTAAAATCATTCTGGAATTTTTGTCAGCCGCAATCACGAGGTTTGGTGACCGCGATTAAGAAGAAGGACTACTGGCAGAGCTTTAAAATGTCTAATTTCGGGATTTTGAGTATATTTTCTTCACTTTTTGAGTTCTCTGAGCACAAGAAAGGCGAATTTGGAGGAGTTAAACACCCAAATTATGATGGTAAATAATTTTGTCTTTGTTTTGATTATATATTTTGTTTTTCCACAGGTTATCACACCTAAATCAAGGATTTGAAGAGAAGGAATTGGGAGTTTTTTACATGAACATAAGAGAATGAATTTTGGGGTTTTGAACATGAAATTGACGTTGGATTTGGAAACCAATTATATGTTTGGACTCATATTCGAATATGTATTCGGGATTTGTGAGTTTTGTCCAGTTCCGAGGTGCAAGCCTGGATTGACCTTTTGGTTGACTTTGAGTATTTGATTAAAGATTTGACCTTTATCGTTTGGGTTTGATTCTAATGGCATTATTTGATGTTATTGAGTTGTTTGTGGCTAGATTCTAGCCATTCGGAGGTCGATTAATGCGGGAACGCATTCTTAAGTATTATTTTGGCTTGTTGGAGGTAAGTGTCTTGCCTAGCTTTGGTTCAGCGAATTTTTCTTACTATTTGATATTGTTTGCTACATGCGGGAGTGATGTATATATGAGGTGACGAGCGTGTATACATGTGTGCTCGGGGTAGATTCTAGCTTACTCTATGCCTGATTTGGTTGTGTGCCTTTATTGATTAAATGTGTTATTAAATTAGTCGACTTCATGAGTACTATAAACCATGCTAGAGGAATGCTGAGGCTATTGGTACCTTATTTTGAACAAGGTGAACAAACCTTGAGACTTATGCTAAATTTTCTTTGGGGAAAGATACATGTAGGCTATAAATTGTAAGGCCCCATAAAATTTTGCAAAAGAAAATAATGTTTCATGGTGCCGGACTAGGTTCAGACTTTTTGGGTTGAACAATGCACCAGAAAGTAAAGGAAATTTTTGGAAGAAAAACGCAATTCTGCGGTCTATTATGCGACCGCAGAATCACTCTACGAGCCACATAATGGACGCAGAAGTGAGGCAAGAGAGGGCCAGTTTGGATGCAATTCTACGGTCGACTATGCAGCTGCATAACTGTTCTGCGGTTCATTATGCGACCGCAGAACAGGTCTGCGGGCCGCATAGTGACCATAGACACAGACAAATGTTTGCTAGTATTGGACACCGATTATGCTCCAAATATGCGGTCCGCATATCGGTTATGCGATCGCATACCTTGTTCTGGAGCTCTATTTTTGGCTTTTTAAAACCCGACCATACTTCATTAAATACACTCTTTGGGCCATTTTTGAGCTATAATCTAACATTTTAGAGTGAGAGAGAGTGCCCTAGAGTGAGAAGGTGTTCTTCAATAATTGTTCTTCAATTCTTGCCCATGTTTTGGAAGATTAAGAAGGGAAACTCACTAGGTCTTCATCCTCGAGGTAAGATTCTACGCCCTAACCCTCAATTTCGATTGTTGTGTAGAAATGAGTAATTAACATGATAAGTTTTGGGCATGAGAGTTGTTTATTTGACATGCATGTGTTATCAATGGGTATAGGAAGATTGTTGAGCTAAAAATGGTAAATATTAGGTTGTGGGATGATGGAATCCTTCATAAAAGGACCTTGAAACCTTAATAGAATTTGCATACAACAATAGCTATCATGCTAGCATTCAAATGACACCGTTCAAGGCTTTATATGGTAGGAGATGTAGATCTCCCATTGGGTGGTTCGAAATCGAGGAAGCAGAGTTGATAGGGCCAGACCTCGTGCATCAGGCTATGGAAAAAGTTAAAATCATTAAGGAGCGGTTGAAGACTGCTCAGAGTTGTCAAAAATCCTATTCGGATATTCGTCGTAGGGATTTGGAGTTCAAAGAAGGTGATTTGGTATTCTTGAAAGTTCCCCCCATGAAAGACGTAATGCGATTCGGTAAGGAAGGGAAATTGAGTCCGAGGTATGTCGGACCATACAAAATTATTCATAGGATTGGTAAGGTGGCGTACAATCTTGAGCTACCACCTGAAATGTCATTAGTGCACCCGGTGTTTCATGTGTCTATGTTAAAGAAAGTAGTTGGAAACCCGACAGTCATTTTTCCGGTTTAGACTATTGAGGTTAATGAAGAATTGACTTATGAAGAGATTCCAATTTCTATTATTGGTCGGCAAGCCCGAAAGTTGAGAAACAAAGAAATTGTATTCGTGAAAGTGCTATGGCGAAACCAACAGGTTAAAGAGCCTACTTGGGAGGGCGAGGAAGAAATGAAGAAAAAGTATCCTTGTTTGTTTGAAAAACCACGTATTTATGAGTTGCGCCTTATGAAAATGCTAAGAGATACTTTCTATGAATTATGTATGATTTGTACATTTGATGTTAAGGGTGTTCCGTTCTAGTAATATAATTGCTCGTGAGGCCACAGTTGGTGTTGTTTTGTGTTATGTTACGTTGTTGGATTATGTATATGTTTTAAGGATGTGTTTCTGGGGCTCTCTGATAGGTGGATAGGCCTAGTTACAAGGAAAACTCTGGCGAAAGTTTTGGAAATTTAGGGAGTTAGTCAAATTTGGGGCTGCTAGTGTGTGGTATGAAAAAGCAAACTGAGTTGCATAAGATGCTAATAAAAGATTTTGACTCTCATTCGAGGACAAATGATCCTAAGTGGGGGGAAATGTAAGGCCCCGTAAAATTTTGCAAAAGAAAATAATTTTTCATGGTATCGGACCAATCTTTCATGATGCCTGGATTTACCTTTTGGTTGACTTTGAGTATTAGATTAAAGATTTGACCTTTATCGTTTGGGTTTGATTCCTATGGCATTATTTGATGTTATTGAGTTGGTTTTTACTAGATTCTAGTCATTCAGAGGTCGATTAATGCGGTAAGCCATTCTTAGAGTATTATTTTGGCTTGTTGGAGGTAAGTGTCTTGCCTAGCTTTGGTTGAGCGAATTTTTCTTACTATTTGATATTGTTTGCTACATGCGGGAGTGATGTATATATAAGGAGACGAGCGTATATACATGTGCTTATAGGTATCCATGCTCGGGGTAGATTCTAGCTTACTCTATGCCTTATTTGGCTGTGTGTCTTTCTTGATTAAATGTGTTATTAAATTAGTTGACTTTGTGAGTACTATAAACCATGCTAGAGGAATGTTGTGGCTATTGGTACCTTATGTTGAACAAATTTTGAGACTTATGCTATATTTGCTTTGGGGAAAGATACGTGTAGGCTATAAATTGTAAGGCCCCATAAAATTTTGCAAAATAAAATAATGTTTCATGGTGCCGGACTAGGCTCATACTTTTTGGGTTGAACAATGCACCGGAAAGTAAAGGAAAATTTTTGGAAGAAAAATGCGTTTATGCGGTCCATTACGCTACCGTAAAATCACTCTGTGGGCCGCATAATGGCCGCAGAAGTGAGGCAGGAGAGGGCCAGTTTGGATGCAATTCTGCGGTCGACTATGCGACCGCATAATTATTCTGCGGTTCATTATGCGACCGCAGAACAGCTCTGTGGGCCTCATAGTGACTGCAGACACATATAAATGTTTGCCAGTATTGGACACCGATTATGCAACCGATATGCGGTCCACATATCGATTATGCGATCACATATGCGATCGCAGACCTTGTTCTGGAGCTCTATTTTTGGGTTTTTTAAAACCCGACCATACTTCGTTAAATACACTCTTTGGGCTATGTTTGAGCTATAATCTGACATTTTAGAGTGAGAGAGAGTGCCCTAGAGTGAGAAGGTGTTCTTCAATAATTGTTCTTCAATTCTTGCCCAAGTTTTGGAAGATTAAGAAGGGAAACTCACTAGGTCTTCATCCTAGAGGTAAGCTTCTACACCCTAACCCTCAATTTCGAATTTTGTCCAGAAATGAGTAATTAGCAAGATAATATTTGGGCATGAGAGTTGTTTATATTACATGCATATGTTATAAAAGGGTGTAGGAAGATTGTTGAGCTAAAAATGGTAAAGATTAGGTTGTGGGATGATGAAATCTTCCATAAAAGGACCTTGAAACCTTAATGCACACCTAGTGTTTGATAAAATGCTCAAATGAGCTAGAACCATAATTATCTTCCTAATTTTGATTCATTTTGTTATATTTCTATGATAGATTGAAGTTGCTAAGAATTCCGGAATATTTTAGAGATTAAGGAAGCTCAATTGAGGTATATTGGCTAAACTCTTCTCTTAGAATTGGATCCCACGATATTCATGTGAATTATGTAAGTCCCGTATGGTTCATTATAAAATTGGCTATTCCGAGTAAGGTTGGGTTGAAAGATATATGTTCAACAAGTATTCTTAATGCTTTATTTATGTTATGTTATCAATTGAGGATGTGTTAAAAATATGGGTTGTGCATTAGAAATGTTCGACTTCAAGTTAATTTCAAAAGAAGGCTATTATGCCAAATTTTGTGAAGAATCTCTATGTGCCTTAAACTCTTAATTGCTCACATGTGTGCTACATGCCTTGATTTGAATTGTTGTTGTTGTTGTTGTTGTTGTTTATGATGTTGATGTTAGAAAGTGAAAAGGTGAGCATGAAATATTGAATATGGACAACGTGCCAAGAATGATCTTATAATTATGGCCATTAGTGCCAATGAAATGAAAAGCTGTGAAAGTAATATGAAATGCTATGATTGATATAAAAAGCTTGATGTCTCGAATAAGACAGCCTAGCCGGTCGGATAGTGATCGGACACCATGCCGCACACATGGTGGTGATTGTGCTGGAAATTGTAATTAAAATTGTGAATATGGTCGATGTCCCTAATGGATAGCCTAGCCTTTCGGGTCGTGATCGGACTTCGTGTTAAAGACGGTGGTATTGATATTGAGAGTAATTGCGGTTGATGTCTATAATGAGATAGCCTAGCCGATCGGGTCGTGATCGAACTCTGTGCTGAGAGTACGGTGGTACTGGTATTATGAATAATGGTATTGTGGACAATGGTATATCGATACTAAAAATCTCCCAATGTGAGATATGAAAATTAATTGAAACACTGTCTTGATCCTAAATTGAGGTTTGATGTTGATTAAGGCTTCCATTAACATTATGATAATCTTGTTTGTATTATTTGTCATTTTATTGAGGGGGTGTTTAGTTATACATGCTAGTGTTATTCGATAGTACTAATGTCCCTTTTGCCGGAGGAACTGCATCTTTAAATGGATGCAGGTGGTTCCACAACAGGAGATATTGATTAGTGATAGCAGTACACCTTCTTCCCAGCTGGCTTGGTGAGCCCCACTTCATCCTGGGGTCATGAATCTTTTGTACATTGTGTATTCTGTTTGAGGTATAGCCGAGGCCTTGTTGCCGACGTTATCATTGTAGTCTTCTTTATGCATAGAGGCTATGTAGACATAGTGTGGGTTGTATATTGGTGCTGGAAAGTCAAACTCGTTATGTTGTATTTGAGTTACAATTTCTACTTCAGATTATGAAAAATGTGTGGAACTGAGACTTTAAAAATGAAGTAACTAATGGTAAGAAATTGGTACTGCAAATGTGATCACTTTATTGTTTGATTAACGAAGGGATATATATATTCTTTTTATTCATGAATGAGTTTGGGTAGAAGGAAATCTAATAGGCTTGCTCGGCCGGGTTCACTCGGTTGAGCGTCTGTCACACTCCTCAGTTTTGGGGCGTGAAAACTTGGTATCAGAGCCTAAGGTTTTAAAGTGTCCTAGGATGTCTCGGAGCCGTGTCTAGTAGAGTCCTTATTATCGGTGTGTTGTCGACCACATCTATAATTAGGATGCTACATGGGCATTTAGGAATAATACCCTTCTTTCATGTTCTTGATCGTGCGATAAAGCTGGTTGTAAGATTGTTCCTCCTTTAACTCCTGCGTTGCTCTAATTTTCAGTACATGGCACCTAAGAAAAAGGCAAGAACTGGCCAAAGAGCAATTGTCACCCCAGGAGTGACAGTTGATCCTATAATTGATGATGTGGGTGAGCACTCGAGGAGTGAGAATATTCATCCAGTTACTACACTGCCCGACTCTACTACAACTGATCAGACCACACCTGTCCCTACACCTACTAAGGGTGCAACGGTCCCTCCAACTGATATAACAGTTCCAACTTCCGATTTTGGTATTTCTGGTGTTGATCCTAGGGGAGCCATACAGATGCTGGCTCAGATAGTGGCATCCCAGGCCTAGAGATAAAATGTTGCACCCACTTCTTCCAGTCAGCCAAGGGATTCTACTAGTTCTAGGGTGAACATGTTTCTCTAGTTGGATCCTCCAGTGTTCACGGGTACTAACCCAGAGGAGGATCCCCAGGACTTTATTGATGAGATTCACGAGACTCTCTGAGTTATGCGTACTGCTCAGACAAAGGCAGTGGAATTAGCCTCCTACCGCCTAAAAGATGTGGCATATTCTTGGTTTGAACTATGGGAGGAGTCCTGTGAAGAAGGGAGCCCTCCGGAGAGGTGGGGTGAGATTGACGATGCCTTCATTGATGATTTCTTGCCTGCCGAGACTAAGGCAGCTCATACTGCTGAGTTTGAGAACTTGAGGCAAGGTAGCCTGAGTGTGTGGGATTACCATATGAGATTCGTGTACCTGTCTAAGTATGCTATTTATATGCTGCCCACTATGGAGGCTAGAGTGCGCCGATTTGTACAGGGCCTTAGTCCCTTGGTAATTAATGAGGCCGCTACAACTGCCTTGAATTCTGATATGAACTATGGAAAGATGGTGGCATTCGCTCAAGCCACAGAGACCCACAAATTAAGGAACAAAATAGAGCGAGAGGGTAGTAATAAGGCCCGGTATGCGGGCAACTTTGGTGGTTGTTCTAGTGGTGGCAAATCAACATTTAGGGGAGGGTCGTCAGGTCCATCCCAGTCCTTTGCTGAGTCTTCGGCTAGTGCACCGCCATCAGGGCCCAATCAGCAGTAGCAGTGGAGCCGTTTCTGGCCCAGTCAGGGAAATAGGGGCTCATATTTGCAGGGTCTTTATGGTGGTAGATTCCAGCAGCAGAGGAGGCCCCCATTCCCTCATTATGGAAAGATGCACCTAGGAATATGCTACATGGACTTACCCATATGCTACATATGCGGATTGAGGGGTCACATTCAGAGGGATTGTTGTTCGTCCCGCCAAGGTACAAGCAGGGGCATGGCACAACCAGCTAGTTCTGCAGCTACTACATTTGTAGCACCACCTCCAGCTCGAGGCACTCCAACACCTGCAGGGCATGGTGCAGCTAGGGGTGGAGCACAGAGTTCGGGAGGATCCGACCGTTTCTATGCCATGAGGGGTCGCCAGAATTCAGAAGCTTCTCCAGATTTTGTCACATGTATGTTGACTTTCCAATCTCATGATGTGTATGCTCTTATTGATCCAGGTTATACTTTGTCATATGTCACTCCTTATGTTGCTATGGAATTTGGGCTAGAACCGTAACAACTTCATGAGTCGTTCTCTGTATCTACTCCGGTTGGTGAGTCTATAGGGATTTTGTTGTCACGTTGCGTGGTCGGGACACCGTGGCTGATCTTATTGAATTGAGAATGGTCGATTTTGATGTGATAATGGGGATGTATTGGCTTTATTCTTGTTTTTCCAAGCTTGATTGTCGAACCAGGACTATTAGGTTCGAATTTCCAAACGAGCCAGTTATTGAGTGAGAGGGTGATGATGTAGTTCCGAAGGGTATGTTTATTTCCTACCTTAAGGCCACAAAGATAATCAAGAAGGGATGTATTTACCATTTGGTCTGGGTTTCGGACACCGATGCTGAGACACTTGAGTCTGTGCCTGTTGTGAATGAATTTTTGGGAGTCTTTCTAGATGAACTCCCTGGGATCCCACCAGATAGGGAGATTGATTTTGGGATTGATGTGATGCCAGACACGCATCCTATATCTATTCCACCCTACAGAATGGCACCGACAGAATTGAAGGAGCTAAAAGAACAATTGAGAGATTTGTTAGAAAAGGGTTTTATCCGGCCAAGTGTGTCGCCTTGGGGTGCACCGATCCTTTTTGTAAGAAATAAAGATGGATCATTGAGAATGTGTATTGACTATCGACAGCTTAATAAGGTCACAATAAAGAATAAGTACCCACTGCCAAGGATAGATGACTTGTTTGATCAATTGCAAGGTGCCAGGTACTTCTCCAAGATTGATTTAAGATCCGGGTATCTCCAATTGAAGATCAGGGAGCGGGATATTCCGAAAACAGCTTTTAGGACCTGGTATGGGCATTTAGAGTTTCTAGTGATGTCTTTTGGGCTAACAAATGCCCCAGAAACCTTCATGGATCTTATGAATCGCGTTTTCAGGACGTTCCTCGATTCTTTTGTGATAGTTTTCATTGACGATATTCTTGTATATTCACGAAGTCGAGAAGACCATGCCGATCATCTCAGGGTAGTTCTACAAACCCTATATCCGCACAAGTTATATGCAAAGTTTTCAAAGTGTGAATTTTGGCTCAAATCGGTCACATTCTTGAGTCATGTTGTCTCTAGTGAGGGGATTAAGGATGATCCTCAGAAAATTTAAGCTGTGAAGAATTGGCCGAGGCCAACAATTCCAACAGAGATTCGCAGTTTCTTAGGCTTAGCTGGATATTACAGAAAGTTTGTGGAGGGGTTTTCTACTCTTGCCTCTCCATTGACTAAATTGACACAGAAGGCAATTAAGTTCCAATGGTCAGATGCTTGTGAAGAGAGTTTCCAGGAGTTGAAAGCAAGATTGACTACGTCACCGGTGTTGACTCTACCAGAGAGTATAGATGGATTTGTGGTATATTGTGATGTTTCAAGAATTGGGCTTGGATGTGTATTAATGCAATATGGCAAGGTTATAGCTTATGCTTCTAGGCAACTCAAGAATCATGAAAAGAACTATCCAACACATGATTTAGAACTTGCGGCAATGGTATTTGCATTGAAAATTTGGAGTCATTATTTATATGGGGTCCATGTGGATATATTCACGGACCATAAGAGCCTTCAATACATTTTCAAGTAGAAGGAATTGAATCGGAGGCAGAGAAGATGGCTTGAGTTACTCAAGGACTACGACATTGATATTCTATATCATCCAGGAAAGGCCAGTGTTGTGGCAGATGCTCTTAGCCAAATATCTATGGGTAGTTTAGCACACTTGGAAGCATATCAAAGGCCATTGGCCAAAGAAGTCCATCGATTGGCTAGTTTGGGAGTTCGTATTACGGGCTCTAGTGAAGGAGGGATCATTGTACAAAATAAGGCCAAATTATCACTTGTTGTGGAAGTGAAAGAGAAATAGTACAACGATCCATTTTTGGTGCAATTGAAAGAGGGGATTCATAAACATAAGACCATGGCCTTTTCTCTTGGCATGGATGATGGTACACTAAGGTACCAAGGGCGACTATGTGTTCCAAACGTGGATGGTCTCCGTGTAAGAATTATGACTGAAGCTCACACTTCTAGGTATTCTGTGCACCTAGGTTCTACGAAAATGTATCATGATCTGAAGGATGTATACTGGTGGAATGATATAAAGAGGAATGTAGCGGAGTTTGTGACGAAGTGTCCAAATTGTCAGCAAGTGAAGGTAGAACTCCAACGGCCTGTGGGTTGGCACAGAACATAGAAATTCCAATGTGGAAGTGGGAAATGATTAATATGGACTTTGTGGTAGGATTACCTCGTACTCCTCGTAAGTTTGACTCGATTTGGGTGATTGTAGATCGACTCACGAAATCAACACTTCTTGCCGGTTAAGGCTACCGATACAGCGGAACAATATGCTCAGTTGTATATCAAAGAAATAGTGAGGTTGCACGGCACCCTAGTTTCCATCATTTCTGATTGGGGAGCACAGTTCACTACTAATGTTTGGAAGAAATTTCATCAAGGTTTGGGTACTCAGGTGAATCTTAGTATATCCTTTCACCCGCAGACTGATGGGCATGCAGAGCGGACTAGTCAAATGTTTAAGGATATGTTGGGCCCTTGTGTTCTAGACTTCAAAGGTAGCTAGGATGATCATTTACCACTCACAGAATTTGCATACAACAATAGCTATCATGCTAGCATTCAAATGACACCGTTAAAGGCTATATATGGTAGGAGATGTAGATCTCCCATTGGGTGGTTCGAAATCGAGGAAGCAGAGTTGATAGGGCCAGACCTCGTGCATGAGGCTATGGAAAAAGTTAAAAGCATTAAGGAGCGGTTGAAGACTGCTTAGAGCCGTTAGAAATCCTATTCGGATATTCATCGTAGGGATTTTTCAAAGAAGGTGATTGGGTATTCGTGAATGTTCCCCCCATGAAAGACGTAATGTGATTCGGTAAGAAAGGAAAATTGATTTCGAGGTATGTCGGACCGTACAAAATTATTCATAGGATCGGTAAGGTGGCGTAGAATCTTGAGCTACCACCTAAAATGTCATTAGTGCACCTGGTGTTTCATGTGTCTATGTTAAATAAAGTAGTTAGAGACCGACAGTTATTGTTCCGGTTGAGACTATTGAGGTTAATGAACAATTGACTTATGAAGAGATTCCAGTTTCTATTATTGGTCGGCAAGCCCGAAAGTTGAGAAACAAAGAAATTGTATTCGTGAAAGTGCTATGGCGAAACCAACAGGTTGAAGAGGCTACTTGGGAGGCTGAGGAAGAAATGAAGAAAAAGTATCCTTGTTTGTTTGAAAAACCACGTATTTATGAGTTGCACCTTATGAAAATGCTAAGAGATACTTTCTATGAATTATGTAGGATTTGTACATTTGATGTTAAGGGTGTTCCATTCTGGTAATATAATTGCTCGTGAGGCCACAGTTGGTGTTGTTTTGTTTTATGTTACGTTGTTGGATTATGTAAATGTTTTAAGGATGTGTTTCTCGGGCTCTCTGACATGTGGATAGGCCTAGTTACAAGGGAAATTCTGGCGAAAGTTTTGGAAATTTAGGGAGTTAGTCAAATTTGGGGCTGCTAGTGTGTGGTATGAAAAAACAAACTGAGGTGCATAAGATGCTAATAACAAATTTTGACTCTCATTCGAGGACAAATGATCCTAAGTGGGGGAGAATGTAAGGCCCCGTAAAATTTTGCAAAAGAAAATAATGTTTCATGGTATCAGACCAGGCTTTCATGGTGCCTGGATTGACCTTTTGGTTGGCTTTAAGTATTTGATTAAAGATTTGACCTTTATCGTTTGGGTTTGATTCCTATGGCATTATTTGATGTTATTGTGTTGGTTTTTACTAGATTCTAGCCATTCAGAGGTCGATTAACGCGGGAAGCCATTCTTAGAGTATTATTCTTGCTTGTTGGAGGTAAGTGTCTTGCCTATCTTTGGTTGAGCAAATTTTTCTTACTATTTGATATTGTTTGCTACATGCGGGAGTGATGTATATATAAGGAGACGAGCGTATATACATGTGCTATGGGTATTCATGCTCGGGGTAGATTCTAGCTTACTCTAGGCCTTATTTGGTTGTGTATCTTTCTTGATTAAATATTTTATTAAATTAGTTGACTTCGTGAGTACTATAAACCATGCTAGAGGAATGCTGAGGCTATCGGTACCTTATGTTGAACAAATCTTGAGACTTATGCTATATTTTCTTTGGGGAAAGATACATGTAGGCTATAAATTGTAAGGCCCCGTAAAATTTTGCAAAAGAAAATAATGTTTCATGGTGCCGGACTAGGCTCGAACTTTTTGGGTTGAACAATGCATCGGAAAGTAAAGAAAAACTTTTGGAAGAAAAATGTGTTTCTGCGGTCCATTACGCGACCGCAGCATAACTCTGCGGGCCACATAATGGCTGCAGAAGTGAGGCAAGAGAGGGCCAGTTTGGATGCAATTCAGCGGTCGACTATGCGACCGCATAACTGTTTTGCTGTTCATTATGCGGCCGCAGAACAGGTCTGCAGGCCGCATAGTGACTGCAGACACAGACAAATGTTTGCCAGTATTGGACACCGATTATGCAACCGATATGTTATCCACATATCAATTATGCGATCGCAGACCTTGTTCCGGTGCTCCATTTCTAGGTTTTTTAAAACCCGACCATACTTCGTTAAATACACTCTTTGGGCCATGTTTCAGCTATAATCTGACATTTTAGAGTGAGAGAGAGTGCCCTAGAGTAGGAAGGTGTTTTTCAATAATTGTTATTCAATTCTTGCCCAAGTTTTGGAAGATTAAGAAGGGAAACTCACTAGGTCTTCATCCTAGAGGTAAGATTCTACATCCTAACCCTCAATTTCGAATTTTGTCTAGAAATGAGTAATTAGCAAGATAATATTTGGGCATGAGAGTTATTTATTTTACATGCATGTGTTATAAAAGCGTGTAGGAAGATTGTTGAGCTAAAAATGGAAAAGATTGGGTTGTGGGATGATGGAATCTTCCATAAAAGGACCTTGAAACCTTAATGCACACCTAGTGTTTGATAAAATGCTCAAATGAGCTAGAACCATAATCATCTTCCTAATTTTGATTCAATTTGTTATATTTCTACAATAGATTGAAGTTGCTAAGAATTCCGGAATATTTTGGAGTTTAAGGAAGCTCAATTGAGGTATTTTGGCTAAACTCTTCTCTTAGAATTGGATCCCACGATATTCATATGAATTATGTAAGTCCCGAGTGTATCATTATAAAATTGGATATTCCGAGTAACATTGGGTTGAAAGATATATGTTCAACAAGTATTCCACATGCTTTATTTATGTTATGTTATCAATTGAGGATGTGTTAAAAATATGGGCTACGCATTAGAAATGTTCGACTTCAAGTTAATTTCAAACGAAGGCTATTATGACAAATTTTGTGAAGAATCTCTATGTGCTTTAAACTCTTAATTGCTCACATGTGTACTACATGCCTTCATTTGAATTGTTGTTCTTAATGATGTTGATGTTAGAAAGTGAAAAGGTGAGCATGAAATACTAAATATGGACAACGTGCCAAGAATGATGTTATAATTATGGCCATTAGTGCCAATGAAATGAAAAGATGTGAAAGTAATATGAAATGCGATGATTGATATAAAAAAGTTAATGTCTCGAATAAGACAGCCTAGCCGGTCGAGTTGTGATCGGACACCATGCCACACATATGGTGGTGATTGTGCTGGAAATTAAAATTGAAATTGTGAATGTGTTCGACGTACCTAATGGATAGCCTAGCCGATCGGGTCATGAGCGGACTCCGTGTTTAAGACGGTGGTATTGATATTGAGAGTAATTGCGGTTGATGTATCTAATGAGATAGCCTAGCCGGTCGGGTCGTGATCGGAATCCGCGCTGAGAGTACGGTGGTACTGGTATTGTGAATAATGGTATTCTGGACAATGGTATATCAATAATAAAAATCTCCCAATGTGAGATATGGAATTTAATTGAAAAACTGTCTTGATCCTAAACTGAGGTTTGATGTTGACTAAGGCTTCCATTAACATTATGATAATCTTGTTTGTATTATTTGTCATTCTATTGAGGGGGTGTTTAGTTATACATGCTAGTGCTATTCGATAGTACTAACGTCCCTTTTGCCGGGGGCGCTGCATCTTTAAATGGATGCAGGTGGTTCCACATAAGGAGATATTGATCAGTGATAGCATTACACATTCTTTCCAGCTGACTTGGTGAGCCCCACTTCATCTCGGGGTCATGACTCTTTTGTACTTTGTGTATTCCATTTGAAGTATAGTCGGGGCCTTGTTGCTGGCATTATCATTGTACTCTTCTTTATCTATAAGGTCTCCGTAGACATAGTGTGGGTTTTATATTGGTGCTGGAAAGTCAAACTCGTTATGTTGTATTTGAGTTACAATTTCTACTTCAGATTATGAAAAATGTGTGGAACTGAGACTTTAAAAATGAAGTAACTAATGGTAAGAAATTGGTACTGCAAATGTGATCACTTTATTGTTTGATTACACACACACACACACACACACACAGAAATTGGTAATTTCAGGCATGACCGCTTTATTTTGCAATTAATGAAAACATATATTCTCTTTATTCGTGAATGAGTTGGGTAGAAGAAAATCTAATAGGCTTGCTCGGCCGGGTTCACTCGGTTGAGCACCGGTCGCGCTCCTCGATTTTGGGGCGTGACACTTGTGATCCGGATTTGTTCCTGTAATATGCCTTGATTGAGACATGTATTCTCTGTGATACATATGTGCTCTTTCGTATGAATACTTGGGCTTGGTTGTTTTACTTGATTTAACCATAGTCATGCTTTATCCGCACTTTTGTTGTTATCATCTTCCTGAATGACCTTTAAAAGTTATTATTATGTTGTACATTCTTTCATTACATAAAACACGATCTCCGAAATTCTCATGATACCGAATATTATCAAATCCTTCAGTCCCTAAATCATGTTCGATTTTTTTCTTGCTTACTAGCCCGTACTAATTTCTATTACTCCAGGGGTCCAACTTAGCCTTCTAGTAATCATGTTGGAGTCACCAACGCATTTCGCGAATAAGGATATGACTTTATGGCATATATTATTTTATAGTCTCAAGACCTGTCACCTCTTGTTTTTTCCTTTACTTGACTATAGACTCTATCATCTTGTCATATTATGATTTATCGTTATCACCCTTATATCACACCTTACTCGTAAATATTCATTTACTCTCTTCTTATTCTCCGGCTAATCTCTGAGGAAGCAGAGCTTACCAACCAAGCTAATGTTTGACTCTGTCTACTAGGAAGGTCTATCTAGCTATCTATCAGGACCTGCAGGCATGAAATGCAGCGTCCCCAGCAAAAGGGACTTCAGTGCGAAATAATGTACCGATTATGTAAGGCAACAAAATAAGTGAAAGATGAAACTGAACTAATAACATAACAATTTAAAGTAACTGGAAGTCAAAGATAATTTGAAGATATGCTTACCTGTTGATACTGACTCAACTCTCTCAATATAGTAAGTAAAATAGTTGTCCAGTCCTATAAGGCTCGATACGTGTAGCTGCTCTGCCTTAGTAGGCTCGCTCATAGGCGCTCGATCATACTAGGCTTTGTATCTTGGCCATTCTGGGCTCTCTCATAGGCTCTTTCCCATAGTAGGCGCCGTATATAACTTACCATCTGAGTAGAGGTTTCCTAATAGGGGCCTGTCCACCGACTATAGCTCGATGGTGGTGAAAATATTGTAGTACCGTATATATAGAGAGACCATCTGCTCTCTTGACTAGAAGAAGACAATACTTAATTGAATATAATGTCCCGATAAAGGAGAATACTGTAACTTATGAGACTAGGATAATGTACATATATTCGGGAGTATGAACTTCTCTTTATGACTTGTTATTAATCACATGTAGTTACGAGATCATGCCAAAATGAAGGAAGGGTTTAGCCATAACATACCTTAACTCCATTGAGTCCTTAATATCTTCCAAGCTATTCTTCAAATAACTCAACTCAATCTACCATAGCATAAGAAAATTCAAATCAGTGGTGAGTAAAGGCTAATTCCGCAACTTAAGCTAGTAGCTAGTTTATGTAAATTTGGACAGCATCACCCTTGTAACAAAGTCCTCCTACAATACCATATATCAACAACAACAACAACTAGAGCAATACAATAAGAATAATATCAATAATAGGGTACACAATATTTCATTGAATAGTCATCAACATATCCTGACGAGCGGCAAGCTCGGATTGAATCCCTTTAGCACCCATCAACCCCATTCTCATTCATTCTTGAACTTAGTAATATATCCAGTATAATAACCAATACCTTTTAAAGGGTTTCCAACCTTCTACTCAATTTCAAAGTTACCTAAAATAGTTCAACACAAGATAATATCACTATGGATAACTTCCAAGTGCTTTATAGCAATTTCCTTTTCTAGTTACCAATTTCCTCAACAAACTTGATATGTAAAAAAACATAATCATACTAACAATATCATAGCCAACTTATTTTCCATAATTTCCAGCCACTTAAAGCTCATAAGAGCAACTTTCAAATCAATCCATCAAGAACAACAACATCTCAAGCTAATCCAAGTATTATCTTGTAGTTTATCATCCTAAAAACTTAACCAACATACAAGAAAGCTTAAGCACAATTAGTAGGCTGTTATACTCACAACTATCCTCAAAGATGTGTTGTTCCTCACTAGAACTAGCTTTTGATGTTGAAAAATGGTCTAATCATTTCAAACCCTTGTGGTATTTGTTTATGAGGGTTAGGACGAGTGTTGGGATGAGATTTGGTCGAAAAATTAGAAATAAAGGTCGTTCAAATCGTTTTTCAAGTGAAGTAGGTCGACCACAACCTAAGTGGGTCCCATTGGGAGCTGCTTGTGCAGTATCGCAAAAATGCGAATATCTCTCTTATCCAAGGTCAAATCGATGAATGGCTTAATGAGTTAGAAACTAGACTCATAGGTCTTAAATTTTGTAGGTGGAACATCATCTAATTCCAAGTATATTGGGAGAAAAGCTCAGCTGAATTTGACCTAATGTTTAGCACATTATTAATGTAACTTGTGATGACCTTTGCTAACTATTGTTCCACAACTCGCTTGACTTCTAAACATAACACACGACTATCATACGACTAAAATAACTCATAACATAACTTCGTTATCATGTTAAACACCCTTGTCTCACCCCAAAAGTAAGTGTTATAATATTCCCAACTTGTCGACTTTCGACGAAACTTATTTTCTTCAATTTGTTTAGATTCTAAGCCTTCCCACCTTCTTGGTTCTTGTTATCCATGATCTTAAATATTTGTAACCTCCAGGTTTACATGATTAACTTACTTTAAGTACTTTCAAAGATGATCTCATTTCATAGCTTGGATCAATTGACTTGCGATGTACTTTTACGTACAAAAACATGGGTTGTAACATCATTCCCCCCTTTGGAACATTCTTCCTCAAATTTTGAGTGATGCGTTTATTAGTCTCATAACTTATAGGCCATGGCTATCTAGGCAATTGTTCTGTGAATAAATCCAAAGGCCAGGGTATTCCCCCTTTAGGACTCTTTCTCTCACACCACGACCTGTGGTCAAAATGCTTCCAACCTCGTAACTATTGCTACCTTATGTCATGCAGCCTGTATGACTTTGTCCTTGTATGTGCCCCTATGCGACTCTTCTCTCTTTTTTCCACCAGCTTTTAGCCAATCTCTGGGCCTTACTTTGTGAACATATACAGAACTATGACAAGTTGTCCCTCTAGGCATCTATAGGTGTACTGAAGTTCGCTTGGTACTTTGTCGAACATACGACTATTGCTATATCTTGTTTCATAGACTCGGTTATCTATGCTTACACCTTTACTAAATCTTGGTATGTCATATTGTACCATAACTCTTACTTTGGTTTATTATTACCGAGGATTTCTACCCAACTCCAGGTTACTCTCTTACTGCTTATCCTATATATATAAATCTAAGTCCTTTAATGCTTCCTCATTACTGTTCATCTGAATAATGACAGCCAAATCTCATCTCATACTTTGAAACTTTTATCCAGCTATTGTTGATTCACCTTAATGTTGATCTATAATCTACCACTGATAACTTGAAACATATTATGTAATACATTGTCGCTAGGGCTCACGTCTCATCGAGGAACATCTGAAGTTATTTTCCTGATCCACCTAGGGACGATACTATACTTCAATAATCGTATTTTATAGCATCCTGACGTGATTCATCTTATGGGGGTATTCGTATCCTGTTCAATTCATGAAATCCCTTTTCTTTGAATCATTACCCAATAAAAGGCCTAAATGTAATCCTCTTATCTATCACATTCTCACACACCTTTTCTTATCCTTACTCATGTCTACCTAAAACCTTGTTGCTCTACCATAATTTAGCTTGCGACCTGCACATATCTATTTATACTATTCGTAACCTTCCTTTATCTTGTTATAACATAGATTTCCTTATGTTATTCTGGAAGCTCAAGCGAGAGATCACATCGCTTCTAACTCTTCTTTACTCTCTCAACTAGACCTCTTTGTACCCAGAAACCATAGGCTAAAAGATATGCCACTGACGACACAACTATCATTTGTGGATACTAAATCACAGTGCTTCTAGCCCTCTATCTAAAGTCTAGACTATTCACAACCTTCTGCACTTGAGTATCGTGTACCTTCTTGTCACGCCCCAAAACCGAGTAGCGCGACCGGCGCTCAACCGAGTGAACTCGACCGAGCAAGCCTATTAGATTTCATTCTACCCAAATTCATCCATGAATAGAGATAATACATATTATCATTAATTAGACGAAAATGTGTTCATGTCTACAATACCAATTCATTTCCAATAGTTTTATCATTTTTTTTAAAGTCTCAAATGGACAAGTAACAAGTCCACATCATAACATAGTTTCTCTTTCCTAGAACTAATACACAACCCACACTATGTCTACGGAGCCTCTATAGGTAAAGAAGAGTGAAATGATAATACCGCCAACAAGGCCCCGGCTATACCTCAAACCGAATACACAAAGTACAAAAGATATATGACCCCGGGATGAAGTGGGGCTCACCAAGTCAGCTGGGAAGAAGGTGTACTACTATCACTGATCAATATCTCCTGCTGTGGAACCACCTGCATCCATTTAAATATGCAGCGCCCCCGGCAAAAGGGATATTAGTACCGTTGAATAGCACTAGTATGTATAACTAAACAGTCCCTCAATAAAATGACAAATAATACAAACAAGATTATCATAATATCAATGGAAGCCTTAATTAACATCAAACCTCAATTTAGGATCAAGAAAGTGTTCAAATTAATTCTCATATCTTACATTGGGAGATTTTTAGTATCGATATACCATTGTCCACAATACTATTATTCACAAAACCAGTACCACCGTACTCTTAGCACGTAGTCCGATCACGACCCTATCGGCTAGGCCATCTCATTAGAGACATCAACCACAATTTCTCTCAATATCAATACCACTGTCTTTAACACGGAGTCTGATCATGAGCCGGTCGGCTAGGCTATCCATTAGGGACATCGACCATGATCAGAATTTCAAATTATAAATTTCCAGCATAATTACCACCATGTGTGCGGCATGGTGTATGATCATGACCCGACCGGCTAGGCTGTCTTATTTGGGACATCAACCTTTTTATATCAATCATCGCATTTCGTATTACTTTCACATATTTCCATCTCATTGGCACTAATGGCCATAATTATAAGATCATTCTTGGCGCGTTGGCCATATTCAGTATTTCATGCTCACCTTATCAATTTCAATTATCATCATCATCATCAACAACAAATACAATTCAAATCAAGGTGTGTAGTACACATGTGAGAAATTTAGAGTCTAAAGCACATAGAGATATTTCACAAAATTTGGCATAATAGCCTTCATTTGAACTTGACTTAAAGTCGAAACATTATTAATGCACAACCCATATTTTACCACATCCTCAATTGGTAACATAACATGAGTAAAGCATTTGGGATGCTTGTTGAACATATATCTTTCAACTCAATCTTACTCGGAATAGCCAGTTTCATAATGAATCACTCGGGACTTACATAATTTACATGAATATCGTGGGATTCAATTCTAAGAGAAGAGTTTAGACAACATACCTCACTTGAGCTTCCTTCAACTCTAAAACGTTTTGGAATTCTTAGCAACTTCAATCTATTTTAGAAATATAACAAATTGAATCAAAATTTGGAAGATGATCATGGTTCTAGCTCACTTGAGCATTTTATCAAACACTAGATGTGCATAAGGTTTCAATGTCCTTTTTATGAAGGATTCCATCATCCCACAACCCACGATTTACCATTTTTAGCTCAACAATTTTCCTACACCCTTTGATAACACATGCATGTAAAATAAACAACTCTCATGCCCAAAAATTACCTTGCTAGTTACCCATTTTCAAAAGATTTCAAAATTATGGTTTAGGGTGTAGAATCTTACCTCTAGGATGAAGACCTAGTGAGCTTCTCTTCTAAATCTTCCAAAACTTGAGCAAGAATTGAAGAAAATTATTGAAGAACACCTTCTCACTCTAGGGCACTCTCTCTCACTCTAAAATATCAGATTATGGCTCAAAAATGGCCCAAAGAGTGTATTTAACGAAATAGGGTCGGGTTTTAAAAACCTAAAAATGGAGCTCCGGAACAGTTCTGCGGTCACATATGTGACCGCATATCGGTCGCATAATTGCTGATAAAATGATCAAAAAGGCTGTCTGTGTATGCGGTTATTATGCGGTCCGCATAACTGTTATGCAATCGCATAATGCACCGCATAACATTTATACGGTCGCATATTCGACCGCATACTTGCTTCCAACTGACCCAATTAACTGTCTCACTCTGCGGCCATTATGCGGTCCGCAGAGTGATTCTACGGTCACATAATGGACCGTAAAAATGCACTATCCCGCCAAAAATTTTCTTTTACTTTCCTATGAATTGTTCAACCCAAAATTTTCTTTTACTTTCTATAACCCTCAAACACGTAAGCCTAGTCCGGCACCATAAAATATTATTTTCTTTGCAAATTTTACCAGGCCTTACACTTAAGTACTTTGAAATTTTCCGAGGGGTTACATTCTCCCCCGCTTAGGATCATTCGCCCTCGAATGAGGGTTCAAAACCTGTTATTAACATCTTATGCAACTCAGTTTGTTTCATACCACATTCGAGCAGCCCCAAATTTGATTAACTCCCAACATTTCCAAATATTTCGCCAGAGTTTCCTTTATAACTAGGCCTATCCACCTGTTAGAGAGCCCCAGAAACACATCCTAACAACATATACGTATGCCAACGACGTAACATAATACAAAACAACACTAACTGTAACCTCACAAGCAATTATATTACCAACACGGAACACCCTTAACATCAAATGTACAAATCATACATAATTTATAGAAAGCAACTCTTAGAATTTTTTCATAGATCACGACTTTATAAATACATGGTCATTCAAAAAAATAAGGATACTTTTTCTTCATTTCTTCCTCGGCCTCCCAAGTAGCCTCTTCAACCTGTTGGTTTCTCCACAACACTTTCACTGAGATAATTTCTTTATTTCTCAATTTTTGGACTTGCCGATCAATAATAGAAATCAGAATCTCTTCGTAAGTCAATCTCTCATTTACCTCAATAGTCTCGACCGGAACAATGAGTGTCGGATCTCAAACCACTTTCTTCAACATAGACACATGAAACACCGGGTGTACTAATGACATCTCAGGTGGTAGCTCAAGCTTGTACACCACCTTACCGATCTTCTGAATAATTTTGTATGGTCTGACATACCTCGGACTCAATTTCCCTTTCTTACCAAATCGCATTACACCCTTCATGGGGGAAACTTTCAAGAATACCCAGCCATCTTCTTTGAACTCCAAATCCCTATGACGAACATCCGAATAGGATTTCTGACGACTCTGAGCAGTCTTCAACCGCTCCTTAATGATTTTAACTTTTTCCATAGCCTGATGCACGCGGTCTGGCCCTATCAACTCTGCTTCCCCAACTTTGAACCACCCAATGGGAGATCTACATATCCTACCATATAAAACCTCGAACGGTACCATCTGAATGCTAGCATGATAGCTATTATTGTATGCAAATTCTATAAGTGGTAAATGATCATCCCAACTACCTTTGAAGTCTAGCACACAAGCACGCAACATATTCTCAAGCGTTTGAATAGTCCACTCTGCCTGCCCGTCCGTCTACGAGTGAAAGGCTGTACTAAGATTCACCTGAGTAACCAAACCTTTCTGAAATTTCTTCCAAAAATTAGCAGTGAATTGTGCTCCCCGATCAGAAATGATGGAAACTAGGGTGCCATGCAACCTGACTATTTCTTTGATATACCACTGAGCATACTGCTCCACTGTGTTGGTGGACTTAACCGGCAAAAAGTGTGCTGACTTCGTGAGTCGATCCACAATCACCCAAATTTAGTCACACTTGCGCGGAGTGCGCGGTAATCCTACCACAAAGTCCATATTAATCATTTTCCATTTCCACATTGGAATTTCTATGTTTTGTGCCAACCCACCGGGCTTTTGGTTTCGGCCTTCACTTGCTGACAATTCGGACATCTTGCCACAAAATCCTCCACATTCCTCTTCATATCATTCCACCAATAGACTTCCTTAAGATCATGATACATTTTTGTAGAACCTGGATGCACGAAATACCTAGGAGTGTGAGTTTCAATCATAATTCTTTCACGGAGACCATCCACATTTGGAACACAGAGTCGCCCTTGGTACCATAGTGTACCATCATTCATGCCAAGAGAAAAGGCCATGGTCTTATGTTTATGAATCCCCTCTTTCAACTGCACCAACAATGAATCGTTGTATTACTTCTCTTTGACTTCCACAACAAGCGATGATTCAGCCCTATTTTGCACAATTACCCCTCATTCACTAGAGTCCGTAAGACGAACTCCCAAACTAGCCAATCGGTGAACTTCTTTGGCCAATGGCCTTTGATATGCCTCCAAGTGTGCTAAGCTACCCATAGATTTTCGGCTAAGAGCATCCGCTACAACATTAGCCTTCCCCGAATGGTACAAAATATCAATGTCATAATCCTTGAGTAATTCAAGCCATCTTCTCTGCCTCAGATTCAATTCCTTCTGTTAGAAAATATATTGAAGGCTCTTATGGTCCATGAATATATCAACATGGACCCCATATAAATAATGACGCCAAATTTTCAATGCAAATACCACCGCCGCAAGTTCTAAATCATGTGTTGGATAGTTCTTTTCATGATTCTTTAATTGCCTAGAAGAATAAGCTATCACCTTCCCATGTTGCATTAATACACACCCAAGCCCGATTCTTGAAGCATCACAATACACCACAAATCCATCTATACCCTCTGGTAGAGTCAACACCGGTGCCGTAGTAAATCTTGCTTTCAATTCCTGGAAACTCTTTTCACAAGCATTTGACCATTGGAACTTAATTTCCTTCTGCGTCAATTTAGTCAATGGAGAGGCAAGAGTAGAAAACCCCTCCACAAACTTTTTGTAATATCCAGCCAAGCCTAAGAAACTGCGAATTTCTATTGGAGTTGTAGGCCTTGGCCAATTCTTCACAGCTGAAATTTTCTGAGGATCAACCTTAATTCCTTCACTAGAAACTACATGACCCAAGAATACGACCGATTCAAGCTAAAATTCACACTTTGAAAACTTTGCATATAACTGGTGCTGATGCAGGGTTTGCAGAACTACCCTGAGATGATCGGCATGGTCTTCTCGACTTCGTGAATATACAAGAATATCGTCAATAAACACTATCACAAAAGAGTCGAGAAATGGTTTAAAAACTCGATTCATAAGATCCATGAAGGCTGCTGGGGCGTTTGCTAGCCCAAAAGACATTACTAGAAACTCAAAATGCCCATACCGGGTTCTAAAAGCTGTTTTCGAAATATCCCGCTCCCTGATCTTCAATTGGTGATACCCGGATCGTAAATCAATTTTGGAGAAGTACCTGGCACCTTGCAATTGATCAAACAAGTCATCTATCCTTGGCATTGGGTACTTATTTTTGATTGTTACCTTATTAAGCTGCCGATAGTCAATACACATTCTCAGTGACCCATCTTTCTTTCTTACAAAAAGGACCGGTGCGCCCCAAGGCGACACACTTGGTCAGATAAAACCCTTTTCTAACAAATCTCTCAATTGTTCCTTTAGCTCCTTCAGTTCTGCCGGTGCCATTCTTTAGGGTGGAATAGATATAGGATGCGTGTCTGGCATTGCATCAATCCCAAAATCAATCTCCCTGTCTGGTGGGATCCCAGGGAGTTCATCTGGAAAGACTCCCGGAAATTCAGTCACAACAGGCACAGACTCAAGTGTAGGTGCCTCAGCATCGGTGTCCGTAACCCGGACCAAATGATAAATACATCCCTTGTTGATCATTTTCGTGGCCTTTATGTAAGAAATAAACCTACCCTTCGACACTACATCATCACCCTTCCACTCAATAACTGGCTCATTTGGAAATTCGAACCTAACAGTTCTGGTTAGACAATCAAGCTTGGCAAAACAAGAATAAAGCCAATCCATCCCCATTATCACATCAAAATCGACCATTCTCAATTCAATAAGATAGGCCACGGTGTCCTGACCACGCAATATGACAACACAATCCCTATAAACCTGCGCGGCCAAAATAGACTCACCAACCGGAGTAAATACAAAGAACGGCTCATAAAGCTATTCTGGTTCTATCTCAAATTCCATAGCAACATAAGGTGTGACATATGACAAAGTGGAACCGGGATCAATAAGAGCATATACAATATGAGATTGGACAGTCAATATACCTGTAACAACATCTGGAGAAGCCTCTAAATTCTGGCGACCCCTCATAGCATAGAAACGACCAGATCCTCCCAAACTTTGTGATCCACCCCTAGATGCACAATGCCCTGCGGGTGTTGGAGTGCCTCGAGCTAGAGGAGGTGCTGCGGATGTAGTAGATGTAGAACTAGCTAGCTGTGTTGGGCCCCTGCCCGCACCCTGGCGGGACGAACGACAATCCCTATGAATGTGACCCCTCAATCTGCATCTGTAGCATATGGGTAAGTCCATGTAGCATATTCCTAGGTGCATCTTTCCACAATGAGGGCATGGGGGCCTCCTCTGCTGCTGGAATCTACCACCGTGATGACCCTGCTGATATGAACCCCTGTTGCCCTGATTAGGCCTAAAACAGCTCCACTGTTGTTGCTGACTGGGCCTTGATGGCAGTGCACTAGCTGAAGACTGAGCAAAAGACTGTGATGGCCCTAACGACCCTCCTCTGAAGGCTGACTTGCCACTACCAGAAGAACCACCAAAGTTGCCCGCAGATCGGGCCTTATTACTACCCTCCCGCTCCATTCTGTTCCTTAATTTGCGGGTCTCTGTGGCTTGAGCGAATGCCACCATCTTTCCATAGTTCATATCGGAATTCAAGGCAGTTGTAGCAGCCTTATTAATTACCAAGGGACTAAGGCCCTGTACAAATTGACGAACTCTAGCCTCCATAGTGGGCAGCATGTAAATAGCATATTTAGACAGGTATATGAATCTCATATGGTAATCCCACACACTCAGGCTACCTTGCCTCAGGTTCTCAAACTCAGCAACACGGGCTGCCTTAGTCTCGGCAGGCAAGAAATGATCAATGAAGGCATCGACAAACTCACCCCACCTCGCCGGAGGGCTCCCTTCTTCATGGGACTCCTCCCAAAGTTCAAACCAAGAATATGCCACCTCTTTCAGGCGGTAGGAGGCCAATTCCACTGCCTCTATTTCAGTAGCACGCATAACTCTGAGAGTCTTGTGCATCTCATCAATGTAATCCTGGGGATCTTTCTCTGGGTTAGTACCCGTAAACACTGGGGAATCCAACTGGAGAAACCTGTTCACCCTGGAACCAGTAGAATCCCCTGGTTGACTGGAAGAAGTGGGTGCAACATTTGACCTCTGGGTCTGGGAAGCCACTATTTGAGCCAACATTTGTATGGCCCCCCTAAGATCAACATCAGAAACACCAGAATCGGAAGCTGGAACTGGAGGTGGAACTGGTATATCAGTTGGAGGGACTGTTGCACCCTCAGTAAGTGTAGGGACAGGTGCGGTCTGATCATTTGTAGCAGAGTCAGGTAGTGTAGTAGCTGGAGGTATATTCTCACTCCTCGGGTGTTCACCCGCATCATTAATTATAGGATCAACTGTCACTACTGGGGTGACATTAGCTCTTTGGCCAGTTCTTGCCTTCTTCTTAGGCGCCATGTACTGAAAATTAGAGCAACTCAGGAGATAAAAGGAGGAACAATCTTACAACCAGCTTTATCGCACGATCAAGAACATGAAAGAAGGGTATTATTCCTAAATGTCCATGTAGCATCCTAATTATATATGTGGTCGACAACACACCGATAATAAGGACTCTACTAGACACGGCTCCGAGACATCCTAGGATACTTTAAAACCTTAAGCTCTGATACCAAGTTTGTCACGCCCCAAAACCGAGGAGCGCGACCGGCGCTCAACCGAGTGAACCCAACCGAGCAAGCCTGTTAGATTTTATTCTACCCTAATTCATCCATGAATAGAGATAATACATATTATCATTAAATAGACAAAAATGTGTTGATGTCTACAATACCAATTCATTTCCAATAGTTTCATCATTTTTTTAAAGTTTCAAATGGACAAGTAACACGTCCACATCATAACATAATTTGTCTTTCCCAGTACCAATACACAACCCATACTATGTCTACGGAGCCTCTATAGATAAAAAATAGTACAATGATAATGTAGGCAACAAGGCCCCGGCTATACCTCAAACTGAATACATAAAGTACAAAAGATACATGACCTCGGAATGAAGTGGGGCTCACCAAGTCAGCTAGGAAGAAGGTGTACTGCTATCACTGATCAATATCTCCTGTTGTGGAACCACCTGCATCCATTTAAAGATGCAGCGCCCCGGCAAAAGGGACGTTAGTACCGTCGAATAGCACAAGTATGTATAACTAAACAGTCCCTCAATAGAGTGACAAATAATACAAACAAGATTATCATAATATCAGTGGAAGCCTTAATTAACATCAAACCTCAAATTAGGATCAAGACAATGTTCAAATTAATTCTTATATCTCACATTGGGAGATTTTTAGTATCGATATACCATTGTCCACAATACCATTATTCACAAAACCAGTACCACCGTACTCTTAGCATGGAGTCCGATCACGACCCTATCGGCTAGGCCATCTCATTAGAGACATCAACCACAATTTCTCTCAATATCAATACCACCGTCTTTAATACGGAGTCCGATCACGACCCGATCGGTTAGGCTATCCATTAGGGACATCGACCACGATCAGAATTTCAAATTATAAATTTCCAGCACAATCACCACCATGTGTGCGGCATGGTGTCCGATCACGACCCGACCGGCTAGGCTGTCTTATTTGAGACATCAACCATTTTATATCAATCATCACATTTCGTATTACTTTCACATATTTTCATCTCATTGGCACTAATGGACATAATTATAAGATCATTCTTGGCGTGTTGGCCATATTCAGTATTTCATGCTCACCTTATCAATTTCAATTATCATCATCATCATCAACAACAAATACAATTCAAATCAAGGTGTGTAGTACACATGTGAGAAATTTAGAGTCTAAAGCACATAGAGATATTTCATAAAATTTGGCATAATAGCCTTCATTTGAACTTGACTTAAAGTCGAAACATTATTAATGCACAACCCATATTTTAACACATCCTCAATTGGTAACATAACATGAGTAAAGCATTTGGAATGCTTGTTGAACATATATCTTTTAACTCAATTTTACTCGGAATAGCCAGTTTCATAATGAATCACTCGGGACTTACATAATTTACATGAATATCGTGGGATTCAATTCTAAGAGAAGAGTTTAGACAACATACATCACTTGAGCTTCTTTCAACTCTAAAACGTTTCAGAATTCTTAGCAGCTTCAATCTATTTTAGAAATATAAAAATTGAATCAAAATTTGGAAGATGATCATGGTTCTAGCTCACTTGAGCATTTTATCAAACACTAGATGTGCATAAGGTTTCAATGTCCTTTTTATGAAGGATTCCATCATCCCACAACCCAAGATTTACCATTTTTAGCTCAGCAATTTTCGTACACCCTTTGATAACACATGCATGTAAAATAAACAACTCTCATACCCAAAAATTACCTTGCTAGTTACCCATTATCAAAAGATTTTGAAATTAGGGTTTAGGGTGTAGAATCTTACCTCTAGGATGAAGACCTAGTGAGCTTCTCTTCTAAATCTTCCAAAACTTGAGCAAGAATTGAAGAAAATTATTGAAGAACAGCTTCTCACTCTAGGGCACTCTCTCTCACTCTAAAATATCAGATTATGGCTCAAAAATGGCCCAAAGAGTGTATTTAACAAAATAGGGTCAGGTTTTAAAAACCTAAAAATGGAGCTCCGAAACAGTTCTGTGGTCACATATGCGACCGCATATCGATCGCATAATTGCTGATAAAATGATCAAAAAGGTTGTCTATGTATGCGGTCATTATGCAGTCCGCATAACTATTATGCGATCGCATAATGCACCGCATAACATTTATGCGGTCGCATAGTCAACCACATAATTGCTTCCAACTGACCCAATTAACTGTCTCACTCTGCGGCCATTATGCGGTCCGCAGAGTGATTCTGCGGTTGCATAATGGACCGCAGAAATGCACTATTCCGCCAAAAAGTTTATTTTACTTTCCTATGCATTGTTCAACCCAAATTTTTCTTTTACTTTCTATAACCCTCAAGCACGTAAGCCTAGTCCGGCACCATAAGACATTATTTTCTTTGTAAATTTTACTAGGCACCTTACACTTAAGTACTTTGAAATTTTTCGGGGTGTTACACTTCTTCACCTTTACCTTACTTACCTTTAAATATCACATCATATTTACTGTCTCTTTCATAACATCCCTTCCACATATGTGAAATTCACATCCAGACTTGAAGCTCTACTATAATACTTGCACCTCTAGTGCATACACAATCTAGTGGGAACTTCAAACTGACTCCTTATAAGGCTGATACTTTTCTAACTGGCTTTAACATAGAGATGTTATAGAATATGGCCGCTATACTATATCTCTTGTACCTCTGATATTAAGAGTGATTCTGCAGTGTTTTGAATCACGATTTATATAATTATCTAGGTCTAATAATAAGATTCATGATTCACTTGGCTGATGTAACTCTTTAGTTTCCTCTTCTCTCTCAGCCTTTAGGTAGACTTAAGCTATCTTCCGGTCTACGACTCAGGGTATTCGTTATTACTTTTGTCTTTCATTGATGCTATGGAACATCCATAATGAAATCTCTAACAATTCAAGCCTTTGTATGTGAGCTGGACTCAATTCATTCTTTTAACTTATACGGGAGTCTCCTATAGTTGTAGGAATGTCGACATATATGTTGCATGGATAACTACTAGTCAGTCCATGCTCATATCTATATTTTGCGTAACCTCTCTTGGGTTATGTCTTTTGTCTTAACTTACCTTTCGCACTGGCTCCTAATGTATTAAGTGTCCATTCACACATTTTTATCAATAACATCCTGGGTGGGAACCCTAACTACCTCTCCCCGGCATCATGCTTGCATAATGTTCTAGAGTCGTAAAATATCTGTAGGATCTAAATAAATGCAATATCATTACTTTTGTCTTTTTACTGCATTCTTTCTTTACCATTCCATAGTTACTTGAACTACATAACTCTAACTTAATACCATATCACACCGTCTTCCCCCCTTTAGCTTTAGGGGAGTACTAGCATCTAATGCTATGAAGATTTACCTATAAATGTTTTACCTCTTCACTTTTGACGTCTCTTCACATCTTCACACACTCTAACTCACCTTGCCGTAACCCTTTTGTACCAAGGATAAATGAATTTCTTATGCACGAGAGTGACACCTAGTGTAACTTGCAGACTTAGTACCTTAAGCTTAACTCTGCTCACAATGCTTGCTTTAGGGAAGCATATTCAAGAATGACCTTTAAAGGTTATTCTTCCATTGTCCATTCTATCATAAATGCGATCTTCGAAATTCTCACAATACCGACTATTATCAAATCCTTTGGTCCCTAAATCATGTTCGATGTTTTTCTTGTTTACTAGCCCGTACTAATTTCTATTACTCCGGGGGTCCAACTTAGCCTTCTAGTAATCATGTTGGAGTCACCAACCCATTTCTCGAAATAAGGATATGACTTTATGGCATATACTCTTTTATAGTCTCAAGAATTGTCACCTCTTGTCTTTTCCTTTACTTGACTATAGACTGTGTCATCCTGTCATAATATGATTTATTGTTATCACCCTTTTATCACACCTTACTCGTAAAGCTTCATTTACTCTCTTCTTATTCTCCTACTAATATCTGTATCTATTACCTTATTCTGAATATTTCAACAAAACAGTCTTTCACTTTTATCTCCCCTTGCTCCATCTCATTGGCTTTTCGGGTCGCCTAATATTATCTTTTTACTAGGGGAAGGAGTCATACTAAGGTAAATATTTATCCCTTCTAGGATTCCACTACATGTCTTCTGATATTTCTGAATGTTCTCTTATTCATATCTGACTATACTATTCTAGAGTGCACCATCTGGGTGTCTCACAAGGCGAACTATTACCATATTTGAAATATTCTTCGGATATGTTTGCTAACGCTAACAATTCCTCCACCCTTTTGGGTTACTCTAACCCCAGCAGGATCCTGATATCCCATCCTTCTCTTAAACTATATATGTTACCTCCCATATGCATAACTAAGATGGGCGTGGTCAATTGTATATATCTTTGTTAATGTTGAAAGTCACTCGAAATGCTTATATTTCTCTTCCTGAATTGAAAATACTGATAATCTTCACTAACTGTGTACTCTGGAGCGTTGCCATACTCGGCCCGAGCGTAACACTCTGTAACTGTGTACGCTGGAGGGTAATCCTCAACTCAGGCTGATGAAGTCTACCTATAAACTAACAATACCAATCAAGGCCGATGAGGGCATATTTTGAATCATCTGAAAATAGCGTCTCTCTCATTTGAGGGGTAAACATACCCAAAACCTCATACACATAACTGTGTAGGCCGACGAGGCTGCCGTGAATGTCTCCAACCAGCAATACCAAGCTGAACATATACACAGAGCTGGCAAGAGCACAATACAAATATTCAAAATACACAGGACTCCTCTACAAGACTCTAAAGATAACTGAATTGTATCATGGTCGGGACAGGGCCTCGACCTACCCATCAGACCTGTATATATAAAATAGACTCCAAGGTATAGACCTGGTAACTCTGAGGAAGAAAATCTTACCAACCAAGCTGATATTTGACTTTGTTTATTCGGAAGGTCTATCCAGGTATCTATCAGAACCTGCAGGCATTAAATGCATCGTCCCCGTCAAAAGGGACGTCAGTCCAAAATAATGTACCGAGTATGTAAGGCAACAGAATAACTGAAAAAATATAATTTGAAAATATGCTTACCTATTGATACTGACTCAACTCTCTCAATATAGTAAGCAAAATAGTTGTCCGGCCCTATAAGGCTCAGTACATGTAGCTGCTCTGCCAAAGTAGGCTCACTCATAGGTGCTCGGCCATACTAGGCTCTGTATCTCGGCCATTCTGGGCTCACTTATAGGTGCTCAGCCATAGTAGACTCGGTATATAACTTACCATCTGATAAGAGGTTTCCCAATAGGGGCCTGCCCACCAATTATAGCTCGATTGGGGTGAAAATACTGTAATACCGTGTATATATATAGATCCTCTGCTCTCTTGACTGGAAGAAAAAAAATACTTAATTGAATATAATGTCCCGATAACGGATAATATTGTAACTTATGAGACTAGGATAATATACATAAATTCGAGAGTATGAACTTTTCTTTATGCCTCGTTATCAAACACATGTAGGTACTAGATCATGCCAAAATGAAGAAAGGGTTTAGAATTAACATACCTTAACTCCGTTGAGTCCTTAATACCTTCCAAACACTTCTTCAAACAACTCAACTCAATCTACCATAGCATAAGAAAATTCAAAATCAGTGGTTGAGTAATGTCTAATTCCGCAACTTAACCTAGTATCTCGTTTATGTAAATTTGGACTGCATCTCCCTTGTAACAAGGGCCTCCTCCAATACCATATACCCACAAAAAGAACTAGAGCAATACAATAAGAACAACATTAATAATATGGTACAAAATATTTCATTAAATAGTCATCAACATATCACGACGAGCGGCAAGCTCAGATTGAATCCCTTTAGCACCCTTCAAGAGAATTGTTTCTACTAATTGATGTTGTTTACTACATGCATGGGGGGATGCATATGCAAGGTGACGAGCGTATATGCATGTACCAGGGTTATCCATGCTCAGAGTAAATTATACGATTCTTTGTGCCTTGTTGGATTATGTGAATTTTTTGCTTCATGTTTTACTTGACTTCTATAATAATATGAATATGAAATTCAATGCTAGAAACCATGATTCAGCTTATTATAACTTGATTAAATTTGATGGATGTTTTGTGAAACTGTTGATGTGCTAAATTCTATCATCACTATACCTAATCACCAATACATTGCTATGACCGTTATTCTTGAGATTCTGGGGTTCCATACTTGAGTTAAAGATCGCTTTAGAGATTTGTTGAGACACTTGAGCAATTGGGGGTTTTGAAATCTACTAAATTGTTTAATTGTGTAAGAGTTTTGATTCTCGTTTGTGTGGTGTATTTCTTAACCACTCTTCTTGTTGTAATATGTGCTTCATGCCTTGGTAGTTGTTGATGTATATATATATATGTTTGGTGAGGGAGAGTAAAAGCACGAAGGTGATGCCGTGCCATTGCATTTACATTATCATATGAGGATGAGAGTAAAAGCACTAAAGGTGATGCCGTACCATTATTTTTATATTATTATGTGTTCATGACACGAACGGTGTTTCCATGCAGGCGAGGACGAGAGACAACATTATATTATGATATCTTTTCCTTGTGTGTATGTTTATGCTTTTATCTTGAATTGTTACTGTTGCACCTATGTTTTCTATGATGCTTGTGATTGTCACATCCTTTCCTTTTTCCTTATTTGTTATTTTTCTATTCATGCCTTCTATTTGTTACTTATTATTACGTTCATGTCTACCTTCTTGTTTTTGTTATATGTAGATCTATGTTTTTTTCTCGTTAGTTGTGATTTCATCTAAACCTTCTACCTCATTAGCCGTTGAACCTATGTTCTTCTACATTACTTGTTGTGACTACTTTTGTGCCTCCTATCTCGAATGTTATTGTTTTCCATATGATTTTGACCTGTTTATTGCTATTATTTGTGTACTCTCTACTTCGAAGTTACTATTAATGGAATTTATCTTACCTGGTTGGTACTGCTATACATATGCTCGGTGAGGATGAGATAAATGCACGAAGGGTGCTGTCGTGCCATTTGAATTGATTTCTTGAACACATTCCTCATACTATGAAGTTCATGAATTTACAATTTTGGTTTGGTGGTTATCGCTTTAAGATAAGGATTGGTTTTGATATTAAGAGAATTGACCGTGATTTCTTTTTGCAATCATTACTGCTTCGCATATTTGTTTTTGTACTCATCTCTGATACTTGTAGTATTGTTTCTATTGCAATTCTACAACACACGTTATATTTGTGAGTATCTTTTGACTTACAAACCTCGCCACTACTTAACCGAGTTTACTCAAGGTAATTACTGGGTACATGGAGTCAATTGTACTCATGCTACACTTCTGCGCCTTGCGTGCAGATCTTGGAGTTGTGTAGCTGTGGAAGACAGAGCCTTGCATTGAAGACGTATCCGCACTCCAGATACTAGCTACAAATTGTTTTCGGTAGATTTGGATTTAATTTCTGTTTATGTAAGTTTCGAAGATATGATGTATCTTTTATCAAAGTGAAATTGCAATCTTATTCGTAATCGCTCGTGACTTGTACTACCAGTCCTTGGGATATTATATCGAATCCAGTTATATCATTTGTTGACTACTTTTATTTCATTAGAATTGTATTGACTATTATTGGTTGTCACGCCCCAACCTCGGGGAGCGCGACCGGCGCTCAACCGAGTGAACCTAGTCGAGCAAGCCTATGGGACCTTCCCTACCCGACTCATTCATGATCCGAAAAGAAGACGCGTACTCATCTACTAAATAGGGGAGAGATCAGGTATACATGCATAAACGTTGCTAGTCCATTTTTCATTATATACATTATGCCATAGTTAAGTTTCCAAAATACAACTCGATCCAACGACCACCCCAACACACACACATGACCCACATAAACGTCTACGGAGCCTCTAAGGGTACAAAAGAGAAACATGACAATGCTGACAACAATGCCCCGGCTATACCTCAAAATATGAAAATTTATACAAAAGAAGGACTACATGACCCCAGGAAGAAATGGGGCTCACCAAGGCTGCTGTGATGAGTGTGAGGGAGAGCACCACTATCTGCGATGGAACCACCTACATCCATTCAAAGATATAGCGCCCCCTGCAAAAGGGAAGTTAGTACTGTCGAATAGTACTAGTATGTAAGGCAAACACCAATATAAGTAGAATGAATAGTGAAACAAAGAGAAGGCAGTCATAAAACCAATAAGTACTTCATAGAAATACAAAGAAACACCAAGTAAGGATCACTTAGTTTCCAATTCAATCTTTCCATCTTTTTAGATTAATAATCTTTAGTGCCAAAGCCACAACTCACAATCCCACCGTGTTTTTACATGGAGTCCGGTCTCGGCCCGACCGGCTAAGCCATCTCAAGTGAGACATATCCATATCCATAATGTAAATCAATAATTCCAACTCAAATTCCACCATGTGTACAACATGGCGTCCGATCTCGCCCCGATCGGCTAAGCCATCTCACTTGAGACATAACCTCTTTCAATTGTTCACCCAATTCACATTTCATTTCCTATATTTCGTTACATTGCACAAACAGTCTCATTTATTAAGTAGTTCTTGGCACTTGGGAATATTTTACAATTCAAGTCTTTCCCTTTTTATTCGTTCAAGCAACATCATTACTCATGTCGATGAGTACCATCACACAAGGCATTGCACACATAAGGGAAGGAGCTTGGAAAATCATAATTACATTCTCAAATAGCATGATGACATGGAAACCATCTAAAATAATTAGGGAACATAAATCGTTCAATCAAACACACTAAGGCAAACAATCCTAGTATGATCAAGTTGGAACTTACACCAATTATTCGGACACTAGGATTTCGATTCTAAGAAGAAGAGAGTTAGCCATACATACCCCAATTGTGCTTATTTAGACTCTACAATTATCCGGAACCCTTAGCAACCTCAATCTATTTTTGCAATATACAAATTGAACCCAAAATTAGGAAAACGTTCAAGGTTCTAGTTCACTTTTTATTTTTCCCACACTCTTTATCACATGCATGCAAGATGAACCACCCTCATACCCATGAAGTATCACGCTAATACCCCATTATAGCTATGTTTGGAATTAAGAGCTGGGGTGATGAAGTCTTACCTTTTAGGATGAAGAATTTGGTGCTCTACTTGAATATTTCCAAGCTTTGAGTGATGGTTAAAGATTAATTAATGAAAATTAGGCCCTCCCTCTAGAACCCTCTCTCTCCCACTCTAGAAATATCATAACTGAGCTTAAAAATAGACTAAATGGGTGTTTTAATGGAATGGGGGTCGGTTTTAAATTAAGAAAATGGGTGCCCCGACACAGGTCTGCGGTCGCATATGCGACCGCATAATGGTTATGCGGTCCACAAAGTGACCGCAGAAATGGCCCTCAGGAGCCTGGACTTTTGGTCCAGGTATGCGACCAGTATGCGGTCCGCATACTTGATTTGCAGTTACATAATGCACCGCAGAACTCCCTCCGCAAAAACCCAAGAGGGATTATGCGACCGATATGCGGTCCGCATAGAGGTTATGCGGTTGCATAATCGACCGCAGAGCTGACCTCAATTTGGCCAACGTACTGCTTCACTCTGCAGCCATTATGCGGTCCGCAGACTGATTATGCGGCCGCATAATGGGCCGCAGAAATGCGTTCTTCTGCGAAACATTTTCCTCTATGTCCGTAGGGTACTGTTCAATCCAAAATGTCCGAACCGCGCAGGAATCTATCTTGGCACCACGAAATCCCGAGTTTTTGGTTTAAATGTTTTACGGGTCCTTATATTGGGCTTACCTAGTGGGTTGATTTAGGTGCAATCATGACTAAGTTGATTTTAGGTCATGACAAGTTGGTATCAGAGATCTAGGTTCATAGGTTCTATGAGTCATGAGCAAGTGTCATTTAGAGTCTTTCGGATCGGTATGATGACGTCCATACCTATCTTCGAGAGGCTATAGGGGATTTGGGAGACTTCCCTTCTTTCATTCTTTATTGTGCGATCTTGTTTCAGCTTGAAGCCTGGAACTTCGATTTCTTCTTATTCATCATATGTGATGTTGAGCACCAAGTACCAGTGTGCTGATAGCTTGTGATGTTGTGGGTGGGCTGTGAAGGGTTGTGGATTCTTGATCGATGTCTCAATGTGTTCTGTTGCCTAGTTGTCGTGACCATGTTGGGTTCATGGGAAGGTGTTGATTTAAGTTTAGCCATCTGGCTATCTCCTGCACGAAGATTTGAGTTTGTGTGTTTCGTATGAGGCTTCTATTTAGTGGAATGTATATCTTGTCTTTTCGGAGCACTTGAGGAACTGGCATGACTGTCACAAGGACGAGTATGCACTTGGCAGAGTCCTTGCAGTGTTTTATTACTAGTGCTACATAAGTGTATGAAGTACTCAGTTGGCTAACATCGTGGGATCGGGGCAGCTATGAAGGAAAGGTATTGTGGGTTGTCGATGCTGTGTTCTATGGCTTTGAGCTAAGTGGGGGAGTCTGTTATCGATGACCAGATTGTAGGATCATGTGTTATATTAGTTTCTGGACAAATGGATGCTTGTGGATTAGCAATGACTTGAAAATGATGACTTCGAGAATGATTCAAGCTTCTTATTCATTGTGGATGTAGTGTGCAAGGAAAAGGAATCGCTTGGATGCTTCTTTGTATATTCATGTGCAGGTGAAGCACGAGTATTAGAGCAAGGTGAATGGCTATCGAGGAGGTTCCGATGAGTTCACGATTCACATGTGGTAGTTAAGTATTTTCAGATTTGTGTATAGTGACTTGAGATCGGTGGTAGATTATTTCTTGATTTGCAGTGCTTCTATATCAATATTGACTCTACGTGGCAGCATTGGAGAGATGCAAGAATGTTATGCCCCATATTTTTGTACGTAAAAGTACATCGCAAGTCAATAGAGATCATCTTTGAAAATACATAAAGTAAGTTAATAATGTTACTTTGGAGGTTAAAAATATTAAATATCATGGATAACAAGTAACAAGAGGGTTGGAAGACTTAGAAGCTAAACAAATTGAAGAAAATAAGTTGCGTCGAATGTCGACAAGTTAGGAATGTTATAACGTGTACTTTTAGGGTGATACTAGGGTTTTTAACATTATAAGGAGGTTATGTTATGATTTATTTTAGTCGTATGATAGTCATGTGTTATGTTTTGAAGTCTAGCGAGTTGTGGAACAAAAGTTGGCAAAGGTCATCAGAAGTTACATACATAAATGTGCTGAAAATTAGGTCAATTGTAGCTGAGATTTTCTCCTAAGGTACTTTGAATTATAGGGTGATCCATCTACATAATTGAATATCTATGAGTATAGTTTCTAACGCATTAAATCGTTTGTCGATACGACACTGGAGCGGAGAGATATTCACATTTTTGCAAGACTGCGCAAGTAGCTCCATTGAGACCCACAATGTCGGTGTAAAACTCCAGCTTGTATATAAATCAATTCTAAGTCATTTTAACTCCGTTTTCTCAGCCAAATCAGTTCCTAAACCCTCCGAGATGCTCTCCAAGTGTTCCCTCACGATCCTAGAGTGAATCCAAAGATAAACCATAAAGGTTCAACGTAAAGAATATTGTGGTTACCATTAACTCCCTTTCCTTCTCGTTGTGACGATTTAGGAAGTTACTTGGTGTTCAAGGGAGTTAATGAACAGAGGGTTATTGGTATATTTAAGGTACGTTTCATCATCCATAACCTAATCTTAAGTTTGTACAAGTGTTGGGTGTAATTTTGTTGGAGGATTCTTCAAGAAACTGAGAAACTTGAAGTTGAGCTATGTTGTGTGGGCTGGTTTTACATGTTTTAAGATACCAAATGGAATTGTGAAGGTATGGACATCATGGTGAGGATGAGGAGAAGTGAAGATGAATATCATTGTGCTAGAACATGTTGAATTGGAGATATAAAAGATGCTTTGACGTTATGCACATAAGTTGTTCGATAAAATGACTAAATGAACTTCACTATAGAATATGAAGTTGATATTGATACCAATCCATTATATGATATAGATTACAATCCATAAGAGATTCGAGGACTTGTGCAACAGTTGTAACTTCATTGATAAGGTATGTTAAGGCTATCCCTTCTTTCCTTTTGGCATGATCCATATGATACAACAAAATGAGTAAACACGCAACTTTCACCAATGACTCTATTCTTAGAAGTACTAGGGTTGCCTATATTCTTGATTCCCCATATGTCCTATTATCATATCGTCTGTTCACGGGTCTCAAAAAATATGTAAGTTGATAAAATTTATTTGTGATATTAACCGAAGGCATATATATATATATATATATATATATATATATATATATATATATATATATATATATATATATATATATATATATATATATATATATATATATATATATATATATATATATATATATATATATATATATATATATATATATATATATATATATATATATATATATATATATATATATATATATATATATATATATATATATATATATATATATATATATATATATATATATATATATATATATATATATATATATATATATATATATATATATATATATATATATATATATATATTCTCTCAGAGGCTTGATGATGCTATGTACGCATGTACCTATGCATGATATGAAATTTATACGCATATGCATAACAATATAAATGTTTCATGATCGACAGAGCTAATCAGACTTTCAAGTTGAGTCCTTTACTCCATGTTTCTTTCATATCTTTTATATACATATTTTTATGCCTTACATACTCGGTACATTATTCGTACTTATGTCCCTTTTGCTGGAATATTTCATTTCATGCCTTCAGGTCCTGATAGACAGCTGGATAGACCTTCCCAGTAGATAAAGTAAATCATCAGCTTGGTTGTAAGATCCACTTCCTCAAAGTTACCAGGTCTAGACCTTGGAGTCTATTTTATATATACAGGTTTGATGGGTAGGTCGAGACCCTATCCCAACCATGATATAGTTCACTTATCTCTAGAGGCTTGTAGATGTGTCCTGTATATTTTGTATATCAGTATTATGGCCTTACCATCCCTGTGCACATGTTAGTTTGGTGTTGCTGGTTGTAGACATTCATGGTGGCCTCGTTGGCCTTGATTGGTATTGTCAGCTTGCAGGTAGGCCTCGTCGGCCTAAGTTGAGTACCCCTCTAGCGTTCACAGTTACAGAGTGTTCTCGCTTGGGCTAAATATGGCACCGTGTTCCGACCATGCCTCCCTAGGTTTGAGGTGTGACAAAAGTGGTATCAGAGCAATTATATATACTAGGGAGTCTACAAGTCGTGTCTTGTAGAGTCATTTTTATATATGTGTTGCACGCCACATTATATAAACAGGAAGCTACAAGGCATTTAGGAGTTTGTTACCCTTCTTTCAAATCTAAATTGTGCTATAGAGATGAGTCATATGAGTTTGAGCCAGAACTTATATTTGCTAATGATACAGAAATATTTGCAACTAGAAAGATTATATCTAGCTAGAGGATTAATACAGCAGAACGTAAGGGCACTAGTAGAGTGAGAGTTCTTGACGACATGGCCTAGTGTGAGGCCCTATTAGATCGTGCATACTTGATGTGCAAATTTTCATGCTTAGGACCTTAGGATAGGAATATCTAACATGCCTCACGAATAGCAGGCAATGATAATATCAGAAGGTAAACGTATAAGTATTAACAGTTAACACAAACAAGGTGAATGAGGGTACGAGGTACCCAGTTAGTGAAGATTATCAGTATTTACAATTCAGGAAGAGAAATATACGCATTATGAGTTACCTTCAATAATAACAGAGGTATGTACAATTGGCCACACCCATCTAAGGCATGCCCTATGGGATCTAACAGATATAGTTTAAGAGAAGGATGAGATATCAGGATCCAGCTAGGGTTAAAGTAACCCAAAATAGTGGATGGATTGTTAGTGTTAGCTGACAGTTCTGAAGGATATTGGAAACATGATAATAGTTCTACATGTGAGACACCCAGATGGTGCACTCTAGAATAGTACAGTCAGATATGAATACATGAATGTTCATGAATTTAAGAAGATATGCAGTGGAATCCTAAAAAGGATAAACATCTACCTTAGTATGACTCCCGCCCCTAGTAAAAAGAGAATGGTAGGAGACCTGAAGAGCCAGTGAGATAGAGCAAGGGGAGCTAAAAGTGAAAGAATATTTTGTTGAAGTTTTCATAATAAGGTAATAGACAGAGATATTAGTAGGAGAATATGAAGAGAGTAAATGAAGCATTATGAGTAAGATGTGATAAATGGGTGATAACGGTAAATCGAAATATGACAAGATGATAGAGTCTATAGTCAAGTGAAGAAAAAAATAAAAAGGGACATGCCTTGAGATTATAAATGATATAAGCCATAAAGTTATATCCTCATTTCGAGAAATGAGTTGGTGATTACAACGCGATTACCAGAAGGCTAAGTAGACCCCTAGAGTAATAAAAATTAGCATTGGCTAGTAAACAAGATAAACTTAGAGACTAGAGGATTTGATAATAGTCGACATCATGAGAATTCCAGAGACCGTGTTCCGTCTATAATAGAATGGACAATAGAGGAATAACCTTTAAAGGTCATTCAGGAAGACGCTTCACTAAAAGCAAGCACTGTGAGAAGAGTTAAGCTTAAGGGACTAAGTGTGCTAGTTATACTAGGTGTCCCCCTTGTGCATAAGAAATTTAGTTATCCCTGGTACAGAAGGGTTACTGCAAGGCAAGTAAGGGTCACTAAAAATATGAAGAGGTAATACATCTGCGTGTAAACTTTAGAGCATTAAATGCTAGTACTTCCCTAAAGGGGGAAAGATGGTGTTATATGGTATTAAGTCAGAGTTAAGTGGTTCAAGTAAATATGAAATGGTAAAGGAAGAATGCGGTAAAAATGCAAAAGGGATGAGATTACATTTATTAAGATCCTACGGATATGCTATGACTCTAGAATGTTATGTAAGGACGATGCTGAGAATAGGCAGTAAGGGTTCCCTGCCATGATTTTAATTAGTAAATAAGTGTGAATGGACACTTGATACAATAAGAGCTAGTGCGAAAGGTAATTTAAGACAAAATACATAACCCAAGAGAGGTTACGCAAAATATAGATATGAGCATGGACTGACGAGTAGTTAGTAGTTGATTCAGGAAGAACCTAGTTATGGCTAGACAAGAGGTCTCACAAAAAGCAGTAGATCATGCAAGATAAACGTAGTGAAACCCAGCATAGGAAATTCAGTCTCGCAGATACGACATTGTAATCCTTGTGAAATATTCAAATAGGAGTTGGCATAGTTAAAGGTACCATATAAGTGTTACAGAAATAAAAGAGAATGCCACTGGGGAGACAGACAAAAATATCAGTTCAAAAGTAACCCTACGAGCACAAGGGCATGGAGGTAAGTAACTAAGGAAATTTATAGGCGAGTAAGAACATCAAAAATTCCACCGGGTATATGAGTTAATAAGCTCACAAATTTAGAAGAGCCAGAGGGCCTCCCCTAAGTATTACAACAAAAGACTAGCTAAGGAAAGAAGGAAGAAGGCTTCAACCTAAGCATAGTAACTTGAAGAAGAAATGGTCTTGTAATAGCAGTCTCACTACAACATTGTATGCACTCCATAAGAAAGTGGCATATATCTTGGCTAATGAATAGGAAGTAAAATTGAAAGTAATATTCGAGATCATATGAGTTGCACAAAAATTCTGGCATGCGTGGGAACTAAGATAAGCCAAGTATTCACGCAACAAGTGGCAGAAAGACCAGGAAAAGTAATTGCTTATATTTAAAGAAATCAGAGAAGGAACATAAGGAATTATTCTATCAATGACCCAGAGTTAGTTGTGTTATGAGCGCACTTAAGATTTCGGAGTATTATCCATGCAACATATATTTTGACATTCATATAGCCGTATAAGACTCCGGTATAAGTTAAAAGAAAGAATTGAGTCCAGGTCACAGACAAAGGATTGAATTGTTAGAAGATTATATCATGGATATTCCATAGCGTCCATGAAAGGCTAAATCAATAACTAATACCCTGGGCCGCATATAAGAAGATAGCTTAAGCCTTCATAAAAGCTGAGAGAGAAGAGGAAACTAAAGAGTTACATCATAAGTAAATCAGGAGTCTAATTATTGGACATAGATAATTATAGAAATCGTGATTGAGAACATTATAGAATCACTCTTGATATCAGAAGTATAAGAGAGATAGTACAACAGTCATATTCTATATCGGCTCTACGATAAAACCAGTTAGAAGAGTACCAACCTCATATGAAGTCAGTATGAAGCTCCCACTGGATTGTGTATGCACCAGAGGTGCAAGTAATATAAAAGAGCTTCAAGTTGTGGATGTGAATTATACCTATGTGGAAGGGAGGTTATGAAAGAGATAGAAGATACGGTGCAACACTTTAAGGTAAGTAAGGTAAGGGTGAAGAAGGTACGAGATACTTAAGTGCAGAAGGATGTGAATAGTCCATACTTTGGATAGAGGGCTAGAAGCACTGGGATTCAGTATCCAGAAATGAAAAGCGGTGTCATCAGTGGCATATCTTCCAGCCTACGATTTCCAAATACCGATAAGTCTAGTTAAGAGAGTAAAGAAGAGTTAGAGACTATGTGATGTCTCGCTTGAGATTCCATAATAACATGAGGAAATCTATGGTGCAAGCATTTTAAAGGAAGGATAAGAGTAGTATAAATAGATATGTGTAGGTTGCAAGCTAAAGTATGGTAGAGCGACAAGGTTTTAGGAAGACAAGAGTAAGAATAAGAAAAGGCGAGTGAGAAGGTGACGAGAATAGGTAAGTCCTCAGGATTAAGCCCATGAAAACAAGACAGTTGATGGTTCTGTAAGTTATAGAAAGCTCCATATAGCCTAAATGAACTCAGAGAAGTCTAAGACTATGAGCATTTAGAAGAGATGGAATGCTGCCCTGGTAGTAGAATGAAAGTGTAATTATGATAAATGATAAGAGAATGGAGTTTAGGCCTTCAATTGAGTAATGATTCATATAGAATGGATTTCATGAATTACACAAGATTAGAATAGCCCATAAGATGAACCACATTGGGATTCCATCAAATATGGTTATTGAAGTATAGTATCGCCCCTAGGTGGATTGGGCAAAGCACTATAGATGTTCCCCGATGAGGCGTGAGCCCTAGTGACAATGTGTTACATAAGAGGTTTAAAGTTATCATTGGTGGATTAGAGATAAACATTGAGGTGAATCACCAATAGACGGATAAAAGTTCCAAAGTATAAGATGAGATTAGGCTGTCATTCTTTATATGAACAGTAATGAGGAAGCATTAAAGGACTTAGATTTATATATATAGGATAAGTAGGAGAGAGTAAACTGGAGTAGGGTAGCAAACCTCAATAATAATAAAACTAAAGTAAGATCTATGGTATAGTATGACCTACCTATATGCAGCAAAGCCATAAGGATAGATAACTGAGTCGATGAAACAAAATATAGCAATAGTCGTAAGTTCAACAAAGTACCGAGCGAACATCTTTAGTACACCTAAATATGCCCATAGGGATAGCTTGTCACAGTACCGTATATGTTCACAAAGTGAGGCCTAGAGATTGGCTAAAATTTGGATGAAAAAGGAGAGAAGATAGCATAGACACAGATACAAGGACAGTATCGTATAGGCTGCTTGACAGAAAGAAACAACAATTACGAGATTGGAATCATTCCGACCACAGGTGGTAGTGTGAGAAAGAGGCCTGGGGGGGGGGAGAGGGGGGAATGCCCTGGCCTTAGGATTTATTGAAATAACAGTTGCCTAGATGAGAAGGACAGCACTAATGTATTCGTAAGAGCTACCCATTTATGAGACCGATAAGTGCATCCTTCAATATTCGAGGATGAATGTTCTAAAGCATAGTATAATGTTACGCCTCATGTTTTCGTATGTAAAAGTACATCGCAAGTCAATTGATGTAAGCTTAGAAATGAGATCATCTTTGAAAGTACATAAAGTTAGTTAATAATGTTACCTTGTAGGTTACAAATATTAAATATCATGGATAACAAGTACCAAGAGGGTTGGAAGGCTTAGAGGCTAAACAAATTGAAGAAAATAAGTTTCGTCGAAAGTCAACAAGTTGGGAATGTTATAACGTGTAATTTTAGGGTGATACTAGGGTGCTTAATATGATAACGAGTTTATACTATGAGCTATTTTAGTCGTATGATATTCATGTGTTATATTTTGAATTCAAGCGAGTTGTGGAACAAAAGTTGGCAAAGGTCATCAGAAGTTACATTCATAAATGTCCTGAACCTTAGGTCAAATGTAGCTGAGCTTTTCGCCCAATGTACTTTGAATTATGGGGTGATACACGTACCAAATTAATGATCTACGAGTCTAGTTTTTAACGCATTAAACCATTTGTCAATATGACATAGGAGCAGATATATATTCACATTTTTGCGAGACTGCGCAAGAAGCTCCCTCTGGACCCACAAAGTCGGTGTAAAACTCCAGCTTGTATATAAGTCAATTATAAGTCATTTTTACTCTTTTTTCTTGACCAAAACAGTTCCTAAATCCTCCTATATGCTCTCCAAGGGTTCCCCCACCATCCTAGAGTGACTCCAAAGATAAACCATGCAAATTCGATGTAAAGCATATCGTGGTTACCATTAACTCCATTTCCTTCTTGTTGTGATGATTTAGGAAGTTACTTGGTGTTGAAGTGAGTTAAAGAACAGAGGTTTCTTGGAATATTTGAGGAAAGTTTCATCTTCCATAACCTAATCTTATGTTTTAATAAGTGTTGGGTTGAAATTTGTTTGAGGATTCTTCAAGAAACTATTAACTGTGAAACTTGAAGTTGAGCTATGTTGTGTGGGCTGTTTTTACATGTTTTAAGATACCAAATGGAATTGTAAAGGTATGAATATCATGGTGAGGATGAGGGAAAGTGAATATGAAGATCATTGTGCTAGAACATGATGAATTGGAGCTATAAAAGACCTTATGATTTATGCACATAAGTTGTTCGATAAAATGACTAAATGAACTTCCCTATAGAATATGAAGTCGATATGGATACCAATCCTTTATATGATATTGATTACAATCCATAAGATGTGAGAGGACTTGTAAAACAATTGTAACATTATTGATAAGGTATGTTAAGTCTATCCCTTCTTTCCTTTTGGCATGATCCATATAATACTACAAAATGAGCAAACACACAACTTTCACAAATGACTCTATTCTTGGAAGTACTAGGGTTGCCTATGTTCTTGATTCCCCATATGTCCTATTATCATATCGTCTATTCAGGGGTATTAGAAAATACGTAAGTTGATAAAGTTTATTTGTGATATTAACTGAATGCATATTGATCTTATGACATTCCGAGAGATATTATTGACTTACTTCATTATGGATTACATTGATTTATACATGTATATTCACCCATGACTAGATCGCATTATATACGCGTATATTATTTTTATATGGGGTATGGAAAAAGGTTATGGCGTTATATACGCACCACCACCTGATCAGCTGGCATATGTTGATGATTTCGCCCACTAAGGCCGAGATGATATGATGGGATGCCCTCAGAGGCTTGATGATGTTATGTACGCATATACCTATGCATGATATGACATTTATATACATATGCATGAAATTATAAATGTTTCATGATTCACAAAGTTGTTCAGACTTACAGGTTGAGTCTTTTACTCTATTTTTCTTTCATGTATTTTATATACTGATTTTTATGCCTTACATACTCAGTACATTATTTGTACTGATGTCCCTTTTGCTGGGGATGCTGTAGTTCATGCATGTAGGTCCTGATAGACAGCTGGATAGACCTTCCCTGTAGATAGAGTCAAACATCATCTTGGTTGGTATGCTCCACTTCCTCGGAGTTACCAGGTCTAGACCTTGGAGTCCATTTTATATATACAGGTTTGATGGGTAGGTCGAGGCCCTATCCCAACCATGATACAGTTCAGTTATCCCTAGAGGCTTGTAGATGAGTCCTGTACATTTTTTACATCAGTATTGTGGCCTTGCCATACCTATGTACATGTTAGTTTGGTATTGCTAGTTATAGACATTCATGGTGGCCTTGTTGGCCTTGATTCGTATTGTCAACTCGCATGTAGGCCTCTTCAGCCTAAGTTGAGGGTTATCACTCTAGAGTTCACAGTTATAGAGTGGTATGCTCAGGCCAAATATGGCATCGGGCGCGGCCACACCTCCCTAGGTTTTGGGGTGACAAAGAAATAGCTTCGGGTTCGCAGAAGATCCCTTCAGAACGAGGATTTCGGGTTGAGTTACTTTTGGTTTGGTAGTCTACGTGATTCGGTAAAGTTAGAGGAAATCAGTCTTGATGATTTGATTATGTGTTAATAGGTTTAGAATAATTCACGATGGTTATGGCCTCGGTTTGGGGTTAATGTCTTCTAAGGGTATATGAGGTCTGCTACAGTGTGTTGTTCTCTCAGATTAGGTTAAGTAGGAAGTTTCTGGTTGATGGGGTATTTATCCTACTAGTGGTTTAGATTAGATTATGAGATTTTTGTATTTTCACTAGTTGGCTTTGATAGTTGCGGTGAGCCGTGAGAGATTGAGATTTGCATGGGCAAGGTTGCGGTTTAGTTTAGAAAGGAAGGTCATGAGTTCTTGAAGGCATGGACGATTTCATATGTTTAATAGTATGCTAGAACTATTTGGTGTCGATTGAGTAGAGTGTGCAATTTAGGAGGCGCATTGTGTTTTGACTTGCGGATGCTTGACTAGTGATACGGTGATCACCTGTTTTTGGGCTACTAAAGTTTAGATTTTCTACGTGAAGCAGAAGACCTATGTGAGTATTTTCCATAATATGATTGTGTATGAGTGATGTATCGGTCATTTGAGTAGTGGAGATGGGATGGAATATGGAGATTCCGGTATTCTTGAGGTTTAGAGATCGAATGTTCACATAGGTAGAAAATTCTTTGATTACGGGCTGTGATGATATGATAAGAATTGGATAGCTGAGGGTATATGTTATGGATAGGTTTCTATGGACTTTGGAAGGTTGCTTGCATATTTGGGGATGATAGGAATTGGTTTGGGGTATATTTGTAGGCTTAATGAGACTAGGTATTCTATATCAGATCAGGTTTGCTTACTTTTATGCAACTGTTACCATAGGTATATCATCGGGCAGAATGGATACTATTTGTGCTCTAGTCTATGTTGTATGTTTCTCTCTTATACTATGACTTGTGAGGTTACTTGATCATTTCATGCATGTTGTAATACTATTTAGGCCTTGTGGCGATATATGAGCGAAATGGCTATTATCATGTTGATTTGCTTATTGCACCCTAGCTGTGCTCATGCTTTTTCCATATTGTACAATGCCTACTCACCTCCCCAAAGTTATACTTGTGCACTCTATCGTGTTTGATGTTGACGCATATGTTCTTAATGAGCATAAGCATTATGGCTCGATGGGTATCCCTATGTGGATTGATATGTTTGGGATCGGGTTGCGCGCCACAACGGAGTTATGTGTGATACCCTTTCTTGCGTTTATGTCGTGTGTTTTGTTTTCCTTTCATGGGACGAGTTTAAGAAATTATGCTTTTGTTATTATATCGATCGCACTTGTTGGATAGTCCTCGTACCTTGTTTCCTTTCCATTTTTGGATAATCTGAGTTATTGCTTGTTTGGTGTATGGACTGCGTTATGTGAGGTTCCATGTGGTTTTCGTGTAACTTGTCAGTTGGGCTACTTGTATAGGGTGAGATGAGGTTTTTGAACTTGGTATTTGCACTATCATATTGGGGTAAGGAATGTTTTGAATAATACTACCATATTTTCGTTTAGAATTTGTCAATGGTCCTTATCAGTAGATTGGGTGAGTGTTTATGAGTTTTTACGTGTTTCTTTAATCATTGGCAGAGTACGAAGGTTTAGAACAAGGTTTTATTTGATATGAGGTTTGTTACCGGTACCAGGTTTGGTAACGGGCAACTATTGTGGTCAGAGATATTGCCATAGGCATATGAGCGATGGCTACATTGTGTGGTTATATCTTCTAAATATAATTATGATTTGTTGAAATTGGTTGAGATTGATACAGTGTGTGTAAGAGAGAATTGGATCTTAGAAGGAGTCTTTGATGTTTAAATTTAGTTCAAAGGCTTATAGTTTAAGGTTAGAGGAAGAATATTCAGTCGAGATTGTGTCGATGGGATTTTATGGATTGAGGTGATGTGGGATCAACCATGACTATCTGTATGGCGAGTTTATATAGTGAATTGATGTCTTTGAAATGACTCTTGGAACGTTCGAGGACGAACATATGTTTAAGTGGGGGAGAATATAAAGACCCGATTGGTTATTTTGAGCTTTAGTGTTCTGTTCGGTGGTTTAAGACTTTGAGTGATTCATATGATGTATTATGACTTGCGTGTATGGTCGGTTTTAGTTTTGGAGTGGTTCGGGATTGATTTGAAAGAATGACTCTCGATTTGGAAGCATTAAGTTAGAAAAGTTGACCAAGGTTTGACTTTTGGGTAAACAGACTTGGAACCAAGTTTTTATGGTTTTGATAGGTTTGTATGATGATTTTGGAGTTGTACGTATGTTTGGATTCGGTTTTGGAGGTTCCTAGAATAAATCGACACTATTTATCAAAAGTTGACAATTTAAGTACATGGGTCGATCATCCAAAGAGGACGGAGAGATCGACGACAATGACTCACACCATATTGGGTGGTGTGGATAAAATGGAGGTTAGCATCAGGAGTCTTGTGTGACAAGAAAGTACCACTGTTACTCAAAGGTAAGTTCTATCGAGCAGTGGTTAGATCGGCCATGTGGTATGGGGCAGAGTGTTGGCCAGTTAAGAACTCTCATATCCAGAAGATAAAAGTAGCAGAAATGAGGATGTTGAGGTGGATATGCGGGCATACTAGGATGGATAAGATTAGGAATGAAGTTATTCGGGAGAAGGTGGGTATGGCTTGTATGGATGACAAGATTCGGGAAGCGAGGCTCAGATGGTCCGGGCACGTGCAGAGGAGGAGCCCCGATGCTCCGGTGAGAAGGTGCGAGTGTTTGGCCTTGACTGATACGAGAAGAGGTAGAGGGTGGCCTGAGAAGTATTGAGCAGAGGTGATCATACAGGACATGGCGTTGCTGCAGATTTTCAAGGACATGGCCTTTGATAGGAAGGTGTGGAGGTCGAGCATTAGGATTGTAGGTTAGGACGTAGACGAGTTTGGGGGCGAGGCTAGTTTGATAGGTTTGGCCTTACACTTCTAGTGGTTAATGTTGTGTTCACATTATCCTTCCATTGTTCATAGTATCGGGGCTTATTCTCTGGTTTTGTTATTGTATTTTAAATATTTTCTAGTTCTTACGATGCTGTTATTATTTCTTTGGTTTTTGTTTAATGGTACTAATATATTGTCCTTTCCCTTCTCTTCTCGTCTTTTCTGTCTTCTTGAGCCGATAGTCTTTTGGAAATAGTCTTTCTACTCCTTCGGGGTAGGAGTAAGGTCTGCGTACACACTACCCTCCCCAGACCCCACTTGTGAGATTTTACTGGGTCGTTGTTGTTGACAATTTGAAGAACTTAAGAGAATTTTTATTAGATTTGAGCCTCGATTATTTGTTGTGATGTTACCGTGGGTGTTTTGAGGATTTGGATAAGTTTGAATAATGTATTTGTACTTGTTGGTATTATTGTATGTTTCCCCAAGGGGCTCGCATGTGTTTTGGATCATCAGTGTTTTGAGTGCACGAGCAGGTTCGTATCATGTTTTATGACTGAAATGCATATATGGTTTGTGTCTGAGAGGTTCTGAATGAGTTTAAGGTGCTAAAACGAAGATTTTCTTATTGCTAGTTTTCTTTCTCGTGTAAATAATTATGGAAATGCCATTTATGTCACTGAAACTTTCAGACTTCCTTTAAAACTTCAAAATAACATATCTTCCTTATTGTAAGGCCAAATTGGGTGATTAAAAAGGCTATCTTGGGTGTAATCTCGTAAGGATTATGTTAGGCTTATAAAATGTGAGTTTCAGGGTCATCTATGATTTGACTCCAGCTGGAACAGCTGCTGCATTGTTTTACTTGTTCTGAAATTTAGTCACTTTTTCTCACAAAGTTTTGGAGCTCGAATTTGGCGATTTTGGAGGGAATTTTCAAAATTCGGATTAGGGTAAGTATTTTTGACTCAGATTTATTTATATTGCATGATTCCAACCTTGAATTTAGTGATTGTTTGTTGAATCAAATTGAAGAAATTGAGGATTCTAGTAAAAACTTTTCTAAAACATAAATTGATGATTTGAATGCCGATTTGAGGTCGGAATTGAATGAAATTGGTATGGTTGGACTCGTATCAGAATGAGTGTTCGAAATTGGTGAGTTTTGTCGGGTTTTGAGGTGCAAGCCGGGGGTTTACATTTTGATTTTAGTTAAAGAGCAAATCTTTATTATTCGTAAACATTTTCTACGGGTTTTATTTATGATATTATATTATTTTGGATAGATTCGGGTCGTCCGGAGGTTGTTTCACGCGAGAAGAGCTTCTTAGAGTATTTATTTATCTTTTTTGAGCTAAGTGTCTTACCTAGCTTGTTGGGAGAAGTTTTCCTACTAATTGATATTGTTTGCTACATGCGGGGGTGATGAAATATGCGAGGTGACGAGCGTATATGCAGGTGCCAGGGTTATCCATCCTCGGGGTAGATTATACGATTCTTTTGCCTTGTTGGATTATGTGAATTTCTTGCCTCATGTTTTACTTGGAAACTATAATAATATGAATACGAAATTCAATGCTAGAAACCATGTATCAGCTTATTATAACTTGATTTAATTTGATGGACTTTTTGTGAAACTATTGATGTGCTAAATTCGGTCATCACTATACCTAATTATGAATACAATGCTATGATTGTTATTCTTGAGATATTTGTATTCCATACTTGAGTTGAAGATTGCAGTAGAGATTTGTGGAGACACTTGAGCAATGGAGTTCTTGAAGTCTATTGAATTGTTTAATTGTGTAAGAGTTGTGATTCTCGTTCGGGTGGTGTATTTTGCTTAACCACACTTCTTGATATTATCTGTGCCTCCTACCTTACTTGTTGTTGATGCGTATATATCTTCTTGGTGAGGAAGAGTGTATGCTTCCTACCTTGCTTGTTATTGATATACATGTGCTTGGTGAGAAAGAGTGTAAAACACGAAGGGTCATGCCGTGCCATTGCATATACATTATCATATGAGGAAGAGTGTAAAGCACGAAGGGTGATGCCGTACCATTTCATATACATTATTATGCACGAAGGATAATGTCGTGCATTTTATTTACATTATCGTGTGAGAACGAGAGTAGAAACACGAAGGGTTATGTTGTGCCATTACATTTACAATATCATGTGAGGACGAGAGTAAAAGAACGAAGGGTGATGTCGTGCCATTAGTTTTATATTATCATGTGTTAATGGCACGTAGGGTGCTTTCATGCATGCAAGGACAAGAGTCTTGCATTATATTGTGATATATTTTCCTTGTATATATGTCTATGCCTTTATCTTTAGTTTTTACTGTTGCACCTATGTTTTCTATGATGCTTGTGGTTGTAACATCTTTGCCTTTTTCCTTATTTTCTATTGTTCTATCCATGCCTTCTATTGCTTACTTATTTTTACGTTCATGTCTACCTTATTGATTGTTATATGTACATCTAACCTTTTTCTCGTTTGTTCTGTTTTCACCTAAACCTTCTACCTCATTAGTTGTTGAAACCTATGTTCTTCTACCTTACTAGATGTCACTACTTTTGTGCCTCATATCTCATATGTTACTATTTTCCATATGCTTCTGACTTGTTTATTGCTGCTATTTGTGTACTCTCCTCTTCGTAGTTACTATTATTGGCATTTCTTTTATACGGTGGGTACTATTATATATATGCTCAGTGAGGAAGAGATAAATGCACGAAGAGTGTTGTCGTGCCAATAGATTTGTCATACATACACATATTTGGTGAGTATAAAATACATGCACGAATGGTGTTGTCGTGCCATTTGAGTTCATTTATTGAACACATTCCTCATACTATGAAGTTCGTGGATTTACTATTTTTGTTTGGTGGTTATCTCTTTAAGAAAATGATTGGTTGTGATATTGAGAGAACTGATCGTGATTTCTTTTTGCAAACGGTACTGCTTCATATATTTGTTCTTGTACTGTTCTCTGTTATTTCTAGTATTGTTTCTAATGCAAATCTACTGCACATGTTATATTTGTGGGTATCTTTTGACTTAAAAACCTTGCCACTACTTCACTGAGGTTAGTCAAGATATTTATTGGGTACATGGGGGTGGTTGTACTCATGCTACAATTTTGCACCTTGCGTGCAGATTTTGGAGTTGTGTAGCTGTGGAAAACAGAGCTTTGCATTGAAGACGTATCTGCACTCCAGATACCAACTACCAATTGTTTCCGGTAGTTTAAGATTTATGTTTCTGTTTATGTAAATTTTGAACAAATGATGTATCATTTCTCAAACTGAAATTGTAATCTCATTCGTAGTCGCTCGTGACTTGTACTACTAGTCCTTGGGATATTATATGGAATTCAGTTATATCATTTGTTGACCACTTTTATTTCATTAGCATTGCATTGACTATTATTGGGCTTACCTAGCGGGTTGGGTTAGATGCCATCATGACTAGTTGGATTTTGGGTCGTGACACGGTCTTAGTGTGGAAATCAAGAATAGCATGTTATGGAGATAGCCAATCCATACCCAAAATCACCTCAAAATCAAACATACTGAGCAATAAAAGATCAACCCTAGTCTCATAACCCTTAATATAATCACACAAGACCGATACACATGATCCACAATAATAGAATCACCCATCAGTGTAGATACATGAACATGAATATCAAGAATCAAGAGGCATATTGAAATAACGAGCAAAATATGATGACACATAAGAATAAGTGGAACTAGGGCCAAATAACAATGGAGCATCAATGTGTCACACTGAAATAATACAGGTGATTATGACATCAGAAGCAACTGCCTCTGGCCTGGCTAGAAATGCATAACATCGGGTTTGTCCACTACCTGACTGACCTCCCCCTCTAGGGCGACCTCGAACCGACTGAGCCTTGCCCCTAGTTGGCTGTTTGGGTGGTGTAGCTACTAGTGCTGGATACATAGACCGTGTGTCATACTGTGGTACACTACTCAGAAGACTGGGGCAATCACTCTTAAGATGACTCAAGTCCCCACACTCGGAACAACCCCTCTTGAGATGACTCAAGTTCCCACACTCGAAACAACCCCTCCTCTAATGAAGTTGTTGATCCTGCGATAGACCCTGATAACCCGAATATCTATATGTGGAACCTTGAGAAGATGAAGTATGGTAATAACTCTGTATCGGCAATGCATCGAATGATGACTGACCTGGGCGAGCACTGTATGAACCGTGGATAACTGACAAAACACAAGGCATTTGACGAGCTGCTTGAGAGGAACTAAAAGGACGACCTCTATTTTGATGTGACTGGCCTCCAGACGAGGCATCACCTAAACCACGAGGCCTCTTGGACCCCCGCTTCTCTCCCTCAAGCCTGCGAACATGTTACAAGCGCCTGGCAATCTCAACCACCTAGAGAAAACTAGCATCTGTCTCGGCCTCTCGAGCCATACGATATCAAATACCATAGTTAAGGCCATCAATGAACCTCCTATATCTCTCACTCTTAGTAGGGACAAAAAATATTGCATGACGTGGCCACTCTGTGAATCTAATCTCAAACTGGGTCATAGTCAAGCCCTCCTAGCTTAGATGCTCAAACTCCCTATGCAACTCCTCTTTGTGAGTCTACGGAACAAACTTCCCTAAGAAGAGAACTAAGAACTTGTACCATCTAAGTGGTGACAGCTGGCTTGCCCAACTAATAGGTATTCCACCACCTGTAGGCTGGCCCTGTTAGCTAAAAGGTAGTGAAGTCAACTCCATTGGAGTCCGCAAGACCTGATGTGCGAGGAATTTGATGACACTAATCAAGAAAACCCTGAGTATTCCCTGACTCTCCTCCACTGAACTAGAGAGGACGAAGCCTCTAGAATCGCTCTATCCTCTTCTGCTTCTCATATGTCAAATATGATCCAATCTCGGCTTGCACCGCAACACCTGACTTCACTGGCAAAAATTTCGGTGTTTGATAACCTTGAGCTAGATGCTCCGATGTAAGGGTGGCGGCAGTCTCAGCTCATCCCTCGGCCTGTGAGGTAGCTGGTTCAACTGGTATCATACCTACCTAACTCAAACTCATATACACACTCAAGATCTCGACAAAGTCTCCTAAAGACCAAACATAGCAATATGTATCATCGGAGCCTGAGCTGGACGCATCAGCTCAACAATATTCGGGACCTGCTCCTTCTCTAGATAAACTGGTGGCTCTACAGTTGTTGCTCTAGCTGGGGCTCTAGTCGCGGTGTGTGCCACGCCTCGACCTATACCTCGGCCTTTGCCCCGGCCCCTCACAGCCCTGAGTGGAGGCATCGGTGCCTCCTCCGTTGATCTGATAGATCGTGTCTTCACAATCTGTGAGAGAATAGAAGAGCAAAGATTCAAACTTTAGAATAAACAAATCCACACGATATAGAATGAAATAAAGGGAAGTTTTCCTAACCGTTCAGTAACCTCTCGAAGATAAGTACAGATGTCTCTATACCGATCTGCAAGACTCTACTAAACTTGCTCATAACTCGTAGAGCCTTTGAAACAACGGCTCCGATACCAACTTGTCATGACCCAAAAACCACCATCTAGTCATGATGGTACCTAACTCACTTGCTAGGAAATCCAAACATTACAACAGTGGAACAATATAAAATAATTACGAAAATAATACAAGTCTAAAGCCAAATATCATAAATAAACTGCGTCAGAACATATAAATCCTCGGGACTGGCTATATAGAGTTAGGAGCTCTACAATAGAAATACAAGCCTAAAAACACAAAATGGATATACTATCTGAATAATAACAATAGTAACTGAAATGGAAAGAGACATCAAGTACTATATTCAGAATGCAGCTCTACCTCGTCTCTCAGCAGCTCAATAACAATCACAACTACTCTCAACTGGGTCCAGCACATGGATCAGTACAATTAAGTGCAGAGTGTAGTATGAGTACAACCAACCCTATGTACTCAACAAGAAGCATAACTAACCTCGGTGAGGTAATAGTGGCAAGAATTACCATTGATACTCGCTAACAACCTGCTTAGTTCATAAATTGTACAAGTACACATTAATGGTACCAAACTAACCAAACTAAGCATAAAACATAGATATGACCAAATGACTGCCCATAGAGAAGATGTACCAAGTCTTGTATCCATAAAGAACTCAGCATATAGAGAAGATATGCATCAAGAACCAAATTAATGTGCATAGGTTATCATCTAGAGGAGATATGTATCGTTCCCTCACCTTCTAGTCAAATGGCATATAGAGAAGATATGTATAAAGGGGCATGTATACATTCCCAAAATGGTATATAGAGAAGATATGAGATAAAACATGTATACACACAAGGTAATTGCAAAAAGAAAAAGATGCAAAAACCCAAACACTGATCAATTTTTCTCATACCGCGTGTACACCATCAAGAGAAAAATATGAGAGGGTGACCCTAGGGGAATGGATCCTTATCCACATGCTGCACGACCAACTTATGTGCCATATATAACAACCACACGGATTACTCATGTGCTTTCATAACTCAAACCACAAGGACAACTCACGAGCTACCAATCCAGTCCATATCACACAGAAAGCATATAAAATACGTGTATATGAATAATGAATATCAAATCATAATAAGCTCATGGACCGATGAAAGTGACATGCTAAGGTGTATGCATGTGCGAAGTGTGCTACTGAAGCTCTGATTAGGCGATTACACCACAAAATATAAATTAACATATTTGAAAAGGAGATTATCCTAAACATGATCTCCAATGCAATACAAGTAGCTCACAAAGGGGTAAAAACATAGGAAGCATGACAGTAAGAAGCTTATCACTCAATTCATGGGATAAACTAGCCTAAGCACTACCCCGGGCATGGATAAAACCCCGGTGCACGCACACACATTCATCCCCCGCATGTGAATCACCCTTGGCACGTATCCATCATCAATAATTCAAGAAACTAGTGTCTCAAACCAAGACTAGGCAAGATACTTACCTCAAGTAAGCCAAATCAATACTCTACAAATGCCTTCCCGCGCGAATTGACCTCCGAACAGCTCGCATCTAACAAAAAATAACTCAATAACATTAAATAAGACCATAGAAAATAAGCTCAAACAATAAAACTTTGATCTTTATTCAATTACAAAAGGTCAACCAAAAAGTCAACCCGGACCCATACCCTGAAAGCCGACAAAAGTCACAAATCCTGATTACTCATTCCAATACGAGTCCAAATATATAGGTTTCATCCAAATCTAACTTTAAATCGGCCCCAAAATCTCCAATTTTTACTCTCCAAAACTATAGCAAACCCCCAAATTTTTCTTTCAAATCACCTAATCTATGTGTAAAAATTTATGGGAAAATAAGATAATTTCACATTTGAGTAGAAATCATTTATCCTCTTGCCTTGTGTGAAAATCCCCTTCACAAATCGCCCATCTCCAAGTCTAGAGCTCGAAAAATGAAATAATGGGTTAAAGTTCCGAAATTACATCACTTATACTTTTATCCAGTAATACCCTTCGCGAACGCAGCCCAAGCCCCGCGTTCAGAAAGCACAAACTGCCTTCCCCCAAAAATTCTTCTTTGCAAGTGCGACAGAGTCTCGAGAACGCGAAGGCCAATGACTCCTCCTCTTCGCGAACGCGGTCAACCCAATTGCGAATTCGAAAGTCTGCTGCCCAAATAAACTTCCCTTTTTGTGAACGTGGCTGTCCCTCCATGAATGCGAAGAGCAAGAACTCCCAGCTCCATAAGCACCCCCACAAATACGAAGAACACCAAACATTAACAATAATCAGATGTCCAAAACTCACAGAAAAGATCAGAAACCGCCTGGAAACACACCCGAGAACCTCGAGACCCCAAACAATTATACCAATAAGTCCTAATACCTTCCACAAACCTATCCAAAGGATTAAGACACTGAAATTAACATAACAATCACGAACCATAGATCTAGATCACTCTCTTAAGTTCATGAACTTTCAACTTCAAACCAAGCATCATATTCAAGCCTAACCAATCCAGAATGAACCCAAACTTTGCATACAAGTTTCAAATGACAAAAAGGACATTTACTAATTACCGAAACAACAATCAGAACCCAATAATCTCAAAGTCAACCCTTGGCGAAACTCATGAATTTTTCATACCTTCAAATTGTCAACTTTTGATATTTATGGATAAATCAACCTAGGAACCTCTAAATCCAAATCCGTATATACGCCTCAATCAAAAATTAACATACTAACCTATTGAAATGATCAAAACATGAATCTGAGGTCGTTTACAACAAGCTCAAATCTTGGCCAACTCTTACAACTTAAGCTCCCAAACAAGAGTGTCTCAATTCACTCCAAAGCCTTTCCGAAACAAAACCAACTATCCCCCAAGTCATATAACAACAAATATATATATATATATATATATATATATATATATATATATATATATATATATATATATATATATATATATATATATATGAAAAATATTAAATACGGGGACGACACTAAAATACACAAAATGACTAGTCGGGTCCTTACACAAAATTGATAGTAGTTTGAGGTAACCAATTTATAGAGATGATTGTATTACCCAAAATAGCATGACATCATTTTCCAGGACTTTTGTAGAATTTATATAACTATAGATTTGCCTAATAGTATCAAAGTGCAAGATCCTAAGAGGAAGGTATCTGATCAACAGGTATAATATGAGTGAAAACCAATTTAATATCCAATTTGCTTGCAAGTGGGTCATAACTGTCAAAAAGCCAATGCACAACAAGCAACACCTGAAACTATAGCACCTCAGCCAAGACAAAAGACATCACCACAACCTAATAATAATTTTTAGAAGCAGAAGGTTGAATCGAATCCTATAGGAATAAATGAAAATATTAAGCAACAAAACATACAAAAGAAAACTGAAATGAATAAGAGGGAAGGACTTTTATTAGAATAGAACACAAAGCAAAATCAGAAGGAATGTGAGGATTGACAAGAAGTTAAGGACAGTTCCCCAGCTAAAAATACTCATATACATAAGAATGATAAACTTGTAATTATGATAAATAGTTTAAATTTTCTAGCGGATCAAGGAAATCAATTAATGAGACACTGACTCTAACCGATTCCGATACAACATAATGTATTATTAGTAGATGAGTGGTGGATGAGGAGCATAATGTTTCAAAAATTAATATATTAGGATGTTAGTCACTTAGAATGTGCGATGTTTCAATAAAATGTTCAACCCCAAGGAGATAAAGGTATTTTTGAGGGAGAACAAAGTTCGTCTTATAGCAATAAGTAAATATAAAGTTCAAAAATCAAAAGCGAAAAGGATTATTAATACAGTTGTACTTGGTGGAACTGGTGTACTAAGGAACTAAATACACTTAGAGGAAAGATACGGGTAATCTAAAATCCTACTTGTGTTCAATTTACTATTCTAGAACTGCATGCACAATTTATGCATGTCACAATTCAAATCCAAAGTAGCAATAAAGATTTCCTTTTCACAATTGTGTATGGACAATACATGACAAGCTTGCTCTTTGGGATGCTAAGAAGGAACTTGAAGAATAGGTGCATAGCCCATGGCTAATAAAGCAGTTCCATAAGCTCCAGTTACAATTCGCTGACCGAGTAGCTACAACTTCAAGAGTGAGCGAGGGTCTCTTTGTGGTGGTCTTTCTCTTATCCTTCGTCAGCGGAAATATGCCCTAGATCTCTTGCCTCGTGCAGACATGCTTGATTCTCGTCCTTTGGCCACTCCTCTTACTAGTGGTACCGAGCTTCCCAAGTTGGATGTCACTTCCCTGCTCATCCCAGAAGTTTTTCCTAGAGGTGAAAGGGGAAGGGGCATTGGTTCCTCTTTCCGTCGGAGGCGATGGAAGTGGTCCTAGCTTATCGAAAAAATTTCACAACAATCGGAATTTGACCTCCTGTGCCTGTGAATTAAAGAAAGGAGGAGGTCAATCAAAAAAAAAAAAGAGATGTTAATTAATCAAAGGTCCATTCAAAGCAGACTAAAGGCATAGGGCAAAGGAGCTTAGAAGGGTGACGGAGGGGAGTAGTAAGGTATGAAATAAATGAAATGGAATTCAAATTGGTCGAGAAAAAGAACCGCGCTAGTCGGAATTTGGGGAAAGATAGAGAGCTCTCTAGGCTCTCCTGATCAAATTGAGAGTTCGCTTTGCCAGTCCATGAATATGCCGCACCCAGCAGTTCGAGGAGTTGGCCAGATACGGGTCGAAGCCCTGCCTCGAAAAAGTCAGGACTTTTGGGCAGATTCCAGTATCCGACCCATCTCTTTCTGCCGATTCCCCGGGTTGTCGGAATCTCTGGTTCGATCAGGACCAGAGGTAATATTCCATTTTTAGGGTTAGCTTTGCGTTCCTTGAGTATGTTTCTGCCCTAAACTAAGAAAGAGTATAGTGCTCGTTTTGATAAGAGTATTACATACTATCTGCTGGAATGTTTTCAACGTCCCCCTTATGCAACTACGGGAATTTCTTCTGGTTCGCTACTATCTTTTCCTACAGCTCACGACTGACCTTGACGCTGGGATAAAGCCTTTCCTCTGCAGGGGCCTTGTGCAGTAAACCCCCTACGGGCGGTCGTCCGTCGTCCTAAAGTAGTCCCCGCGAAGCTTTCGGGAAGAGGGGTAGTGAGTCAATCGATGACTGAAATTTCTTAGAAAGATTGCCTAATGCCTTATCTCTTCTGGATTCCATCTCACTCTCTTTCGGTCCGAAGCCGATAGGAAGTGAAAGTCGCTGAGGTAAGTTCCGATAGAGCTAGGTTCCGGGTATTCCTACCATTTTTTCTTATAGGTTACTCTTTGAACTCAACATTAAAGCACTGGAAGAGAATCGCTATCCTCTTTCTAAAAGGACGGGGATTTAGGTCTATTGCTTATGTCCGATTTGCTGAGGCTAGCTTGACTTCACTCACTTCACCTGTCCCCCTTCCAGTGGGGATGGTGACTTTAATACAGTATTAGATATGGATGAAAAAGTCAATGGGAATATAGTGTAAGATAATAAAATTAAAAGTTTTATGAGCTTTATGGAGGAATGTTGGATGTCAAAACTACCAAACATAGGCAGATCTTACACGTGGACCGATAGCCATGAATATAGCACGATAGATAGGGTTATATTAAGGGCAAAATGGATGACTATTATACCTCCCTTACAGGTGCAAGAGATTGACCCTTATTTCTCATATTAATCTTCTCTAGTATTCAAATTGAAATACCATTTAGATCTGAGAAGAAGCCTTTCAAATTTTGTAATTGTTGGGCAGACCATTTAAAGTTTCAAAAAATAGCTCACAAAAATTGATTTATTCATGATGGGGATATGAAGAGTGTTTGGCAGAATTTCAAAATAGGCAAAAAGTGTCATGACCCAAATCGCAGGGCCGCGACGGGCACCCGGTGCCTTACTCAATTGAGTACTAACATAATATATCTTTCTTATCATACCATCATGGGTAAGCGGGATAGAAAGGCTGTCATGATATAACTAGAATAAAACATAAGGGAATACTATACATAGGACGACCCAACATGATATACATACTCATACATGTGACATACGGGCCTTTACGATCGGAATGGTCATTTGTACACTCAAAACATAGGCCGACAAGGCTATACAATCATCCACATATATGATATATGTTTACAATCCTCTAAGAGTACATAAATATCATAAAGGTTGAGACAGGGCTCGTACATTCCAATCTATACATGTCGAAAGCATACTGACCAAATAGGCAATTCCGGAGCAAGTGGAGTGCACCAACACCTTCCGCTGAGCTGATAGCCTACTAGGAGGACTGTCAACCTGTCTATCGAGACATGCGGGCATGAAACACAGCATTCCTAGGCAAAATAGATGTCAGTACAAATAAAGTATCGAGTATGTAAGGAGTGAAAAGCAGTATATAAAAATATGAAAGAACCATAGAGTAAAGAACTCAACCTGTAAGTCTGAATAGCTTTGTGAATCATGAAACATTTATAATATTATGCATATGCGTACAAATGTCATATCATGCATAAATATATGCGTACATAACGTCATCAGGCCTCTGAAGGCATCCCATCATATCATCTCAGCCTCTGTTGGCGTAATCTTCAATGTATATCAGTTGATCAGCTGGTGGTGAGTATATAATGATCTAACCTTTCCCCATACCCCATGTACATATAATATATGTATATATAACACCATCTCATCATGGGTCAGTATACATGTATTAATGAATGCAATGCATAATGAAGTAAGTCAATAAGATCTCTCGGAATGTCATAAGATAATTATGCCTTCGGATAAACTTTATCAACTTACGTATTTTATAAGACCCATGAACAGACGATATAATAATAGTACACATGGGTAATCAAGAACATAGGCAACCTTAGTACTTCTAAGAATAGAGTTACTTATGAAAGTTACGTGTTTGCTCGTTTTGTTGTATCATATGGATCTTGCCAAAAGGAAAGAAAGGATAGACTTAACATACCTTAAATCTGTTGAGTCCTTAATACCTTCCAATCAATTCTTCAAACAACTCAACTCAATCTACCATATCATAAGGAGATTCAAAATCAGTGTTGAGCAAAGGCTAAGTCTGCAACTTAAACTAGTAGCTCGTTTATGTAAATTTGGGAAGCATCTCCCCTGTAACCGTACTTTACCAAGTCCATCAACCAACAAGAACCCATACAAACTTCACCTATATACTTTCAGCACCACAAAATAAATCAAGCTACACAATACTAAGTGTATAAACATTAACAACGAAACTACTATTTAACACGACAAACAATAAGCTCAGATTGAATCCCTTTTGAACCCTTTAACCCCAAAGTATTTCATTCATTAACTTAACAACATAGCCATGTCTTAGGGCTTAACTTAGAGACTTAGGGCAAGCTGTACCTCATGGCTTCATTTCGCACTGCCCAAGTCCCTGTCCTTATTTATCTCCTGCCTATTTTTCTTTCTCTCAGATAGTTTCGATTATGTATTCAGACTTGTACTTATTCAGTAGTTGCTCGTATACTTGTGTCACCTAGTTCTTGGAATTGTACTATTTTGGTCGTATTCGGACCATTTATGATTGTATAAGATATTATCCTATTCGAGGAGTATTTCCTGTCTTTATTTATGATATGACTTTGTTAATTAAAAGAATAGGGACTATATTCTAATAATTTTGGGTCCTGACAAGTTGGTATCAGAGTTATAGGTTCTAAGGGTCTCACGAGTCATGAGAAGATCTAGTAAAGTCTTGTAGATCGATACGGAGACGTTAGTACTTATCTCTGAGAGGCTACATGATGTTAGGAAATTTTCCTTTCTTGATTATGTATCACGCGACTTTATCTCGGCTTGAAGCCTATATCTTCAGTTCCCTCCTACTTGGTTTTACGCGATGTTGAGAATTTTATATTAGTTAAGATTCGGCGATTTGTGGTGATGTTGAACCTTTGGTGTGGGATTTTTTTCCCTATGTTGAGGGCTGACTACTATCGTCGCTTTGTAGAGGGGTTTTCATCTATAGCCACCCCAGTGTTGGTATTACCCATGGGTTCGGGGCCTAGGTAGCATATTGTAATGCTTCACGTGTTGGTTTTGATGTGGTGTTTACGTGTCACGGTAGTTTAAGCCCCATGAGGAGAACCATCTAGTTCCTAATTTGGAGCTAGTCATTTGTTCCAGCAGAGGAGAGGCTTTTGGGCAATAAAATTCCCGGCCTTAGTTTAAAGATTTGTGAGATTGTGCATCTCTAAGAATAATAGAGTTCTTGTTTGTGTGGTTGCACAATTGTCTTTATTTGAGCACATTAGAGCTTGTCAGTGTGATGATCTACATTTGCTTCTCCTTAGGTACACAGTGTGCGGGCGGTACTAAGAAGGTGGTCCTTAGTGTGCCGGTGTGTTGCGACTTTAGGGTCGGATTTGTGTTTCCAGTGTTGATGGTTCGACAGAGACAACCCTTGAGGAAGTTCGTAGTTTGTGGTATTTTGTTCATCCTGATAATACAAAGATGTATTGTTATTTGAGGCAGCATTATGGATGGCGGAGGATGAATACAGACATTATTAGGCATGTATCACGTTGTTTGATTGTCAGTAGGTCGAGAATGAGCATTAGAGATCAAGTGGCTTACTTCAGAATGTGGCTATACCTACTTAGAAGTAGAGCATATCATTATGGACTTTTTGGTAGGGTAGCCACAGGCTTTGAGGAAGGTTGGTGCGATTTGGGTCATTGTGGACAAATGACTAAGTCTGTGTATTCCATTTTGGTGATAACTACATACATTTTTGAGGGATTGAATTTGACAACAAGGTTTGCTTGAACTACAAAGGGAATGTGAATGCTTGATTATCATCTTGATGTACTATATGGTCTTGAGTTTTGGATGTGTTGATGGATCTTTCGGTTGTTCGTTGACGAAAGGAAACTAATTCTTGTGGAATGTATACAAGTGTAGACCCCGGAGAATCAATACATTATATAGTGGTGGTGCTCAGAGCAAGGTCATAGAAATATTTGAGGCTACACAGGTGGGATATCTCATGTGAGAAGGTTAGAGCTTGTACGATTTATTAAAAGGTTGCTATGAATATTTTTACCTTCTATCCAACGGGATGTATGTATTATAATGTGAGACTGGATCGCTTTAGGTAGATGGCATGATTGTCACGAGGTTGAGTATGCATTTGGGCTGATAATTTGGGATGTGTTATGGATACTACAACATGAGCTTATGTGAAATTTAGCTGAGTAACAGTGTGAGGTCATGGTAACTAAGGAGGAACGATCATTATGAGTTCTTGGGTTATGTGAATATTCCTTAAAGCCAAGTGAGGGAGCCTACCATTGAATGGATCACATGGCCATATGTTGTTTCAGTCCTAAACTTTATTGCGCTTGTGGATTAGTTATGGATTGGGGAGGATGACTTCGATATTGATCGAGGTAAGAAATTTTCTGTGTGAGTGTTATATTTCACCTTACCGTTATATGGAGGTTGTGGAATGGCTCAGGTTGGATAGATGTAGTTTGTGAAGGGAAATGATTTACTCGGTTATTTCTTTTTGGAGTATTCATGTGCTAAGGGAGCACTAATCGTTCGGAATATTTGGCAATATATTTAGGACTAGGAATGAGTGGGTGACTCTCGAGGTTGATTCTGGTGGGTTCAAGATTCAAGATGTGGTACCTAAGGATTATTAGATTCGTTGCGTGGATGAGTAGTTAAGATTGACGTTGGATTGTGGATGAGACTTGGGGTATTTCTGCGACATTATCGATTCTACGAGGAAGTATTTGAGAGGTCAAAGAAATGACTTCATATTCATAGAAGATCTCTTTAGAGAAAGATTTTTGGTTTGATGTACTATTGGGTGTATAAGAGGGAATAAAGTGGTTTACGAGTGTTAGGAAAATGCGTTTTCATGTTAGGATCAATTGGGGTGAGTTTTGATTGAGGTCCATAGTATGCTAGGAAGGAGAAGTGTTGCCATGAAGGCGGTTCATGAGTAATTTGAAGAAGTGGGGTTCGTTTAGTAGTGGCTTGAATCAGCATGGTAAAAGATATGATCAATTCCTCTTGTATAATAGGTTTTTACACATTTTTTGTGGCAATAACTTTTGCGTTTGGAAGTCTGCATGACTTGGTTGATTTAGAGGGATTCAGTTATGATGGTTGGGTTATGTGCAAATGAATTCCGAAGAGATTGTGATGATTTGAATACGACTTGAGGTTGATGTCTTCTATGAATACGAGGAGGTTGTTGCATATTGTGATTTTCTTCTGAACTGAGTGAGGGAAAGGTTTTTGGTCGATAGAGTGTGAATCCTATTCATGATTCAACGTTGGTAACAGGATTCTTGTATTTTCATGTTGTGGTAGGATGGATGCGGTGAGTTATATGGGATTGAGATGGAATGGATGAGGTTGCGGTTTAGCCTTGAAAGAAATATCATGAGTTCTAGACAACATGTGGGATTCCAGATATTTAAGAAAATGCTAGCATTATCTTGTATCGCTTGACTAGAGTGAGCATTGTGGAAGGCGCATTGTATTTTGATTTGTGCATGCCGGGCTAGTATTATAGAGATCGTGTAGTTGGTAATCATTGATGCTCAGATTTTTTTACTTGATGCAGAAGGTTTATGGGAGTGTTTTCCATAAGGTGATTGTGTATGTGTAGCGTATCAGTCATTTAAGTGAGAGAGATAGGGATCATGTATAGAGGATTTTGGTGTGTGCTCCGTGTGTTTTTGTTTCTACTTTGTGAAATAAATTCGTAGCATTGTGCTTTTGTGATTGAGTCTGTCGGGCTTGATGGAAAGTTCTCTCATTTAGTTATCTTTCCATCATTGGCTACATTTAAGTTGTTGCTTGTTTGGTGCACTTATTGCGTCGTATGTTATTCTAGGTGGAATTTTGTGTGGTCTATTAGTCGGGCAGTGTGTACTAGTTGAGACGAGGTTATTGAATCTGGAATTTGTGAAATCGGATTTGGATGAGGTGTGTTTGGAAGAAAAATGTCATTAGTCAATACAGATCATTGGCAATGGTTCTTATCGGGGGAGAGAAATCCATGACTTGTTGATTTGATGGGTGGTTATTAGTTCTATCAGCTTCTTTCATTACTAACAGTGTTGCGAAAGTTTAGAACAAGGTTTAATTTGATATGAAGTATATTACTATTACCGGTTTAGTAATGAGCAGTTATTATGGTCAGAAGATATTGCTTTGAGTATGCGAGTTATGCGGGACGTCGTGTGGCTATATCTTGGGAGTACATTTATGCTTGATGCAGCTCAACACAATTGATACAGTGTATATATAAGAGAATCAGATATCAGAGGGAGTTCTGGAAGTGGGAATTTGATTCTAAGGGTTGTAAGATAACTTTGAAGGAAGAATAGTTAGTCAAAATTGTGTAATGGGCTTATATGGATTGAAGTGACATGGGATCGTTCATGAGTGTGTGCATGATGAGCTTATAGAGTTATTTGAAGGCTTTGGAACGACTTTTAGCATGTTCGAGGACGAACATATGTTTAACCAGGGGAGAATGTACCGACCTGACCAGTCGCTTAGAACATATGTTTAACCGAGGGAGATGTATTATGACTTATGTATATGGATGGTTTTGATGTTCACAAGGTTCTGGATTGATTTGATAGAATGATTATCAATTGGGAAGCTTTAAAGTTGAAGAGTTGACCAAGGTTTAACGTTTGAGTAGATGATCTTGGAATTGGGATTTAATGGTTTCAATATATTTGTATGATGATTTTGGACTTAGACATATGTTTGGATTTGCATTTGGATATCCCTAGAAGGTTTTATCTTTATTTGTTAAAAGTTGGGAATTTAAAAAATTGGAGAGTTCATAAGTTTGACCAGAAGTTGACTTCGGTGATATCAAACTCGGATTGTGGTTTTGAGACCTTGGACACATTCGTTTAGTTGATTGGAACTTGTGTGGGAATTTGGTTGTGATTCATAATGTTTAAGTGTGATTCAAACATGTTCGGCGAAGTTGGAATATTTGAAACATAAGAGAATGATTTTGATCTTCGATTCATGATTTTGATATTATTTGCTGTGTTATGAGCCTTTGGATAAGTTTGGATATTGTATTTGGACTTGTTGGTATAGTTGGATGGGGTCCTGAAAGGCTCATAAGTGATTTGGGGTGGTTTTGGACCACCTCTTTCTGTTTGGGAGCAGTTGGGTTGCTGGTGAGATGCAGTGCATCGCGATCACAGAGCTAGGCTCACGATCGCGAAGGAGGATCTTGGCCAGCTGGTATTTGTGCTTCAGGGTCGCAGTCTAGGGGATACGTTCACGATGTGTCTTTTTGTAGTTGGAGCCTTATGCTTCGCATTCACATTGTAAGTCTCACGTTCGCATAACTGTTGGAAGAAGGCCTCCGCGTTCGCGTATATGTTGTCGCATTTGCATAGAGGCGGAACAAGCTAGAGTCTCGTTGGCTTTGCATTCGCGAGATGGTGATCGCGTTCGCGGTCTATGGCTTGTTGGCTTTCGCGATCAAGGGGCTCAAACGCGATCACAGGGGTATTTTCTGGGCAGTAACATTTGTGCTTCGTGAACGCGAGGCTTGTGCTGCATCCGCAAATGGTACTTCTGGGCAAAATACATAATTATTATATTTCTGTATTTTTACCCATTCTTTCATATTTTAAGCCCTAGACTTGGAGACGAGCTATTTGTTCATAGGGATTTTCATAAAAGGCAATAAGGTAAGTGATTTCTACCTATTTGTGATATTATTTCAAGAATCTACATGGATTTCTACATCTAGACATGAAATTTTGAAAGGAATTTTGGGATTTTTATTTACATTTTAAGAGGGTTTATTTTGGATTTTGACCATCAATTTGGATCCGAATTTCGAACACGCGGGCCCGGTTTGACTATTTTTGACTTTTTGGAAATTCATCAAAGATCAAAGCTTTATGATTTGAGATCGCTTCCTATAGCATTGTTTGACTTCAATTTATGATGTTTGACTTGGATTTGTGTGGTAGAAAGGATAGAACTAGGTTTTATAGAGATTTGTGGTTAAAGGTAGCCCGAGAAGATGTAAGTCTCTTGGCTAACCTTATTAAGAGGGAAAGTCCTAGCATTTGACTTGATTGCTATGTGTTTAAGCAACTGAGAGTAGTGTATATGCAAAGTGGAGAGCGTATATACACGTACCACGTTTATATATATCTGAGGTAGAATTAAGATACATTATACATTAATTTGATTATGTGCTCAACTTGATTCATGATTTATTTGGCTTATATGACTACACTCGCTCTCTTATTCATGCTAGAGATCATGCCTGGGTGTTTAATTATTTATGAAAGCATAGAAGCTTATTCTTGATATGTCGAATTTCTTGGATCATTCGTAGCCATATTGAAATTCCATGAGAACATATTTGCATGATTATTATTAAGTCCTTGTGCATCTTTTATCTATTAATCCTTGGGTATATGCATATGTATTATATTTGGACACTTGATTTGGATTGAGATTGTGGCACGAAAGGCAAGGTCGTGTGGTTGAAATACAGATATGGCACAGGACATGATTGGCCGATATTGTTTTATAAGTGAGCTATCAAGCTCCTTTTTGCACCTAGATTTGGTACCGTCCCTACGGAGTCAGGTGATTACACATGTTACTTTGGGCCCTGTGAGCATGGTTGATACATGAATTGTGTATCGGGTTTCAATGGTACATAGATTCAGTTCTAGGTTACATTGATACATGGATTTTGTATCGAGATACATGGATCTTGTACCAGTCAAAGTAAAAGATAGAGTCTTGAGCATGCTAGCGAGCGCAAAACACACACTTAAATATGCTCGCTAGTCGAATATAGTATAATATAATACCGTATCCATAGGGATTGAAGTTAAACAGTATTTTCATAGTTTATAGCTGGATTTCTATCTAAGATGATCAACAATTGAGATTTATGTGATTAAAACTAAAATTAACTAAGAGTCTAACTTATTGACGAATGACACTCGAACAAAAGTAAACAAGGAAGATATCACTAGGAGAAAATAGGGATTGATTGGATAGGTGCAAGATAAATGTCTGGTGTTACATCCCATAATTTTGTACGTTGGATTTGTCGTAAGATAATTGACATAGGTTCAAGGATAAGACTATTTTTGAGGTTATAATTATTTATGCTATTTATAACAAGAGATAAGTATGTGTTGTGAAGGTCATAGGGTAAACGAGTTAAAAAAATAGTTTAGTCGAAGTTTGACAATTTTGGATAAAATACGGTCTAAGCTATAATACCCGGTATTTATGGCCTTGTGCCATACAAGGTATCACATGACCGTAATAGTAAGGTATATGAAGTATATTAGTATTTAAGTAAAATGAGACTTAGAATTTATTATGTGGGTAATTGGGTTACTTAATGATTTTGGTGGTAAGAATAACTTAAAGTCTTTGGATAAAGATTAAGGCATTAACGTGGCACCCTTACCTTATGGGAATGGTGACTCTTAAAGTTCATAAATAGGGCAAAGTTAGATGAATATTGTTGGCTAAGTCATACCAAAAGTGGGGGCCCACAAATCTAAAAAATGAGTGATTGTTACATATCTTTTAAGAGGAAAATCATGGGCTGCAACTAACGCACATCATTTTCAAAAGAATTCTTATGAACTCTTATAAGAGAGCTAGGCTTGCTAACGGATGGCTTGCTACAGTAGTGTAAAATACGATTCTAAGAGAGCACGGTGCAATATTCCTCAAGAATATCATACAAACTTTTCCCTACTTCGATCTGCCGTTACATGTTTTGTCGCAATCAACGTGTGTTAGAGGGATTGTCAAGAAAATCAACTCAGGTATGTTAAGGCTAATCCTTTCTTCTTTTGGCATAATCCAAGTAACGATACCTAAACATAATATTATTTCATAAGTGATTCTACTCTTAGCAGTTAAGGATGTCTATGTTATTCATTTCGGTAAAGTTATATCAAGTATGTCTAAGTACGTTCCTAAGTCTCTATTGAGGTATTTGATAAAATGTTAATGTTTATAATATAGTTATACATGCATCTTCATGCATTTACCACCGTGCTACAGCCGGTTGGGCAGTTATACATTTACCAACGAGCTACGGCCGGTCGGGCAGTCATGCATTTACCACTGAGCTGCGGCCGGTTGGGCAGTTATATATTTACCACCGTGATACGGCTGGTTGGGCAGTCATGCATCTTATTTTACCACCATGCTACGGTCGGTTGGGCAAACATACATTTACTACCTGGCTACGGCCGATTGGGCAGTTATGTATCATTATTTACCATCGGTTGGGAAGTCATACATTTACCACCGTGCGACGGCCGGTAGGGGCAGTTACCACTGATCAGTTGGGCAGTCATGGATAATACGATATGGATAATAGTCTCAAAGAGAAGCATTATATATATATATATATATATATATATATATATATATATATATGTGTGTGTGTGTGTGTGTGTGTGTGTGTGTATACTAAGTATGTATATAAGGTGGCACTTCAGAGATTTGGGTTGATTCTTATATGTCTTTAATTAAAGATGACTTATTGTTATGTTTTAGTTCTTCCTTACATACTCGGTACATTATTCGTACTGACGTCCTTTTGTTGGGGACGTTGCATTCATGCCTGCAGGTATAGATAATCAGTTTGACGAGCCCTCATAGTAGACGAGGTTAGCATTTAGCGAAGGATTGGTAAGACTCCACCTCATTCCGAGTGCAGCCGAGTCTATGAGTCATCGTGTCAGAGTTTTGCTACAGACTTATGGGTAGGCCGGTACCCTGTCCCATTTATGTCAAATAATCTTAGAGGCTTTGTAGACACAGGTTCATTACAGTATGTCAGAGGCCTTGACGGCCCATATGTATTCATTTTTTAATAACAATGGTTCATTAATACAGTGTTTGCCCACTTATAGTTATACATTACAAGTTGTGGCCATGTTGGCCCATGATAGTTAGAAGAAAAATGAGTTACAGAGTGGTTCGCTTGGGCCAGTACGGCCTCGGGTGCCAGCCACGCCTCCCCAGGTTTGGGGCATGACATCTGGGATTTAACTCTAGTTAATTCACTTCTAATGTTCAAGTGAGTCTCTCAAATTCACTCAATTATTAGTTCAAACGTTTAGTAGAAACTCCTCTCTCGATTAAGTCTCAACCTCACAATATGAACCAATTTAAGCTAAGTGAAGATATGCAAGAATTCATAGTGGATTGGTCTTCAGGAGAACCTTTCTCGATTATCCTCCTAACTAGGTTTAAATAATAATTCAACTAGCCTCTTTCGATTACTAAGAAGAATTAATGAATTCATCCAACAAGATAATGCAAAGATATCCCAAGTTATGTCTCTCTCGATTACATGAACCTATGAATATAGATGCAACAATTAAATCATCCAAAACGATTCAATACATAAAAAACTAGAGTTATAATCCAAAAACAAATAGCAATACACCAAATCCATCAAATCCTAAAGAGAACTACTCCATTGATATGGAGCAATTCATCACAGGAATGTTTAAAGTAAAAGAAAATATAAAACGATCCAAACACTTGTCTTGAGTGAGGATTGAATGATGAACTCCTTGTGATTTTACTTCTCTAACTCTTCCTTAGCCTCCTTAGGTCTTACATGTGTTAAAAATCAAAAAAATACCATTTTTCCATGTATATATACTAATTAGGGTCGGGCCCAAATGAACACACCTTTTCCTACACGAAATAGGACAATTCCGGGATTGGACGTGCACGGCCGCGCACCTAGAGGTGTGCTCGCGCATATGGACATGCATTTTGAATAGTGTATAGATCTACTTGCACGCCCAGTGCACGATCGCGCACCTGGGTGACCTCTTGCTCGTAATGTGTTTCTCCCGTTAAGTGTAATATTGCCCATTGATCCCCGAACACGTCTCCAACTTAATCCTTTGGCTTTTACTCAGACGTCAAAGCTCCAGAATAGCTCGAATGCATTCCAAAACATCTATATAGCTCGGTATCATTCCTACAATGCATAAAACACATAATTAGTGCAAACCACTAGTGATTAAAGCTCAAACTTAATTAAGGTACAGTAAATTAGAGTGCAATAGGTGACTAAAATACGAGATTATAGCCTACCATCAACACTCCACACTTAAACCATTTTTCGTCCTCGAGCAATCAAACTACACTTTATAATGACATGACCTTTTTAAACAACTCTCATAACTCATCATACTAAGAATATTTAAAATAGAATAAGCACTATAGAGTAACATCCTAGCCTCAATATTTGACTCACATGCACCACGCATTATTTATAACTCGCTCCCTTACTCTAACATATAGGTCAATGACATTAACTTTCCTTCATGAATTAAGTGTCCTCACACAACAACCGAGACTAGTTCCACACACAATAGAAATTAAGAACAATTACGAACTCGAGATAGAAAGAATTCACTCACTCTCAGAAACAACATTCATATGCCACAAAAGATGCACCATAGGCTTGCCCGTAGTATACTAGTCTACTAATTGAGCTCATCTAGTCAAGGATCAATAAGGACTTTGATTGGTTGTAATGTAGGCTGCATGATGGGTATGATACAATTTGGATATAAGAGTGACTACACATCCCTAAGTACTTTAATACATGTAATTTACCATTCAAAATCCCTCACTTATGTCAAACCATAAATTCCACATTCACATCAATATATTTTAACTCCCTACTTCTTTAAGCATAATTACATCAAGAGTTACCACTATCAAATAATATTTTTCACAACCATACAATTATTATTTTTTCCTTTTCTTTTTCAATTCAAGTGGCTCTCAGTTTTTTTAAAAACAGTGCACCTTTCTCCTTATTTCACTAGTTCCACTCAAAAGCCAAACCAATCACCCTACACTCCAACTTTTACACAGTTCATAACAATTTCAAGTGCTCATGAGAGGTACAAGGTTCAAATAGATGGTTAATTCAAACAAATGGATAAGATTTGTAATGTGGTTTCCAAAGAAACATGTTCACAGGCTCAAAGAGGTTAACTAAGATACATAATAATTAGGTGGGTAAACACATATATCTGTCTCAAAAAAGAAATGCCTATATCACTTCAAAGACTGCATAAAACCACTATTTCGCTTTGCAAATACATGGGGCAAGTTCTAGACATCAAATGCAATGCACAGAATGACACAAACCTCACACACACATGGCACATAACTCACTCAAGATTGGATCATCAAGACACTCTGGTCAAAGTTGTTAAGCAAAGTTAAGATCATACACGTTAAGGTACTGATACAAGAGTCAAAACTAAGCTTAAGCGTCACAACTAAAGCACTCGCTATTCTCAAGGCACAAAAATGATAAGAGACATTGTCTTCCATTCAAATCGTAGCACAAGGTTTCCTACTACTAACAAAAATTAAAAACTAACTACACCCGGTTCAAACAAAACTCTTGGAAAAGAACCGCGGCCCAAAGAAAACCCAAGGACGAATTATTACACTACCCTACAGAAGAAAATCTTTTTCTTTCGACTTTAATCCCTTAAGAAATCTGTCGAATGATATCCATCGTTGGAAAAAATCGAAAATTTTAAACGTTTTATGTTTTTTCAATTCTTTTTCTATCTCTAACCTACTAAACAAAAACTAAACTAACATATATACATACAACATACATTTATCCCCTAACCCACACTTTAAGTTGTGGCATATCCCCATGACACACAATTAAAAAGCATAAGGTAGAGGAACTTCCCTGAATATCTAGTCGGAGTTAGAATCAAAGTCGGGCTCCATTCTTCTCGCCCGAACTAGTGCGCACATCCATGCAGACAACTTCTTCTCAGCCTTCTAGGGATACACCTCACACTTATCTTTCTCAATCACTGGAGCCTTATCTCTTGAACTCTTCACCTTCCACTCAACACTTGCAGCTGGCTTTTCCTGTTTCACCCTCGTTTCTACATTTGTCTCAAAAGTCACTGTCTCCTCACCCACTCTAAGCATGAGTTTTCTATCATGTACGTCCAATATTGATCTACCCGTCGCTAAGAATGGTCTTCCTAGAATGAGTGGGACCTCCTTATTCTCCTCCATCTTCACTACTATAAACTCAATAGGAAATACAAACTTATCTACCCTAACGAAGACATCTTCCACTATCCCCTCGGGTATGATAGTTGGTTGGTCTGCCAGCTGCAAAGATATTGGTGCATACCTTATCTCTCCAATCTCATTCTCCATCTTCCTATAAATAGGCAAAGGCATTAAATTAATTGAGGTACCAGAATCACACAAAGACATATCAAAATTACGAGTGCCTAACGAGCAAGGTATAGTAAACCTCCCTGTATCTCTACACTTTTGTAGGAGTTTGTGTTGCAAGATTGCGCTGCAATGCTTTGTGAGCTTGACCACTGAGGTCTCTTCTATCTTCCTCTTCTTTGTGAGGATCTCCTTCAAGAATTTGTCATAAGCTGGCATTTGAGAGAGCACTTCTGGGAATGGCAAATTTACGTTAACCTATTTCAGCATATACAGAAATCTCTCAAACTTCTTATCCAGCTTTTCTCTATATAGCTTTTGCGGAAATGGTAGACCAGGAATGTGCTCACCCTCATTTATTTCCTCCCTTCTCGAAGTGTCCTCCTTCTTTTTGTCAGTTCCCTTCTTGCCTTTCTTCTTCTTGTCAACTTTAATTTTCAGCTTCTCCCCACTTTCTTTTTCAGCTACCACCTCTTTTTGGAATGGAATGGGATCTTTCAACACTTGCCCGCTTCTCAATGTCACAACATTCACTATTTCTTTAGGGTTTCTTTCAGTATTAGCTGGCAGAGTACCTAGATTCTTTCAGACAATACAACTAAAATTTGCCCAACTTGCTTCTCCAAGTTTTGCAACCCTGTGCCAAGTTCTTTGATAGCTGCACCATTTGCATCTAGTCTCTCATCCGTCTTGACAATAAAGGACTTCATCAGAACTTCTAGCCTAGGCTGATTGGATTGTTGAGGTTGGAACTACTGCCTTTGCTGATTATGGAAGCCTGGGGCTCCTTGTCCCTGGAATCTGGAGTTGTGTTTGTTGCCATGCATTTGCATTACCCCCAGATGAACTCCACAAACAACCGGGGTGCTTCTAACCTATTACATTTAAGTTATAATTACCAACAACATTAACTTCCTCAATTGAGGCTTGACACTCATGCTTAGGGTGTCCTCTTCCACATATATCACAAGCTATGTGGGGCTCACTATGTATTGAAGCTAAGGTCAGCTTCCTTATTTCCTTGGTCATGGCATCAAGTTATACCTACACAGATGTATTAGCATCAACTTGGTGAACACCCATTGATCTTTTTCTTTCAATAATCTCATAGGGCCATTGATTTGCATCTTCAGATAATTCACCTAGAATTATGAATATCTCCTCTGGAGTCTTCTTCATCAACGGGCCTCCATCTGCATTGCTCAATGTTCTGCGTGTGGTGGGTGTCAATCCATCCCAAAAGTCCTAGAGTTGCATCCATGGTTCAATTCCACTATGTTGACACTTTTGCACTATCTCCTTAAACCTCTCCTAAGCTTCAAACATGGTTTCAGTGTCGTTCTGGCAGAAGTTATAGATTTCTCTTCTAAACTTGCTTGTCTTAGATGATGAGAGATATTTATCAACAAATTTTCTGGTCATCTCATGTCTTAGATGATGAGAGATATTTATCAACAAATTTTCTGGTCATCTCATCCCATGTTCTAATCGACCCATTAAGTAAGCTTCAAAGCCAGTGCTTTGCATCATCCTTGAGTATGAAGGGGAATGCCCTTAAATAGACTACATCTTATGACACACCATTGTATTGAAAGGTGTTCATAATCTCCAGAAAGTCTATCAGATGATTGTTTGGATCTTCATTCATCTTTCATCTGAAGACACAGTTGTTTTGCAGAGTTTGAAGCAACCCCTGCTTCAACTCAAATTTGTTAGCTGCAACTAGAGGTGGTCTCACACTTGGTAAGCCTTGGTTGTAGATTGGTCTAGCATAATCTCCAAGTGGTCTCCCAACACCGGGAGCTATATTTCTGAATTGGTTTGTAACTAGAGGTTGATTATAAGCCATTCTCTGAGCTCTCTCTTCTTCATAGACAATTTGTGCATTTCTAAGAGTCGGGTCCTTAGCATCCCTTGCAGCTTTCTCTCGTTGTTAGGCTGCCTCTCTTATAGCCAAATCTACATTATCATCATCTCCATCCATATTTTCTTTGGTTGAGGATTGCCCAACCTTTTCTATATCCTCGGGGAGATTTCTTTCCTTCATCATTTGTCACAGTTGTTTCTCAATTTGTGGTTCGTATGGTATCACTTCCTTCCCTAAAGATCAATTCATGCACCAATCTAACCTGTAGCCTACGCACAATCAAGGAACACCAAACGTAAAATGAGAAAACTAAAATAGAAAGAAAAATTCCTGAATTAGCACTACAAACTGTTTCCAACACTATTGATTTCTAATCCCCGGCAACGGCGCTAAAATTTGACGAGTGCAAAACACACACTTAAATGTGATCGCTAGTCGAATATAGTATAATATAATATCGTATCCACGGGGATTGGAGTTAAACATTATTTTCGTAGTTTATAGCTTGATTACTATACAAGATAATCAAAAATTGAGATTTATGTGATTAAAACTAAAATTAACTAAGAGTCTAACTTATTGACGAATAACACTCGAACAAAAGTAAGCAAGGAAGATATCAATTGGAGAAAATAGGGATTGATTGGATAGGTGCAAGATAAATGTCTGGTATTTAACTCTAGTTAATTTACTTCTAATGTTCAAGTGAGTCTCTCAATTCACTCAATTATTAGTTCAAACATTTAGGAGAAACTCCTCTCTCGATTAAGCCTCAACCTCACAATATGAACCAATTTAAGCTCAGTGAAGATATACAAGAATTCGTAGTGGACTGGTCTTTAGGAAAACCTCTCTCGATTATCCTCCTAATTAGGTTTAAGAATAATTCAACTAGACTCTTTCAATTACTAAGAAGAACTAGTGAATTCATCCAACAAGATAATGCAAAGATATCCCAAGTTATGCTTCTCCCGATTACATTAACATGTGAATATAGATGCAACAATTATATCATCCAAAATGATTCAATACATAAAACACTAGAGTTATAATCCACAAACAAATATCAATACACCAAATCCATCAAACCCTAAAGAGAACTACTCCATATATATGGAGCAATTCATCACAAGTATGTTTAAAGTAAAGGAAAATATAAAATAATCCAAACTCTTGTCTTGAGTGAGGATTGAATGATGAACTCCTTGTGCTTTTGCTTCTCTAACTCCTCGTTAGCCTCCTTAGGTCTTAGATGTGTCAAAAGTCCAGAAAATACCATTTTTCCATGTATATATACCAATTAGGGTCGGGCCCAAATGAACACACCTTTTCCTATGCGAAATAGAATAATTCCGGGATTGGACGTGCGCGGCCGCGCACTTTGGACAGTGTACTGCTCTACTTGCGCGCCCAGTGCACCATCGCGCACCTGGGTGACCTCTTGCTGGCAATTTGTTTCTCCCGTTAGGTGTACTATTGCTCGTTGATCCCTAAACACGGCTCCAACTTAATCCTTGGGCTTTTACTCAGACTTCAAAGCTCCAGAATATCTCGAATTCATTCCAATACATCTGCATAGCTCGGAATCACTCTTACAAGGCATAAAACACACAATTAGGGAAAAACACTAGCGATTAAAGCTCAAACTCAATTAAAGTGCAGTAAATTATAGTACAATAATATCATGCCCTAACCTCGAGAAGCGCAACCGACGCTCAATCGAGTGAACCCGGCCGAGTAAGCCTGCTAGATACTTTCTACCCAACTCACCCATGATCAAGAAAAGACGTAATTTCATTAATTATACAATAGGGAGCTCATTCATGCAATACTAAATCATTTCATTAGCTATTTCGCCTTTCAGTCTAAAAATACACATATTCTTATAGTTTGTGTGGAACAAGTGATAAAACACAACATAACTTGTTTAGCATTCCCAACACCCATATACAATCCACATAGTGTCTATGGAGCCTCTAAAGATACAAAAGAGAGTAAAGATTTTGCCGGCAATAAGGCCCCGGCTATGCCACAAAAGTGACCACAATATAAACAAAAGGTACAATACAAGACCCTGGAATGAAATGGGGCTTACCGAGTCCGGTGAGAAGAGGATGTAGCACTATCTGTGATCAACATTGTCTGCTATGTAACCACATGCATCCATTTAAAGATGCAGCGCCCCCGACAAAAGGGACGTTAGTACCGTCGAATAGCACTAGTATGTAAAATAAACACCATCTCAATAGAATTGGCCTGCACCCTGGCGGGATGAATGACACTCTCTCTGAATATGATCCCTCACTTTGCACCCGTAACATATAGGTAAGTCCATGTAGCAGATCCCCGGGTGCATCTTCCCACACTTGGGCATGGGGGCCTCCGCTGTTGCGGGAATCTCCTTCATGATCGACCTTACTGGTGGGGTCCCCGGCTACCCTGATTGGGCCTGCAATGACTCCCCTGTTGCTGACTGGGCCATGTTGGCGGTGCACTGGCTGAAGACTAAGCAAAAGACTAGGATGGCCCTGATGACCCTCCCGTGAAAGCCGATCTTCCCCCACCATATGACTCCCCAAAGTTGCCTGCGGACCGGGCCTTGCTGGTACCCTCTCGCTCCATTTTGTTCTTCAACTTACGATTTTCTATAGCTTGAGAAAATGCTATCATTTTCCCATAGTTCATATCTGAATTCAAGGAAGCTGCAGCGGCCTCATTGATAACCAAAGGGATAAGGCCCTGCACAAACCGGCGCACTCTAGCCTCTATAGTAGGCAACATGTGAATAGCATATTTTGACAGGCACGCGAACTCCATGTGATACTCCCACACACTCTTACTCCCTTGCTTAAGATTCTCAAACTCTGTGGCACGGGCTGCCCTAGTCTCGGTAGGCAAGAAATGGTCTAAAAAGGCATCAGCAAACTCACTCCACCTCGCCGGAGGGCTCCCCACCTCCCGAGAGTACTCCCACAGCTCAAAACAATATATGCCACCCCTTTCAGGCGGTAGGTGGCCAACTCCACTCCCTCCGTCTCAGTATCGCGCATAACTGGGAGAGTCTTATGCATCTCATCAATGAAGTCCTGTGGGTCCTCCTCGGGATTAGCACCCGTGAACACCGGAGGATCCAACTTAAGAAACATGTTCACCCTGGAACTACTAGAATCCCATTGTTGGCTAGAAGAGGTGGGTACAACATTCGACCTTTGGGCTTAAGAAGCCACTATTTGAGTCAACATCTGAATAGCTCCCCTAAGATCCCAATCAGAAATACCAGAACCAGAAGTTGGGGTTGGAGGTGAAATCGGAATATCAGTTGGAGGAATCGATGCACCCTCAGTAGTTGCAGGAACTGGTGTGGCCTGGTCAAGAATAGTGGAATCGGTTACTGTAGCAGTCGGGGGATTATCCTCACCCCTCGGTTATTCACAAGCCTCATAAAATAAAGGGCCAATTGCCACTCCTAAAGCGGTATTGGCTCCCTGTCCAGTTCTTGCTCTCTTCTTAGGTTCCATATACTAAAAGTTAAAGGAATGCACAAGTTAGAGGAGGAACAATTGCACAATTAGTTTCATCGCACGATCCAGAATATCAAAGAAGGGTATTGTTCCTAAATATCCAAGTAGCCTCCAACTTATAGATGTGGTCGACAACACACCGATAAGAAGGACTCTACCAGACACGGCTCTGAGACATCCTAGGACACTTTAAAACCTTAGGCTCTGATACCAAGTTTGTCATGCCCATCCTCGGGAAGCGCGACCAGTGCTCAACCGAGTGAACCCGGACAAGCAATCTTGTTAGATACTTTCTACCCAACTCACCCATGATCAAGAAAAGACGTAATTGCATTAATTATACAGTATGGAGCTCATTCATGCAATACTAAATCGTTTCATTAGCTATTTAGCCTTTCAGTCACAAAATACACATATTCTTATAGTCTGTGTGTAATAGATGATCAAACACAACATAACTTGTTTATCATTCCCAACACCCATATAGAACCCACATAGTGTCTACAGAGCCTTTATAGATACTAAAGAGAATAAATATGGTGCCGGCAACAAGGCCCCGGCTATACCTCAAAAGTGACAACAATATAAATAAAAGGTACAATACATGATACTGGAATGAAATGGGGCTCACCGAGTCTGCTGAGAAGAGGATGCATCATTATCTATGATTAACACTGTCTTCTATGTAACCACCTGCATGCATTTAAAGATGCAGCGCCTCCGGCAAAAGGGACGTTAGTTCCGTCGAATAGCACTAGTATGTAAAGCTAAACACTGTCTCAATGGAATGAATAATAATGCAATAGGAATATTGAAGAATTCAATAAGGACTTCAAATAATATTAAAACATCAAGTTAAGGATCACATAAGTTTTTAAGCCAATTTCCATGTTATTAGGTTGGGTGATCTTTAGTGTCGATATTGCACAATTCACAATACCTCTGTATTCTTACACGGAGTCCGATCTCGACACGATCATCTAGGTCATCTCATTCGAGACATCAACCATAACCATAATTTTATTATAATTTCCAGCACAGTACCACCATGTGTGCGACATGGTGTCCGATCGCGGCCCGATCGGCTAGGTCATCTCACTCGAGACATTACCTTTTTTAGTTTGTAATTTCCAGCACAGTTACCACTATGTGTGCAGCATGGCATCCGATCACGGCCCGATCAGCTAGGCCGTCTCACCCGAGACATTACCTTTTTCAATCAATCATCTCACATCATTCTTCTTTCATATACTTTTGATTCATTGGCACTAGTGATCACAATTACAAAGTCATTCTTGGCACTTGGCCGTATTTCATAGTTTCAGTCCCTTTTTTCACATTCAAATATCATCATCATTATCAACAACAATAAGGCTTACCATTCAAGACATTAAATTCATATATGAGCAATCTGGGAATCTTAGGCACATAGAGGCTTTTCATACAATTTGACATGACAACCTTTATTTCGATCTTGACATGAAGTCTTAACATATCTAACACATATTCCACATTTTGAACATATCCTCAAATGGAAAGATGACATGATGAAGCATTTAGAATAAATATTGAAGATACATCCTTCAACACAAACACATTAGGAATCGCCAATTCTATAATGATCAAGGACTTACTCCAATTATATGAATATCGTGGGATTCGATTCTAAGAAGAAGAGGGGTTAGCCAACATATCTCAATTGAGCTTCTCGAACTCTAAAATGATCTGGAATTCTTAGCAACTTCAATTCAATCTATTTTAGAAATATAACAAGTTGGACCAAAATTAGGAAGATGAACATGGGTTTAGCTCATTTGAGGATATTATCAAACACTAGGTGTGTATTAATATTTTAAGCCCCTTTTTGAAGGATTCCATCTTTCCCCAACCCATTCTCTACCATTTTTAGCTCACAACCTTCCTACATACTTCAAGGAAACATGCATGGAAGGTAAGCACTCCCATTCCCATGAACTACCTTACTAATTGCCCATTCTAGTTACATTTCGAAATTAAGAGCTTGGTGATAGAATCTTACCTCTTAGGATGAAGACCTAGGGTGCTTCTCTTGATAATCTTCAAATATTTAAGCATGATTTAAAGAGAAATATTTGATGAAGATCACTTTCTCCCTCTAGGACTCTCTCTCTCTCTCTCTCTCTCTCACACACACACACACTCTAAAGATATCAAATTTTGCTCAAACATGGTCTATGGGATGTGTTTTAACGGAATTGGGTCGGGTTTAAAAACCCCAGAAATGAAGCTTCGGAATAGGTTCTACGGTCGCATATGCGACCGCATAATGGTTATGCGGTCCACATATCGACCGCATAATCTGGGTGCCAGAACTAGGAAGAAACTGATTTGGTCTGCGGTCACTATGCGGCCCGCAGACCTGTTATGCGATCGCATAGTGCACCGCAGAACGGTTCTGCGGTCGCATAGTGCACCGTAGAACGGTTCTGAAGTCTCATTGTGAACCGCAGAACCTCCCTTCGAAAACTCACAAAGCAGGATGTGTGACAAGAGTGCGGCCCGCGAAATGGTTATGGGTCGCATAACGGCCGCGAAAGCGACATAAAAAATGCCCCAAAATTCTCCGCCCCACTCTGCGACCAGTCTGCGGTCCGCATAGTGCTTCTGCGGCGGCAAAATGGGCCGCAGAAACGCCTACTTCTGCCCAACGTTTTTCTTCATCTCCTCTACGCCTACTTCGGCATCACAAAATTCGGGTTTTTAGCAAAAAGTTTTGCGGGGCCTTACAAATAGGTGACTAAAATACGAGATTATAGCCTACCATCACATGCATAGACATCATTGATTCATTTAGAAGCATTTTTTCAAATGCTAACGGTTGCGTGTGACCTATATATGCTAGTTGGGAGTCTCAACTTCGTTGATTGAAGCATGCAATCTTTAAATGCTATATCTGAGCAGCGTTGTGATTATCTCTTGAATTGGAAAAGCATGTTTTATATCTTTCAACTATTTGACATCTTTGATACCTGTTGTTCATGTGGATATCTATTGTTTCAGTTCTAGACTCTGTTATTTATATCTGTATTATAAGTATCTTGATGCATATAGCCTCGCCACTACTTCTTCGAGGTTTGACTTGATATTTACTGGGTACCGACTGTGTTGTAATCATACTATGCTTCTACACATCTTTTTGTGCAGATCCTCAGGTTGGTTCTAGCAGAGCCTATTGTTGAGCCTAGGCGATTGCTTAGAGACTTGGGGCAAGTTGCACCTCATGGCTTCGTTCCGCAGTGCCCGAGCCCCTGTCTTTATTTATCTCCTGTCTATTTTTCTTTCTCTCAGGTAGTTTCTCAAACTTGTACTTATTCAGTAGTTGTTCATATACTTGTGTTACCTAGTTCTTGGGATTGTACTATTTTCGTTATGTTCGGACAGTGTTATGATTAAATCAGTTATTATCGAATTTCGAGACTATTTCCTATTTTATTTATGATGTTAATTAAATGAATCTAGACTATATTCTATTGATTGTGAGTTGGCTTGCTTTGCAAGTACGACTAGGCGCCATCACGGTCTGAGGTGGGATTTCGGATCGTGACATGCAGCTAATAAGCCTTTTTACTAAATAAATTATAGCTCAAACTTTAAAGGGAATCGATGATTTAAAATCACTATGTGGGGATGATGTTGATTTCTATTTCTTCAATAAATCCTGGCCTGTCATTGGTAATAAGGTAACAACTGCAGTGCTTCAAATCTTTGATACAAGTAACATGTACAATCAAATTAACAACACCTTGAGCATATTAATCCGTAAAGTTAAGAATCCCATATCTATTAAGATGTATAGACCAATCTCCTGTTGTATTGCTCTTTATAAATCATCTAAAAAATACTTATTAATAAACTACAAAATGTGATGGATTCACTGGGAGATTGCAACCAAGCTACACTTGTGCCTGGTAGCTTTCTTACTGATAAAGTATTGCTTAGCCATGAACGAGTGAATGAGTATGAAAGAAAAGGTGTTTCACCAAGATAAATGATCAAAATTGACATGCAAAAAGATTATGATTCTATTTAATGGATGTTTCTTGAACAAATGCTCACATGGCTAAATTTTTGAGAGAAGTTTGTAAGGATGGATTATGAGCTTTCAAGACTATGTCCATCTGGTATTGAAAGACTATCTTTCTTTTAATATAATAAGTGTGCACCCAATGAATTCAAAGACTGTCTTTCTTTTAATTCCGATTCCAAAGGTATTTAAGGATTGCAGGCGTGCAGCTTTGTTCTAGGTAATTAAGTTAGTTATATTCAGTCCACCTGATGATTTTGGCCAGATCAATTTTTCTCACGACACCAAGGCATTCGTTTTATCTTCAGATTTCCCTGTCCAAAGAAATCTCTTGCACACAACATCAATCCTTTCAATTATCTTCTTTGGCAGGGGAAAGATTTATGACCAAAAGGATTGAATACAATCAAAATACTTTTGATCAGTTGAAGTTGAAGTCTTCCTGCATAAGATAAATTTTTTACAGTCCAATCAGTAACCCTTATCAACATTGAGTTCAATAAATCTTTGAATTCATTGGGTGCACACTTATTATATAAAATGAAGAGAAGTATGAAATGTGACTATTAAGCAAGCTTCGTAGTTGATTCAAAAGATAATAAAAGCTACAAAATACTTGGTCGGATGATGTTCTGAGTTCAAAAAGCTATTTAATCAGTGGTATATATAACAAGCTACGATGAGATATTTCAAAAGTATCTGGAAGAGGATATTGTGTAATAGCCAAGGAAGTCCCACATGGCTTTTCATAATGTATCTTGCATTTCAGGGAAGGCTATACACTAGAGAGAACCTATAAATGGGGCATATAATCTAGTCCAATATGCTCACTACTAAAGAGAAAGATCACCACCATATATTTTTTCTTCAATTGCTGCTATTCAGCAACATATGAATGAACTAGTTTGACAGGGAGTTGATACAACTGCACAAGGATGAGAAGATGAAATTGCATAGGCCATAATACATGCAAATGGAAGGAGAATATACAGATTGGTACTTTCTAGTGCTATCTACCACATATGATAGGAAAGGAATTGTACAATTTTCCAACAAAATATTAGAAAGTTTATAGACATAACCAGGCTGATCGTTCAAGAAGTCCACTATAGGAAAGGTTTGAGGCCAAACCTAGCTAGATGTATGTGCAAGTTCAACTGGTATCCATAGCTATATATCTGAAGAGTTCTAGAAGGATAAAAGATAGTAGTGTTTACATCTTGTTCTTGAACTAAAGTTGGGACTATCTGTCCAACTATATTGTTCAGTTATACTTGTACATATTTTATCTTGATAATAATATACTTTAACTAACAAAAAAAAGTTTGTCCTAGATCTCCTTATAGATACAAAACTAATAGTGTCTAAACTTTTTTCCTTTTTTGTAGCAAATGTTATTACATGAATTTAATAGACTTTGAACTAAAGAATGAACAAAGTAAAATAAAAACACCCACACACAATGGGAAGACTATCCATTTTGATAAGGCATAATACTCCTGGATTTTCCTTAATTTGGCGTTGTTTATTTGGTGCATATCCAAATTACTTTTGGTCATGATTACCACTGATACTTGGCCATTTGGTAGCCTTCATACCTTAGACGACCACTGTCAAAGAGATGTGATACACTCACTGCCTGCAGATATTTTTTGTTCATTTAATATTTTTAAAACAAAACCTTTTAGATTAATTAATTTTTTGGATCAAATCTTGGGGCCAAATTTGGAAAGTAGAAATACGTTGTTGAAACAATAACTTTGCACCAAAATAAGAAGAAGAAAAAAAAGTCCAAGGCTGCAGTAAAACATGTGTGATTTATTAAGAAGAAATGCACAACTGGAACAAATTAACTATTGTATTATATGGTAATTATTGAAGAGTACCCCACTTGAAAGCCGATTTTTCGATTTTTCTTTACTTACACATGGAGCTTATTCATGCTCTTTGCTACGTGAGCATGTAGGGGTGAAGGATAACAAACTGTCAATTTCACAGGGAAATTAAGACTAAAATAATTCAAATATTGTCGCGATCCAAATTTCAACTTATCGTGATTGCACATAACTCAACTCACTAGGTAAGCCAAGTAACAATAAAATACAATATAGTAATAATGCTAAGAGTCAAGAAAGAAATAACTGAATTTTATACACTTCCCAAGGACTAGCAATACAAGTCATGAGCCACTAAGACTTAGATTTTTACAAAACTGAATTGAAATAATTACAACATGTGTTTGAAGTGTATATGAACAAAATCCGAATCTAATGCTACCAAGGACAAGTGATAGCCATGACTGGAACGCAGGTACATCTTCAATGTCAGCTCTTGCCGTACACAGCAACATCAACACAAGGATCTGCACGCAAGGTGCAGAAGTGTAGTATAATTATAACCGACCCCATGTACTCAATAAGTATCCTAACTAATCTCGGCGAGATAAAAGAAGCAAGAACTATAGATGATACTCACTAACACCTATGCAGTTCAAAATTTCCAACAAGTATATAATGGGTGTATAATAAAATCAGGAAAATCTCACGTAAAAACCATTTTTGATGCTCACAATTCTTAGTTTTAAAGTGTTCTGCTTAGTCAACAATCCAGCATACAAGGAAGATATGCAAGTAAATCAGTTAATCAGTCAAGGAATTTGCAAGTAAAGATGGAACGTAAAATATCAGCCTGTTGCGTCGCGCAACCCAATCCAATAACGGTAACCAACTCTTGATGATAGGCTATAATTGCATATTTTAGTCACTTATTGCACTCTAATTCACTATACTTTAATTGTGTTTGAACTTTAATTGTTAGTGTTTTGCACTTATTGTGTGTTTTATGCCTTGTAAAAGCGATTCCGAGTTATGTATATGTTATGGAGCTAATTCGAGTTATTTGGATCTTTGAAGTCTGAGTAAAAGCCTAAGGGATTAAGCCGGGATCGTGTTTGGGGGTCGAGGATCAATTGTGGACGTCAAAATTCAGGGAAGAAGCAACTGCTAAAGAAATGCACCAGTGTGAGGCACTGTGCGATGCATTAGTGTAATTTTTGTCAGAAATTTCCAAAGTTCAGAGACAAAGTTTTTTGGTCTGACAGGAAAAAGCACTAATGCGACGCACGGAGCGACGCACAGTGCGACGCATGGAAAGCATTTAATTTGTAAGTTTTTCTATTTCGGCTAGGAAAGGGAGATTTCGTCATGGCCCAACCCTACTTAGTATAAATGCATGTAAAACGTTATTTTAAGGAATTTTGGCATACTTTAGACCTAGGGAGAGCACGGAGCCGCCGTGGAGGCCGGAATTCATCAGATATCATCTTTCTTCCATCAAACTTAGTAATTTTTACTTTTTGTTGATGATTTGTTGTTTTGCTACCATGTCTATGTGGAGCTAAACTTCACGTTCTAGGGTTGTGGTTGTCATGAATATTGAAGTTTATTAATTATATCACCGTTAATTTGAGTTATCATCTTTGGTTATTTTTTTAATTATGTGCATAATTGCTTAATTATCTGACCAGCAATTAAGTTCTATTTACTATCTATGCTATGTTTAAGAAAGTTATGTTTAGATTAGAGTAGAATTAGAGAGAGCTTATTTCTGAACCCGTGGCTCGGGGAAAGATTTCGCGATTAGGATAGAAATATACCTAACAGTCTTGCTTAGTTGAATACCGTATTATATTCATTCATGATAGATTCAAGACCATAGGAATATAGGGTTGATATATTATGGATAGACGAATAGTATTGTGGGAATATGTTATTTGTATAAACGATCCGGTCAACTAGCAATCATAGATAATTTGGATTAACATGTGTAATTACGAACTCAATAGGATTGATAAATCGACCACAACCCTGGAATCTATATCTCCATGGGTTACATGTTTAAATTTCGCAATAGTAGTTGTAATAGAAAAATCAAACTCTTGATTATCTTGGATAATTAACTGATTTTAGCTTGCTTAGTTAACGGTTAATATATGTCTCTGTGGATTCGACATCCGACTTTAGAGTCACTTTATTACCTTGAAGGCCACGTATACTTGCGTGTACTTGGGAAACCAACAAGTTTTTGACGCCATTGCCGGGGACTTAGTTATTTATTTTTTATCTAAGTTAAGCTTTAATTGATTTTTGTTCAAGTTTTTAATTTTCTTATTTAGTTAGTATTATAATTTCTTTATTTTTACATGGCATCTTGGAATGAAAATTGTTTGAATGATGGTTATTCTTACTTTGATGATCCTTGTCTATATTGTGGAGGACCCCACTGGTGGAAAGATTGTCAACATATTCCCGGGAGCGAGTTCGGTGCACAATCTCAATCCTTTAAGTGGAATATTTGTAATATGTGTGGTGATCAAGGTGGCCATTAGGATGGCTGTACTAATTCTTTTTATCCTTGTTCGAGCCCTTATTATGATATTTTTGATAATTTTTGTGAGTTTGATAGGAACAAAGTGGATAATGTGGAATATGATTCTTAGACTACGGACCTATTGAGGAAATAATAAAGCAAACTCAATTTTTAATAGAGCAAACTTATGAACGTCAAAAAGAGATGGAAAATCTCAAGGACAATGAAGAGAATGAAGGCCAAAGTAGAAGAATGGGTTGAAACATTCGATGATCAACAAGTTGCAACCTTAGTTGATAGTCAGGAAGAGCTTAAAATTAGAGAAGAGAGTGAGTTCCAGCAAGAGGAAAATTTTGAAGAAGATGAGATTTTGAGCCAAACTTTGCTAATGGAACAAGATGAACGTTTAGAAATATATGAAGCTCAACGTGAGAAAATTGCAGATGGGATAAAAGACTTAATAGAAGGAAGAACTGAACTGGGACAAGAGATCGAAATATTTGGCACTGTTGTTCACGTCTTGGAAGCTCAATTGGATGCAAAGGTTTTGCATCTAACGCCCAACAAAATAGTTCTGAGTTGTGTAAAATTAAAAATGAGCTTATACGCCAAATTAAGGAGCTAAAAGTGCAGAGTCAATCATTCGACCATACTTTTATTGATGATGTCCATGTTGAGGAAAGCACACTAGATTCTTGTGAGGAAGTAGATAATGTTATATTTGAAGACTCTAGTGTGTGTACACTTGAGGATGCAAATAGTGACGCAATTCTAGAGTTGGAATGCATTGGTCCTCATTTCATCCATTTTTGAATATTGTGTTTGGATGATGATATGTGAATTGGGTCATTCGAGCCTTTGGAGGAACCAACGGACGAGGAACAAGGTGCTTACATTCTGGAACTTATTGTGCCAGAGAGAAAGAATTACATACCTCATCTGAAGGCCAAGAAGTGTAGAATGTGAAATTGGTTACTTGGCCAAATTACATTTGTCCCACCACCCCGCGAGCATAACAAAAAGCTTGAAGCCAAATTAGGGGGTCAATTCACAAGTTCGAGATGGAGACAAAAAGTGGTTCAAGTCGTGCCGCGACGTTAAATCAGGCGGTTGTTGGGAGGCAACCCAGCTTTACTACTCTCTTTTATTTTTATTTTTATTATATTATTTTTGTAGTGTCTGTTTTTATTTTGTAGGATTATAAGCATAGGAAGCAAAGTCATTGGAATAGTGTAAAAGCAATCTAGATGGTGAGAACTAAGTATGGGGTGCCCACACAAATGACCATGCCTGGGGGAAGTCTGAGTACCCTGTGAGCCGATGTTACTTTGGCCTTTCACCTTTCAGGGAGTTTCTTGTCCACTCTCATTATTGCGCTTTATTTGTGCATTGGGGACACTACACTCCTTTAAGTGTGGGGTGGGAGAATTTCACTAGATGATTTAGTAGTAGTGTGTTAGAAAAATGTTAACTTCTTATTTTTGTTTTTGTAGTTGTGTAGTATTTTAGTAGCTCCTAAACAATATCGAAAAAAGTAGAAAAAATTGGACTTTTCCCGATGATGGATCTCATTCGACAGGTTTCTTGAGGGGATTTAAGTCTAAAGAAAAAGGACAAAAAGATTTTCTTTTCAGGTAGTGTAGTACTTCCCCCTTGGTTTTTCTTTCTGCCGCGGTTCTTTTCCAAGGGTTTTGTTTGAACCAGGTGTAGTTAGTTTTATTTTTGTTAGGAGTAGGAGCCATCTTGCTAAGAATTGAATTGAAGCAATATCTCTTGACTTTGTTATGCCTTGAGAATAGTGAGTACTTTGGTTGTGACGCTTGGGCTCAGTTTTTGACTCTTGTATAAGTACCTTAAATTATATGATCTTAACTTTGTTTAACTTCTTTGACTAGAGTGTCTTGGTGAGTCTAATCCTGAGTGAGTTATGTGTCATGTGTGTGTGAAGTTTGTGTGTTCTTCTATGCATTGCATTTGATGTCTAGAACTTGCCCCGTGTGTTTGCAAAGCAAAATAGTAGTTTTGTTCCGTCTTGAAAGTGATATAGGCATTTCTTTGTTGAATCAGTTATATGTTTTGCCCGCCTTATTGTTATGTATCGTAGTTAACCCTTTCAACCTATAATCCTATTTTCTTGGCAACCACATTATAAGCCTTACCTATTTGTTTGAATTAACCATCTATTTGAACATTTTCACCTTTCATGAGCACTTGAATTGTAATGAACTTTGTAAAAGTTAAAGTGTGGGGTGGTTGGTTTGGCTTTTGAGTGGAACTAATGAAATAAGGAGAAAGGTGCGTTATTTTGAAAAAGTAAGAGCCACTTGAATTGAATAAGAAAAAGAAAAAAATAGTTGTATTGTTGTGAAAAATATTTGTTGATAGTGGTAACACTTGATATAATTGTGCTTAAAGAAGTATGGAGTTATATACATTGATGTGAAGGTGGAGTTATGGTTTGACATAAGTGTGGGGTTTAAAATGTCAAAGTGCATGTATTAAAGTGCTTAGGGAGGTGTAGTCACTCTTATATCAAAATGTATCATACCCGTCTCGCAGCCTACATTACAACCAATTAAGGTCCTACTTGATCCTAGACTGAATGAGCTCGATAAGTAGAGTAGTACCCTACGGGCAAGCCTATGGTGCATCTTTTGTGGCATATGAATGTTATTTCTTAGAGTGAATGAATTCTTTCTATCTTGAGTTCCTAATTGTTCTTAAATTTTATTGTGTGTGGAACTACTCTCTTTTGTTGTGTGAGGGTAATTGATTCACGAAGGAAAGGTAATGTCATTGACCTCTATGTTAGAGTAAGAGTGTGAGTTGTGAATAATGCAAGGTACTTGTGAGTCAAATCTTGAGGTGAGGATGTTACACTCTTGTGCTTAGTCTATTTTAAAGATTCTTGATGAGATGAGTTAGGAGAATTGTTTAAAAAGGTTGTGTCTATATAAAGTGTAGTTTGATTGCTCGAGGACAAGCAATGGTTTAAGCGTGGGGTGTTGATGATAGGCTATAATTGCATATTTTAGTCACTTATTGCACTCTAATTCATTACACTTTAATTGTGTTTGAACTTTAATTGTTAGTGTTTTGCACTTATTGTGTGTTTTATGCCTTGTAAAAGCGATTCCGAATTATGTAGATATTATGGAGATAATTCAAGTTATTTCGAGCTTTGAAGTCTAAGTAAAAGTAGAAGGGATTAAGCCCAGATCGTGTTCGGAGGTCGAGGATCAATTCTGGACGTCACAATTCAAGGAAGAAGCAACTGCTGAAGAAATGCACTTGTGCGAGGAACTGTGCGACGCATTAGTGTAATTTTATGTCAGAAATTTTCAAAGTTCAGAGACTAAGTTTTTTGGTCTGACAGGAAAAAGCACTAGTGTGACGCACAGTGCGACGCATGGAAAGCATTAAGTTTGCAAGTTTTCCTATTTCAGTTAGGAAAGGGAGATTTCGTCTTGGACCAACCCTATTTTGTATAAATACATAAAAACATTATTTTGAGGACTTTTGACATACTTGAGACCTAGGGAGAGCACGGAGCTGCCGTGGAGGCCGGAATTCATCAGATTCCATCTATCTTCCATCAAACTTAGTAATCATTACTTTTTCTTGATGATTTGTTATTTTGCTACCATGTCTATGTGGAGCTAAATTTCACGATCTAGGGTTGTGGTTGTCATGAATACTGAAGTTTATTAATTATATTACCGTTAATTCGAGTTATTATCTTTGGTTATTTCTCTAATTCTGTGCATAATTTCTTAATTGTTTGGCCAGCAGTTGAGTTCTATTTACAATCTATGCTATGTTTGGGAAAGTTGTGTTTAGATTAGAGTAGAATTAGAGAGAGCTTGTTTCTTAACCCGTGGCTCGGGGAAAGATTTCGCTGTTAGGATAGGAATATACCTAACAATATTACTTAGTTAAATATCGTATTATATTCATTCATGGTAGATTCAAGACCATAGCAATATAGGGTTGATATATTATGGAGAGGCAGATAGTATTGTAGGAACGTGCTATTTATATAAACGATCCGGTCAACTAGCAATCATAGATAATTTTGATTAACATGTGTAATTACGAACTCAATAGGATTGATAAACCGAATACAACCCTGAAAACTGCATCTCCCTGGGTTACGTGTTTAAATTTCACAATAGTAGTTGTAATAGAAAAATCAAACTCTTGATTATCTTGGACAATTAACTGATTTTAACTTGCTTAGTTAACGGTTAATCTAAGTCTCTGTGAATTCGACATCCGACTTTCGAGTCACTTTATTACTTGATGGCCACGTATACTTGATATACCTAACAGTCTTGCTTAGTTGAATATCGTATTATATTCGTTCATGATAGATTCAAGACCATAGGAATATAGTGCTGATATATTATGGAGAGGCAGATAGTATTGTAGGAACGTGCTATTTATATAAACGATCCGGTCAACTAGCAATCATAGATAATTTTGATTAACATGTAAAATTACGAACTCAATAGGATTGATAAACCGAATACAACCCTGGAAACTGCATCTCCCTGGGTTACGTGTTTAAATTTCACAATAGTAGTTGTAATAGAAAAATCAAACTCTTGATTATCTTGGACAATTAACTTATTTTAGCTTGCTTAGTTAACGGTTAATCTAAGTCTCTGTGGATTCAACATCCGACTTTTGAGTCACTTTATTACTTGACGGCCATGTATACTTGCGTGAACTTGGGGAACCAACAGCTCTCCTAAATCTCACATCAATATCAACCGCACTGACAACTCATGTGCTGCACAGACAACTCTCGTATTATAGTATCAATATCTCGATCCGCACGGATAACTTATGTGTTATAGTATCAATATTTGGATCCGCACAGACAACTCACATGCTATTGTATCACAACCTGCCCGGCATGGTCACAGGCATAACAACACAATTCGCCCATCGTGGTCACAGGCATCCGGTCTAATCATATCACACAAAAGCAAATTTACAAGAACACATGTATATAATGGATAAAATATCAGATTCCATGCTCCTAGACTAGTATAATTACATGTTGAAGTGTAGGCATGTGCAATATGTGCTATCATAACTCAAATCGGTAATTTATCACAGAAATAGAAATTACCAAGTTTTATTCAGGGATTTAGCCTCTGCATAACCTCAAACATGGCCCAAATAGTTCACAACAATGATACAAATATGAGATACATTGTAGCTTAAAGCTTAATAGTCAACTCTAGGCATATCATAGCCTAATCACTACCCCGAGTATGGATAAATACCTCGGTGCTCTCATATGGGTTCAAACCCCATACATATGCGCACCCATAGCACGTAGCTATCACAAATAATTTAGGCGACTAGTGCCTCAACCAAATTTTGATAGGATTCTTACCTCAAAGAAGCCAAGACAAATACCGAGCAAGCCAAGCAATATTCTAGAAACGCCATCCCGCGCGTACTGACCTCCAAACGGCTCGAAACTAGCCAAAATTAACTCAAGAACATCAAATAATGCTAAAGGAAACAAACTCAATCGATAAAGGTGGAATCTTTAATCAAAAGTCGAAAGTCAACCAAAAGGTCAAACCCGGGCTCGTACCTCGGAACCCGACGAAACTTACAAAAACTGACAACCCATTCAATTACGAGTCCAACCATACTAGTTTCACTCAAATCCAGCTCTAAATCGATATTCAAAACTCAATAATTCACTTTGTGAAATTTTAGATAAAACTCCCGATTTCTCTTTTGAAATCATCAACCAATTGCCAAAAATGGAGATAGAATTATGAAATATAATCAAAACCGAGTAAAGAATACTTACCCCAATTCATGAGGTGAAATTCCTCTCCAAGTCTCTAAAATGTGAATAAAACGACCAACCCTCGAAATTATAGCTTCTGCCCAGCACTGTTCGCATCTGCGATTAAATAAGTCGCTTCTGCGGTATCGCTTTTGCGACTAAAATGCCGCTTATGCGAAGACCAACTGGAAACTCACCCATCGCACCTGCGTAAAAAGCTCCACTTCCGCGCAACCGCATGTGCGAACCAAAAGCACGCTTCTACACTGGCCTTCACTTCTGCGCCCACACGCACCGCATCTGCGCCTTCGCAAAAACGGAGAAAACACTACATATGCGGACTCGTACCCCCAGCACACTCTCTGCTTCTGCAATGCCACTTCCGTTTTTGCGGCTCCGCAGGTGCGACCACACAAGAACCCCTGCCAAACCAGCTTTAGCCAAAATAATCCAAAACGATCTGAAACTCATTCGAGCCACTCGAGACCCCGTCCAAATATACCAACAAGTCTCATAACATAACACGGACCTACTCGCGGCCTCAAATCATGCCTAACAACATCGAAATAACGAATCGCACCTCAAATCAAACTTAATTAACTTTTGAACTTTCAACTTTCAAAACACATGCCGGAACATATCAAATCAACCTTGAATGAACCAAAATTTTTCACACAAGTCCCAAATGACATAATGAAACTATTTCAATTCCAGGAACCACAATTTGAACCCGATTTCACCAAAGTCAACTCCCAGTCAAACTTATGAACTTTCCAAACCTTCAAATTTCCAACTTTTGCCAATTAGTATCAAAACCCAAATGAGATTCCGGGCATACGCCCAAGTCCAAAATTATCATCCGGGCCTAATAGAATCATCAAAACTCCGATATGAAGTCAAATACTAAAAAGTCAAACCTAGTCAACTCTTCCAACTTAAAACTTCAAACATAAAATTCATTCTTCCAAACTAGTTCTGAAACACCTGAAAACCAAAATCGGAGATACACACAAGTCATAATACATAATACAGAGCTAATCAAGACTCCAAATAGCTGAACGGAATGTAATTGCTCAAAATGACTGGTTGGGTCGTTACATTCTCCCCCACTTAAACATACGTTCGTCCTCGAACGTGCCAAGAGTCATTCCAAAGCCATCAAATCTCCATGTAACCTTACCATGCACATACCCGGGGGTGATCCCACATGACCCTCATCCATATAAGCCTGACGACACAACCTAAATAAAAATGCTTAATTCAACTTTAGCCCATAAACCTTGGAACCCAATTTCCAACATCTGAAATCCCATACAATACCTGAATCTCGCACCTACACACTGTATAAGTCTGAACAAGCTGTATCAAGTCATATCCATAATCCAAGATATAATCATATGGTATACCACATAACTCAGATGCCCATAGTAATAACTTTTGACCATAGTAGCTGCTCAAAACACACCCGGTACCGGTAACAAACCTCATATCAAACAAAACCTCGCTCTAAAACCTTTGTACACTGCCGATGATGAAAGAAACACGCAGAAACTCATAACCACTCATCAGATCAACAAGTCACCGAGCCCTCTCTTGTCTGACAAGAAGCAAAGCCCAAATCCTAAGCCGACATCCGATATTATTCCTCCATACATACTGTAATCAAATTTGATAGTACCCATTCTAGGTCCAATGACCTCATCTCATCAAACCAGAACCATTCTAGTGATAGGCCACACCAATACAACCTAAAGCCACAAACTGTACAATCCGTGCACCAATAAGCAACAATTCAAATGCACCCAAAAATGGAAAATGACTCAAATGAGCGAACCATCCTGGAAGCTCAGCAAGTACCACCACAACAGCGATGCTATGAACCCATCATACATAGTATAACCAAGACACACGAATCTAACACAAAGTATCATATCTCAACATAACTTCGCTGCAATGCGTGACCCCTTCCAAACACTGGTCCATATGAAATACCTCAAGCCACAAGGCTCAAAATCAACAACCACGCGCAATTTGACATTAAGTACAGGAAGTGCATGGCCATAACCATGGAGAAGAAAATAACACAATATACCACCGCCCGGAGAGTACATAACCAAGGTGTAATCAACCATTCAACACCCCAATAACCATCTTGCTTAAATTCCGCTACAAGGCCCGAACAAAACCGCATCATGTGCGCATATAACCAACAAATCGCAACCTCTCGTAGCATAGAAGAGTAACACATAGAGCATATCAGAACACGAACAACCTCAACTCTAACTGAATGACACATTCCTCAATAATAGCAGTACAGAGTCAACCAATCCGACCTGGTGTAAAATAATCAACCAATCCTTATTGGGCCTACAAATGGGCCCCCAAATCAACTCTGGTCATCCCCAAATGGTCAATTAGCCCTCCAAAAGTTCATAACGGCCTAACCATAACATGTAGCACCATCTAGCTAACTTTGGCTACATCTTCGCAATCCGCAACCCCAAAACAATCTGCTTTTGAGAACTCCCAGTCTCCAAATCCATAGTTGATCCCAACTCCACCACTCGAATGACTAACACATCTATCATACATAATCATCCTTACGAGAAATACTCCCATAATTCTTCCATGCCAGATAGCAAAAATCCATATATTAGTAATCGATTAACCAGGAGAGTACCGCAATACCAATAAAGCATCTTTAAGTCAAAACATAGTGCGCCTTCTGAAATGCGCACCCTTCTTAGTCAATACCAAGTAGTAATATCATTCATCTAGTCATCTGAAACCGTCCACGTTGCCTAAGAATTTATGACCTTCCCTTCAAAACTAAATCGTGACCTTGCGTGTAAATCTCAATCCTACACAACACACCGCATCTATCATACCATCATATGAAAAGTACAAGAATCTCATAGTCAACTTTGAGTCACAAGCAGAATAGATATTGTCATGTCCCGAAATCGAGCAGCGCAACCGGCGCTCAACCGAGTAAACCCAGTCGAGCAAGTCTAATTTACATTAACTCTAGTCATTACTCATGCATGATTTACCATAACATAATTAGATCTTGATTTTCATAATGAATATATTTGGCTCAATGGCCTAAAATTCTTTCTCATGGTGGGTACACAACTTTCTAAATAGCTGTAAATACTGTGAACATAAATACATGACAAAACTCAAAATTTTAAGTACATAACCCACAGTGTACATGGAGCTTCTATGACAATGGATACCTATATACATAAAACGAACTAGACCCAAGCACCCACTAGAACTGTAGCGGGCTCACCATAAGCTGAGTAGTGAAGAAGATCGCTATCAAAGATCCATATCGTCCTGTAGAAATATACCTGCATCCATTAAAAAATGCAACGCCCCCGGCAAAAGGGATGTGAGTACATGTGGAATAGTACTCGTATGTAAGGCAGTCAAAACAACATATGAAAATACAGTAACTCAAATAAGAGGCAAATAAATTACATCAAAAAACTACGAAACATCCCATAGGATCACATTTCAAGTCTTATTATACTTGCATCATTCTAAATTTCTTTTAGGATCAACTAAGTCATATGAACTACACCTGGAATACATAATATAATGTAATTGTAACAACATGTACAAACAAGGCCAATGAAAGTGTCACCTTCCTTCCTTATTTTACACAAATATATTTCATAGACAATCCTTAGTGTTCACATATCATATTATACACCTATGCGTCTCATAGACAGTTCACAGTATCACCTATACAATACACATGTGCATTTCATAGCAACAATAAAAGGGCTTAAATAGCCGTTAACGTCAAGCAAATTTATTTAGAGCTTCCATTAATTATATATATTCAGTCGGGGATTCTCTATAACCACCTTCACACAAAGCGGCCCTGCCGCCTCACCACAATATATGCGAGTGGAAGTGTATCACAATACCACAATCCCTACACAAAGCGGCTCTGCCACCTCACCCCAATATATGCGGGTGAAGGTGTATCACAATACCACAATCCCTACACAAAGCGGTCATTCCGCCTCACCCCAATATATACGGGTGGAGGTGTATCATAATACCAAAAACCCTACACAAAGTGGCCCTACCGCCTCACCCCCAATATATGCGGGTAGAGGTGTACTCCACAATCACAATACCATATAAATACTCAAAGCGACATAGTTTGTCATTACATTTAAGGTCGTAATTTCTCATATCATTGGAATAATTCATGTTCATACTCATCATGGAGAAACACAAATCATTACATTAGCACATGCATGGTAAATCAATAAGTCGATTTCATTGGCACATGGGCCCAATTCCTTTTCTTAATGTTCATCACAAAGGACATCTCTTTTCCATCTCATTATTCACTCCCTTGACATCTTGAGGTCATTATCTAGGTTTATGACTCTTGGGGACTTAACAATCGAAGTCATTTACATACATTATTTCGGAAGCATACAACTATAGTTGAAACCATTGGGACATACAACACTTTATAATTCACATTTAGGCATCGACCACATTTCATGTTCATGCTATCACTTACTTGTACTTGCCATGGGTGATCATAGAACATTAAGAGCATTTAGAACATTTAGGAACATCATAGACTTTACCCGTAAGAACGTAGGGGCTTATAACACATTGAAAATAAAAGCACAAATACGTACATCTCATAACCTTTCACACCATATATCACTTAATTCTTACTTTCAACCACTTACAATATTATTATTTCATTGGCTCTCTTGGCCATACATATGATTCTTCTTTCATGGCACCATGGCCGTATTTCATATTCCACACTTTTATATCTTTCCTTTCATGGATCATCATCATAAATATCAACATATACAATATTCCGAAAATTACAATTTTAGGTTCTTTGGCAATGAAGACTTTAAACACAACGAATTTCTTTCCAAGAAATTAAGTAAAATGATTGTCAATCGAAGCACAAATTAAAATCATAAGCGAGTAACACACCAATTATTTTTTAAATATTTTCCCCTAAAGGGCAATACAGTATTTCAACTCATGATTATGTAAGAGATCAAAACAAATTGGAAATTCCTACCAAGCATAGTTTGAACAACCACATGTGGACATGACTTGAGTACATAAGCTTTTGGATAATACTATTTTGGGAGTCAATTTGGAATAGTTCAATCAAGGCTCATTTCATAATATTACACACATCATTTCATTTCGTTGGTGCTATTGGCCACAAGTATAACTTTCATTCTTGGCACGGTGTTCACACTCTATATACCAACTCACTTCTTTCACTTTCAAGCAACTTTATAGAGTATCGACAACAAAGAATCTCTAATCACGACTTTTAGTAAGAGTCTTAAGCATATTGAGATTTCTTACACAAGTTGGCATAATAGCCTTCACTTGAAACACTACTTAGAGTCATAAGATTTTTATACCCTACTCATACTTTGAACACATTTCCGAGGGATAACATCATATGATAAGAGTATCAGGAATACATTTTGAACATATACCTTTCAACACAAAGTTTATTCAGAATAGTTGATTTATAAAGAATAACTCGGGACTTATAAGAACATCATGGAATTAAATTCAAGGAAGGAAGTTTAGCCAACATACCTCGCTTTGAGCTTTCCTTAAATTACTACAACGTACCGAAAATTTTAACAATCGCAATTTATTTTGAGACATAACAAAAATTAAACCAAAATAAGGAAAATATTCATGGTTTCAGCTCATTTGAGCATTTTATCAAACACTAGGTGTGCAAATTTGGCTACAAGATTTCCTTCATTCTACAACTCAATCTTTACTTATTTCAGCTTAACAATATTCCCACAAACCTTATTGGTACATGAATGTATAAATAATACTCTCATACCCAAGAATCATACTCTTAATCAACCATCTTCTACCCAAATTCGAAATTGAAAACTAGGGTGTGGAACCTTACCTCGTAGATGAAGAACTTGTGAGATTTCTTTGTTGGATTTCAAAGCTTGGACAAGATCTTGATGAATAAAATAGTTCATCTACTTTCTCTCTCTAGAACACTCTCACTTCTCTCTAAAAAAAACCTAAGATAATTGCCCCAAAATAAGCCCCAAAGCCTATTTATTAAAATGGGATCGGGTTATGAAAATATAAAAATTAACCCTCTGAAATCAGGTCTGCGATCGCATAATGGACCGCAGAATGGGTATGCGGGTCGCACAATTGACCGCGAAACTCTTGCCCAAAACTGGGCTGCACTCGTCCATTCTATGACCAATTTTGCGGTCGTAGAAGCAGTTTTACGATCGCATAATGATTCTGCGGTCGCACATCTGACCGCAGAATCACATTTTTTCAGCCTTTGGTAATTTAGTCATAACTTCTTGTAGGAGTGTCCAAATGACAAACTGGTTGAAGCGTTAGAAACTAAACTCAAAGATCTTGCATTTTATAGGTTGATCATCATATATATATATATATATATATATATATATAGATATATATATATATATATATATATATATATATATATATATATATATATATATATATATATATGTGTGTGTGTGTGTGTGTGTGTGTGTGTGTGTGTGTGTGTGTGTGTGTCCAAATTTTGGTCTTGTTCGTACCCATTTGAAACTTTAGTGTATCATGAAATTTCCAACTTGACTTGGACTTAGGGCTCTCCTTAGACCCCACACCACTTATAATATGCCTCGTACACTTATTATCATATCCAATTGACATCCATCATATTAATAGTCCATGTCTGCACACAAAATAATATAATTAGTGCACATCAACTTTCTTAATAGCGCTTAAGTTCTTCGAAATTTTCCGGGGTGTTATATTCTCCCCCACTTAAGAACATTTGTCCTCGAATGTTTCAAAAGTCACTTCTAATAATAGAGTTACTATCCTTTTACCTCCAACCATTATGCATATGCACTTATGACTACATGGGTCTTATACTTCCTATTCAAAATTTCAACTTACTTATGGCCCTTAAAATTTGGCTATCTTTACAAATTCTTAAAAATTTCGGCAGAGTTTCTCCTGTAACTGGGCCTATCCACCTGCCAGATAATCCCAGAAATCAATCCTAAACAACATATAGATAACACCACATTTCACCATATACATGAAATCAACAACTATGACTCTCGAGGCCAACTGTATGACCTTGCTTACCTTGGTCGTATCCTTGACTTTTCCTTCCTCCATTACGAGGACAATTGGGCACCTCACACATTATTCCTGTCATGTGTGTCATCCGTTTAATCCCTAGGCCCTTCTTATTTCGTAGCACGATGTGCAACATTCCTTGATATTAACAAGGCAACTCCGAGACTAACTCAGAACCTTAACGCACGATCAAGGATAGAAGAAGAGAAATATTTCCTAAATGTTATTGTAGCCTCCCTATTATAAGTGTGGCTGGCAATACACCGATAAGAGGGACTCTAATGACATAGCTCCATGACACCTTAGGACTCTTAAACCATGCTATGATACCAAATTTGTCACGTTTCAAAATCGAGGAGCGCGACCGGCGCTCAACCGAGTAAACCCAGTCGAGCAAGCCTAATTTACATTAACCTCTCGTCATTACTCATGCATGATTTACCATAACATAATTAGATCTTGACTTTCATAATGAATACATTTGGCTCAATGGCCTAAAATTCTTTCTCATGGTGGGTACACAACTTTATAAATAGCTGTAAATATTGTGAACATAAATACATGACAAAACTCAAAACTTTAACTACATAACCCACAGTGTACATGGGGCTTCTATGACAATGGATACCTATATACATAAAACGAACTAGACCCAAACACCCACTAGGACTGTAGCGGGCTCACCATAAGCTTAGTAGTGAAGAAGATCCGTATCAAAGATCCATATCATCCTGTAGAAGTATACATGCATCCATTAAAAGATGCAGCGCCCCGGGCAAAAGGGACGTGAGTACATGTGGAATAGTACTCGTATGTAAGGTAGTCAAAATATAATATGAAAAAATAGCAACTCAAATAAGAGGCAAATAAAGTACATCAAGCAACTACGAAACATCCCATAGGATCACATTTCAAGTCTTATTATACTTGCATCATTCTAAACTTCTTTTAGGATCAACTGAGCCATATGAACTATACGTGGAATACATAATATAATGTAATTGTAACAACATGTACAAACAAGGCCAATGAAAGTGGCACTTTCCTCCCTTATTTTACACATATACATTTCATTGACCGTCCTTAGTGTTCACATATCATATTATACACTTATGCATCTCATAGACCGTTCACAGTATCACCTATACAATACACTTGTACATTTCATAGACCGTTCATAGTGTTCACTTACACAATACAAATACACCTATTCAAGGGCTTGGAAATACGACGTGGATATGATGAATCATAGCAACAATAAAAGGGCTTAGATAGCCGTTAACGTCTAGCAAATTTATTTAGAGCTTCCATTAACATTTATAGATATTCAGTAGGGGATCCTCTATAACCACCTTCACACAAAGCGGCAATGCCGCCTCACCCCAACATATGCGGATGGAGGTGTATCACAATACCGTACCTACACAAAGCGGCCCTACCGTCTCACCCCAATATATGCAGGTAGAAGTATATCATAATACCACAATTCCTATACAAAGCGGTCCTACCGCCTCACCCCAATATATGCGGGGGGAGATGTATGACAATACCACAATCCCTACACAAAGAGGTCATGCCACCTCACCCCAATATATGCGGGTGGAGGTGTATCACAACACCAAAATCCCTACACAAAGTGTCCCTACCGCCTCACCCCAATATATTCGTGTGGAGGTGTACTCCACAGTCACAATACCATATATATACTTAAAGAGACATAGTTTGTCATTACATTTAAGGTCGTAATTTCTCATATCATTGGATTACTTCATGCTCATACTCATCACGGAGAAATACAATTCATTACATTAGCACATGCATGGTAAATCAATAAGTCGATTTCATTGGCACATGGGCCCAATTCCTTTTCTTAAGGTTCATCATCATTTAAATAAGGACATCTCCTTTCCATCTCATTATTCACTCCCTTGACATCTTGAGGTCATTATCTAGGTTCATGACTCTTGGGGACATAACTATCGAAGTCATTTACATACATTATTTCAGAAGCATAGAAATATAGTTGAAACTATTGAGACATACAACACTTCATAATTCTCATTTAGGCAACGACCACATTTCATGTTCATACTATCACTTACTTGTACTTGCTATGGGTGATCATAGAACATTAAGAGCATTTAGAACATTTAGGAACATCATAGTCTTTACTCGCAAGAACATAGAGATTTATAACACATTGGAAACAAAAGCACAAATACGTACATCTCATAGCCTTTCACACCATATATCACTTAATTCATACTTTCAACTACTTACAACATTATTATTTTATTGGCTCTCTTGGCCATACATATGATTCTTCTTTCATGGCACCATGGCCATATTTCATATTCTACACTTTCATATCTTTTCTATCATGGATCATCATCATAAATATCAACATATAAAATATTCCGAAAATCACAATTTTAGGTTCATTGGCAATGAAGACTTTAAACACAATGCATTGCTTTCTAAGAAATGGAGTAAAATGATTGACAATCGAAGCACAAGTTAAAATAATAAATGAGTAACATACCATTTATTCTTGAAATACTTTTCTCCAAAAGGCCAATACACCATTTCAACTCGTGATTATGTAACATCTCAAAACATATTAGAAATACCTGCCAAGCATAGTTCGAACAATCACATGTGGACATGGCTTGAGTACATAAGCTTTTGGATAATACTATTTTCGGAGTCAATTTGGAATAGTTGAATCAAGGATCATTTCATAATATTTCACACATCATTTCATTTCGTCGCTATTGGCCACAAGTATAACTTTCATTCTTGGCACGGTGTTCACACTTTATATCCCCCCAACTCATTTCTTTCACTTTCCAGCAACTTTATAGATTATCGATAATAAAGAATCTCTAATCACGACTTTTAGTACACCTATGAGCAATTAAGAGTCTTAAGCATATTGTAATTTCTTACATAAGTTGGCATAATAGCCTTCACTTGAAACACTACTTAGAGTCATAACATTATTATACCCAACTCATACTTTGAACACATTCCCGAAGGATAACATTATATGATAAGAGCATCCGGAACACATTTTGAACAAATACATTTCAATACAAAGTTTATTCGGAATAGTTGATTTATAAAGAATAACTCGAGACTTACAAGAACATCATGGAATTCAATTCAAGGAAGGAATTTTAGCCAATATACCTCGCTTTGAGATTTTCTTAAATTACTACAACGTTCCAAAAATTATATCAATCGCAATCTATTTTGAGACATAACAAAATTGAACTATAATTAGCAAAGTATTCATGGTTTCAGCTCATTTGAGCATTTTATCAAACACTAGGTGTGCAAATTTGGCTACAAGGTTCTTCTACAAGATTTCCTTCATTCTACAACCCAATCTTTACTTTTTTGAACTCAACAATCTTCCTACAAACCTTATTGCTATATGAATGTATAAATAATACTCTCATACCCAAGAATCATACTCCTAATCAACCATTTTCTACCCAAATTCAAAATTGAAAACTAGGATGTGGAACCTTACCTCTTAGATGAAGAACTTGTGAGATTTCTTTGTTGGATTTCAAAGCTTGGACAAGATCTTGATGAACAAAACCTTCATCTACTTCCTATCTCTAGAACACTCTCACTTCTCTCCAAAAATAATATCAGATAATTTTCCAAAATAAGCCCCAAAGCCTATTTATTAAAATGGGGTCGGGTTATGAAAATAGAAAAATTAACCCTCCGAAATCAGGTCTGCGGTCTCATAATGGACCGCAAAATGGGTATGTGGGTCGCACAATTGACCTTGGAACTGGTGCCCAAACCTGGGCTGCATTGGTCCATTCTGCGACCAGTTTTGCGGTCGGAGAAGTAGTTTCGCGATCGTATAATGATTCTGTTGTAGTACATCTGACCGCAGAATCATATTCTTCCAGCCTTTGGTAATTTGCTCATAACTTCTTGTAGGAGTGTCCAAATAACAAACGGCTTGAAGCATTAGAAACTAAACTCAAGATCTTTCCTTTGATAGGTTGATCATCACATAACTCCTTATATATATGTAGATATGCTCGTCCAAATTTTGGTCTTGTGCGTACCCATTTGAAACTTTAGTCTATCATGAAATTTCCAACTTGACTTGGACTTAGGGCTCTCCTTAGACCCCATACCACTTATAATATGCCTCATACACTTATTATCATATCCAATTGATATCCATCATATTAATAGTCCTTGTCTGCACACAAAATAATATAATTAGCGCACATCAACTTTCTTAATAGCGCTTAAGTGTTTCAAAACTTTTCGGGGTGTTATACATACTCGGTCAGTCGAAAACCTTCCATTTGATATCATCCAGGAGAAAATCACAATACACAACATGCTCCTCGCGCCGGTATGAAATATCCATCGCAACCCGTGGTATAAACCATCGAGAACTCTTCGAAACCCATTTGCATATAATCAAGCCATCAGAACTGAATCTCTCTAACTCAAGCAAGCCACACAGGTCACCAAACCTAAGAGTATTGCCACAAAACACCTGTAGAAACTCACCGCATCATAAGTACCCAAAAACCCGATCATATCCATTACCGTGCTGATCTAACCTACTACCAAGTTATCTTATTGCCCCGAGTTCCTTCTAAATTACCCTCAAGTTGACACTTCTCCTTGCTAGAACACCATGATCCTTACCCAAAGCTCACCATAAGAGATCCTAGCATAAAACCACACTTCCCTAAGGTCCATAAGCTGTTGTATTCGCATTTAAACACTTAAATACCGCATCCGAGATACCCTATATGAAGAGACCTAATGTGAATCTAAAATTGTTTCCTTTACCTTCCTGGTACTGAAATGTAGAATCCATATTGATACAGAAATACCGCAAGTTCCGGCACCATTCATTGCAAATCTCAGATCTTAGACATGTACAAATCCGAAAATATTTCAATTGCTACATATAAATCTTGAATCCATTAGAACCTTCTCGAGAATCATCCACTCTACTCAAATCTCAACTGCACCGCCCAAACAAGCCGAATGAATTGTGCCCCATTAGCACGAAAACACCTAAAGAAGTAACCCCATATTAACGCAGTCGAGTTAATTCCTACTCCATGCGCACTATATCCATCACGAATAACAACTCAAATCATTTCATGATTCTCATATATCCATAAAGTGTAATACACCATACACCCAGAAATTTTCTTGCTTAAATGATCCTCACAACCAACCTCTGCAAGTCATAACCGATCCACAAGTAAGCCTTAGACAGAAACTAATACAACATGTAACCATGCGATCAAATCATCGATAGTAGACGCCCTCACTTGGTTCAAAGCCATAGATCAAGACACTCAATAACTCACAATGCCCATACCCTATTACTGACATAATACCGCTGTGAGATTCAAGTAAATCCTTCCTAAGCTCATGTAACACAACACATATAATACCTCAAATCATCCTCTAAGATCGCATTTATCCTCGTGACAGTCATATCAACCTCCTCAAGCGATCCAAACCAAATTGCAACACACATAATCCACTAGTAGCAAGAAAATCTCCACACAGCCATCATAAGGGTCACACATCCGTAGATTACCTCGCAAGTGATAACCCACCTGCTTAGCCTCAAACTAACATCTCTCTATACCCTTTCACAGCCACAACTACTATGCAATCACTTAATCTTCCTAAGTCTGAACTCAACAAGATATGAAAATCTACTTCGTTTCACAAATGAAATAACACGAAAGAATCTCTAAAAAACCTTCATAACTCAAGACCGTATGACATATCCATAGAAATCAAGCATCTAATTGTCTTTTTCACATCTCAAGCAAACTCTTCCCGTCACATTCAAAACATCTTAACACATCCCGCAGTCACATCATACTCATCATATAGCCATCCAACTACTCACCGAGCCACCAGTCCCACTCATAGGGACACCATTGGACATAGAAATCCAAAAGCACATGCTCACACAGCAGAAACTACCGAGCCTAAGCTGCGGTCCAAACCTGGCCTCAAGTCCTCCAAACTGGCCCATCACCAAAACACCGGAAAACACATCTCATACCTCATCCATAGAATCGCAAGCCGTCGATGAACAGCTGATATCGAGCGATCACGTACGCATACGAGTGAGTGGAAGGAATTCAAAGTGATACACTTCAAGATGAATCAATGTCACTCGATAAGGAAAGAAACATGGGAAGTTTATCCTAAATTTCTTGTAGCCTCTCGAAGATAGGTATGGGCGTCATCATACCGATCCGCAAGACTCTACTAGACACTTGCGCATGACTCGTAGAACCTATGAACCTAGAGCTCTGATACCAACTTGTCAAGATACAAAATCCAACTCGGTGTGATAGCACCTAACCCAACCCGCTAGGTAAGGCAAGTAACAATAAAACACAATATAGTAATAATGCTAAGAGTAAAGAAGGAAATAACTGAATTTCATACAACTTTCCAAAGACTGGCAGTACAAGTCATGAGCCACTAAGACTTAGATTTTTACAAAACTGAATTGAAATAATTACAACATGTGTTTGAAGTGTAAATGAATAGAATCCGAATCAAATGCTACCAAGGACAAGTGATGGCCATGACTGAAATGAAGGTACATCTTCAATGTCAGCCATCGTCATACACAACAACATCAACACAAGGATCTACATGCAAGGTGCAAAAGTATAGTATGAGTATAACCAACCACATGTACTCAATAAGTATCCTAACTAACCAAGTGAGATAAAAGAAGCAAGAACTATAGAAAACACCTGTGCAGTTCAGAATTTCCAACAAGTATAGAACGGGTGTATAATCAAATCAGGAAAATCTCAGGTAAAAACCATTTTTGATGCTCACAATTCTTGGTTTTAAAGTGTTCTGCTCAGTCAACAATCCAGCATATAAGGAAGATATGCAAATAAATCAGGTAATCAGTCAAGGAATTTGTAAGTAAAGATGGAATGCAAAATATCAGCCCGTTGCGGCGAGTAACTCAATCCAATAACGGTAATCAGCTCTCCCACAGCTCACATCTATATCAACCGCACGGACAACTCACGTGTTGCATGGACAACTCACGTAATGTAGTATCAATATCTGGGTCCGCACGGACAACTCACGTGATATAGTATCAATATCTAGATCTGCACGGACAACTCACGTGTTATAGTATCACAACCCGCCCGGCATGGTCACAGGCATAACAACACAATCGTTCGGCGTGTTCACATGCATCCAGTCCAATCATATCACATAGAAGCAAATATACAAGATTACATGTATATGATGGATAAAACATCAGTTTTCATGCTCCTGGACTAGTATAATTATATGCTAAAGTGTAGGTATATGCAATGTGTTCTATCATAGCTCAAATCAGTAATTTATCACAGCAATAACAATTACCAAGTTTTATTCAGGGATTTAGCCTCTTCGTAACCTCAAATATGACTCAAATAGTTCACAACAATGATACAAATATAAGATACATTGTACTCCCTCCGTTCCAATTTATGTGAACCTGTTTGACTGGGTATGAAGTTTAAAAAAAATAAAGACATTTAAAATTTATGGTCCTAAACAAATCAAAAAAGGGCCCAGAGTATTTGTGTGGTTATAAAAGCTTCTCATTAAGGGTAGAATTGTATGTTTAAGCTAAATTGTTTCCAAATTTAGAAATGTGTCATTCTTTTTGGAACGGACCAAAAATAAAATAGGTTCACATAAACTGGAACAGAGTGAGTAGCTTAAAGCTTAGCAGTCAACTCTAGGCGTATCACAGCCTAAGCACTACCCCGAGCATGAATAAATACCCTAGTGCTCGCACATAGGTTCAAACCCCACACATATGCGCACCCATAGCACGTAGCTATCACAAATAATTCAGGTGACTAGTGCCTCAACCAAGTTTAGATAGGATTCTTACCTCAAAGAAACCAAGACAAATATCGAGCAAGCCAAGCAATACTCTAGAAATACCATCCCGTGTGTACCGACCTCCAAACGGCTCGAAACTAGTCAAAAGCAACTCAAGAACATCAAATAATACTAAAGGAAACAAACTCAATCGATAAAGGTGGAATCTTTAATCAAAAGCCCAAAGTCAACCAAAAATTTAAAGCCGGGCCCGCACCTCAAAACCTGGCAAAACTCACAAAATCCAATAACCCATTCAATTACGAGTCCAATCATACCAGTTTTACTCAAATCTGACTCCGAGTGGATGTTCAAAACTTAAAAAATTACTTTATAAAATTTTAGACAAAACCCACAATTTCTCTTTTGATATCATCAACCAATTGCCAAAAATGGAGATATATTCAAAACCGAGTTAAGAATGCTTACCCCAATTCGTGTGGTGAAATTCCTCTCCAAAGTCACCCAAAATCGAGCTCCAAGTCTAAAAAATGTGAATAAAATGACCCTGGAAATTATAGCTTCTGTCCAGCACTGTTCGCATCTATGATTAAATGAGTTGCTTCTGCGGAGAAGAACTGGAAACTCTCCAATCGCACCTGTGGAAAAAGCTCTGCTTCCGCATAACCGCAGGTGCGAACCAAAAGCACGCTTTTGCGCTGGCCTTCGCTTCCTATACCCACACGCACCGCATTTGCGCCTTCACAGATGCGAAGAAAACTCCGCATATGCGGATTCCTCCCCCAGCACGCTCTCCATGCGATGCCACTGCCGCTTTTGCGACTCCGCACCTGCGGCCACACCAGAACCCCTGCCAAACTAGCCTTAGCCAAAATAATCCAAAACGATCCAAACATTACTCATCCGAGCCACTCGGGACCCTATCCAAATATACCAACAAGTCCCATAATATAACACAGACTTACTCGGGGTCTCAAATCACGCATAACAACATCGAGACGACGAATCGCACCTCAAATCAAACTTAATAAACTTTCAACTTCCAAAACTCGCGCCGAAACATATCATATCAACCCGAAAAGAACCCAAATTTTGCACACAAGACCCAAATGATATAATAAAACTATTTCAATTCCCAAAACCACAATCTGAATTCGATTTCACCAAAGTCAACTCCGAGTCAAACTTATGAACTTTCCAAACCTTCAAATTTCTAATTTTCGCCAATTAGTGTCGAAACCTTCTAGAAATACCCAAATGAGATTCCAAACATACGCCCAAGTCCAAAATCATCATCAGGGCCTAATGGAATCATCAAAATTCCGATCTAAGGTTAAATACTAAAAAGTCAAACCTGGTCAACTCTTCCAATTTTAAACTTCCAACATGAAATTCATTCTTCCAAACTAATTTCGAAGTACCTGAAAATCAAAACCGACGATATACACAAGTCATAACACATCATACGGAGCTAATCAAGACTCCAAATAGATGAACGAAATGCTCAAAACGACCGGTCGGATTTTTACAAATATATACCGAATAAATGGTGTCAAATTCAAGGTCCCGGGATATTATGTCTTTGATAAAGGATTTGTCGTTGAGGCTACCAGAAAGTTTGATTCCAAAGACCAAAGTAATCGATATTCAGGGTTGGATGCACGTCTTGAATGGCCTATAACTCCCTTCTAAAATTACAATTTGAAGTAATAAGAAGTTTGTACGCGAAGGGTGTAGAGTAGCCCCTAATTAACTTTGAACTATTGGTGGAATCCATGTATAGAAAGCTCGGGGCACCACGAAAGTTTACAAAACACTTGCTGAAATTGAATTCACCACTTTCATAAATAGGTTCCAGGTCTTTAAATATACTTTTATCATTCAAAATGGGATCAGACTAGTCTCTTCTAATTAAAGGAGTATTAAAAGAATGGTAGAATTCTGGGGAAATGAATAAATATTGTATCATAAATGCAGAAATTAATATCCATTAAATGCAATCTTAAATAAGTCTTCAGTACTTGAAGATATTCAATTGATCATCCGTAGACGCAATGGGAGAAGAAGAGGCAAGTGTTCAGTTTGTACCAAAATTAGCTCCAGCATTCAATTTGTAGATTTATTGAGACAACAGAAGGAAGGTGAAGCTGCATTTCAAATCTTTGCTAATGCATTCATGCGTGTTCTCAGTCCAACTATTTTATCAATTTGTCTTTTCATTTAGTTGACTCGATATAACTATTCAACCTTCGGCATAATTACTACTTTCTTCGGTTCATCTAAAGTGATTTTTTGACTTTTATTTGTGGTCCAAAATATTTGATTTTTTCAGATATTAAGAAGGAATTAACTTTTTCTTTTCAAAGTTGTCATTGGAGTAAAAAAGCCTAAAAGTAGTTTGTTATATTTTCAATGAGCAAGTTAAGGTTAATATGGTCAATTTTATTTATTTACCCAAAAAACGGTACAATTGAATTTGTCCGTGGTTTCTAGACAAGTGAATTAATTTGATCCAAAACGTAATGAAATAACTGATGAAATATAAAATACTTAGCCTTAGAATGTAGATGGAACGACAAAGCTAGTGAGTCCGGGAACAGGGTTTTCGGGCACAACAATGATCAGATCCAAAGTGAGAGAATAAAAGAACAAAATTGTATTAAAACGTTGTATAGAATGTAGCGTAAGTTAACGAGAAAATTCCTCATTTACAATGATAACTAAACTCTCTATTTATAGTTGTCTAGGGAATGAGGTCCTAGGATCATGCACTTTTTTAATGTCAATTATGAGGGTCATTGATGAAAATGTAACGTTAGACATAAATGCCAAATTTCATGTAACGGGCCATCATCCTTAATGCTGCAAAATATTCCGTATTAAATATTATCGGGTGCAAAGCATTTAATACTCCTTTGATGATCATTATTCTTTCCGGTGATAAGCGGAATAGTTATGTTCGGTGGCCATCTCAATCTTGTGTTCCACGTGTCCTTCCTTTAAGCGGTCACATGTCATGTCGTATTTTTCCATATACATCATTGTTATTAATGCTAAAAGGTGAATTTCATGTGTGAAAAGAGCCAAAAAAAATCACTTAAAGTGAACCAGAATAGAGTAATATTTTGGTTTGGACATCTTCTAAGCCTTGGACCCATTTTGGGATTTTATTTATATATTAGCCACCAGGCAAATGCTGCCGAGTGGTATAGTCGCTTAAAAAAAATATAGAGTAATATTTTGCGTCTCCTTTTTCATTAATTCAAAACTCTAATACTGATCTAGGTATGAATGATGCTTTATCGTTAAGTAATCACGACCAATCGAGGACTATAAGATAGTGAATATTAACCACCATCAAAGTTCATACTATTTAACTAGGGATTAAAACTTGAATAGTGCGCTTACATTAGAAAAATAATTCGCACCCAAAGATGTGGAAAACAAAAAATCGCAAAGAAGTCTACAAAGGACATGCCGACGCACCGACTCTCTAAATTCTTCAACTTTTGAGTGTACCATTTTGTCATCTAATTCAACAGAAAATTTGATGACCTCTGCCAAGTCTATTTGGTAATTTGTCCCGCTTTACTTGTTTGCGCATGTTGGGATATATACTATTAATCATTGATTTGGTTTGGATATAATATTTATTATAAAATAATTATTTGTTTAATTTTAATAAAGTTTTAAATAGATCATATGTTCGTTTGTATCATTTACTTATATAGTAGATGATTTAGTGTATAGAGTTTAGCTTATACACGAAAGATTAAATCATCGGTTCTTATAAGTATAAAGATCATGTTCACAATCTAATGATGGAATTAGACAAACCATCAGGAATGATTGTAGCACACGATTAAATATAATTTATCTTGATTATGGGAATGGTTTAATTCCGACTTCTTGTGCTAGTACATTTTATATGTATTGAACGGATCAAGTAGAGATAAGTATTTTATACTGACTTAATAAAATAAAATCTCTAACCATTAAATGTACTTATATTCTTAATCTTGATATAATTATTATTAGTTGTGTATATTATTAATGTTTTGATTTATTAAAAGGCGAGATCCTTTCGTGGGTCAATATACCTGGTAAATTCGATAATAATAATATACATTGGCGAAGTAATAGTTAGTTGATGGAATCCATGTCTCGGTCTAGAAATTGATGATACACCTTTATGAAAGCTTATAAGTTTTCATGTGTAAACCCTGCAGGTGGATTTTGTATCCGTCACATGAAATAAGTTAAGTGAAAGTCTAAAAAAAATAATCAATGAATTAAATTGTCAGTAATTTAATTTATTTGATTAGTATCTGAATCTTAACATGCATGGGGAGTTAAATAAGGTTTAATGGAAGAATTTCGAAATAGAACGGAGGAGTGCAGTTACGAATTTTTAATGGAATAATTTATAATTTATTATGGTAGTATTAATTCGGATATTTCGAATTAAGTTCATAATAGGAAGCCTCGTTAATTAAATACTACGGTCCATGTTGTGCCCGAATAATTAAGAATTAAATGGAATTATATTTCTTGGTGGAAAAGGAAGACCCAACATGTTTAGGAAAAGGTTTTAAACCCTAAAACCTGTGGCTATATAAAGGGGTCTTATTCCATAAGGAGGCTAGAATTTTTACTGCATAGTTTTCCTAGGAGAAACTCGCCTACGCGAATTTTGCTAATTTCGGGCATTATTCGGGTCACACAGCAGAAGACTGTGGAATTGGAGGATGATCTCGTGGACATTTTCGCTCTTGCTTGGAGGCTCTTTTCACGACCGTGGTCACGTTTCAAGAGATAAGTATCGATTTTATGTTCGATTATAATCTGTGATTATGTGTTGTTTATATTACATTCAAGTGATCATGGCTATTTGATTTTGCTGTTTATACTTGTTTCCCATCAATTAATATCAGAGCCTGCTTGCGTCCAAGTAGATAACGTAGATGATGTATATATATGCGCGAATATCTATACGATTCATGTTTTAAGAGAAAAAGGGATTTTGCTTGTCGTGTTCCCATCTTTACGGAGAAGAGCCTAGAAACTATGCTACGTGTGTTGAAGTTTCGGCACACTGGTTTTGCAAAAACTAATTTTGTACTTTAAAAGGAAAGGAACGAAATTGCTGTATTTTCTAGATTTTGAGAATGAGCGGCACTAATCGTTGGTCTTCAATGTGATATTTTGTTGTTTTTTCTCTTTAGTGATTGGCTAAAAATCAAAGTAGAGAATAAACAACAATTTTGAAGAGCATAGCAGGGATACTGTGGCAGCATTAGGGTTGGAAACCTTAGAAAAGGTTTAATCCTGTTATAAAATAAAGACTGTAAAGTAAAGACAAGTATAGAGAGAAACTGATATACTATTCAAACTTCAAACTTATGTATATAATGAACTGAATTCTCCTCTATTTATAGAAGAAAGGAAGCTGTTGTGTAAGCTGCTACTGCAAGCTGTTGTGTAAGCTGCTTGTAAGCTATTGTGTAAGCTGCTGTATAAGCTGCTTGTAAGCTGCTGCTCTAAATTGTTGTGCCAGATATAGATAATCTTCTATCATGGGTAATATTTATCCATAACGGAGTACCGAAAGGATAAGCTTCTTCAGGAGGCTTATTTTCAATTGAGTACTAAATAGATAAACATATTTATGGCGGAGTCTCATATGGATAAACTTCTTCAGGAAGATTATTTACAACGGAGTACTAAATGAACATCCATAATATAATATATTCATAACACTCCCCCTTGGATGTTCATTAAAAGATAATGTGCCTCGTTAAAACCTTACTAGGAAAAAACCACGTGGGAAAAATCCTAATGAAGGAAAAAGAGTATACATATTTAGTAATACGCATTGCTAACTGCCTCATTAAAAACCTTATAAGGAAAACCCTGTGAGAAAAAATCTTAATAAGGAAAAAAAAGTACATCGCGTATTTTACTCCCCCTGATAAAAACCTTGTTTCAAATATTTAAGTCTCCGCATTCCAATCTTGTATACCATCTTCTCAAAAGTTGAAGTTGGTAAAGATTTGGTGAATAAATCTGCCGGATTGTCACTTGAACGGATTTGTTGCACATCAATGTCACCATTTTTCTGAAGATCATGTGTGTAGAATAATTTTGGTGAAATGTATTTCGTTCTATCTCCTTTTATAAATCCTCCCTTCAATTGGGCTATGCATGCAGCATTGTCTTCGTATAAAATTGTGGGTCTTTTCTCACATTCCAAACCATATTTTTCTCGAATAAAATAAATTATTGATCTCAACCATATGCATTCCCTACTTGCTTCATGAATAGCTATTATTTCGGCATGATTTGAAGAAGTAGCAACAATAGATTGTTTTGTGGAGCGCCATGATATGATAGTACCTCCACATGTAAACACGTACCCGGTTTGAGATCTAGCTTTATAGGGATCAGATAAATAACCTGCATCTGCATAACCAACAAGATCTGCACTATCTTTGTTAGCATAAAACAAACCCATATCAAGAGTTCCCTTTAAATATCGCAATATATGCTTAATCCCGTTCTAATATCTCCGTATAGGAGAAGAGCTATATCTTGCTAGTAAATTAACAGAAAATGCTATGTCAGGCCTTGTAGCATTAGCAAGATACATAAGTGCATCAATTGCACTGAGATAGGGTATTTTAGGACCCAGGAGTTCCTCATCCTCTTCTGGAGATTGGAACGGGTCCTTATTCACTTCAAGTGATCGAACAACCATTGGTGTACTCAATGAGTGCGTTTTGTCCATGTAAAAGTGTTTTAAGACCCTTTCTGTATAGGCAAATTGATGCATAAAGATCCCATTTGCTAAATGTTCAATTTGCAGTCCAAGACAAAGTTTTGTCTTTTCAAGATCTTTCATCTCAAATTCTTTTTTAAGATATTCAATTGCCTTTTGGAGCTCTTCTGGAGTTCCAACAAGATTTATGTCATCAACATAAACAGCAAGTGTAACAAATTCTAATGCCATTTTCTTTATAAAAATACATGGACAAATAACATCATTTATGTAACCCTCTTTCAACAAATATTCACTGAGGCGATTATACCACATGCGCCCAGATTATTTTAAACCGTACAAAGATCTTTGTAATCTGATTGAGTACATTTCCCGAGATTTTGAATATGCTTTAGGCATTTTAAATTCTTCAGGGATTTTCATGTAAATTTCATTATCAAGTGACCCGTACAGATAAGCTGTAACCATATCCATTAGATGTATTTCAAGCCTTTCACATAAGGCTAAACTGATGAGATATCGAAATGTTATGGCATCCATAACGGATGAATATGTTTCTTCATAATCGACTCCAGGTCGTTGTGAGAATCCTTGTGCGACAAGGCGAGCCTTGTATCTTTCAACTTCATTTTGCTCATTCCTTTTTCGCACAAAAACCCATTTATGACCAACTGATTTTATACCAGCAGGTGTTTGGACTACTGGTCCAAAGACCTCTCTTTTAGCAAGTGCGTTCAATTCTGACTGAATTGCCCCTTGCCATTTTGGCCAATCAGATCTTTGTTGACATTCTTCGACAGATCGGGGTTCAAAATCCTCACTATCTTGCATAATGTTAAGTGCAATATTATATGCAAAAATATTATCCACCACTATTTCAGATCGATTTAAATTAATCCCATCACCCGTAGAACTTATTAAAAGTTCCTCGCTCACTTGAGTCTCGGGTTTATTGATTTCTTCAAGAATCTCATAACTAATTAGATCTTGGGTCTCTTCAGAAGATCCCTTCATAATATCATTTTGATCATTTGTCGATTTTCTTTTTCTAGGATTTCGATCCTTAGAACCCATAGGCCTACCACGCTTCAAGCGTGCTTTAGGTTCACTAGCTCTCATGGTAATAGATAGTCCTGCTGGGACATTAATTCGGATAGTCATATTCTCTGCAGGGATATGTGACTTAGTTATCCTTTTCAAATCAGTAAATGCGTCTGGCATTTGATTTGCTATATTCTGTAAATGGATGATCGTCTAGACCTCCTGATTACATATAGGGGTACGTGGATCAAAGTAAGATAATGATGAAACTTTCCACACAATTTCTCTTTTGATTTTCTTTTTCTCTCCCCCTAATTGTGAGAAATTTGTTTCATCAAATCGACAATCTGCAAATCGAGCAGTAAATAAATCTCCCGTTAATGGTTCAAGATAGCGAATAATAGAGGGTGATTCAAACCCAAAATATATTCCTAACCTTCTTTGGGGGCCCATCTTACTGCGCTGTGGTGGTGCTACTGGCACATATACAGCACATCCAAAAATTCGTAGATGGGCAATATTTGGTTCATGACCAAAAACTAATTGTGACGGAGAATATTTATTATAATGCGTTGGTCTGAAACGGATAAGTGATGCTACGTGCAAGATAGCATGGCCCCAAACAGTAGTGGGCAATTTTGTTTTCATAAGTAGTGGTCTTGCTATCAATTGCAGCCATTTAATGAATGACTCTGCAAGGCCATTTTGAGTATGAACATAAGCTACAGGATGTTCAACTTTTATCCCAACTGATAGGCAGTAATCATCAAAAGCTTGAGATGAGAATTCTCCAGCATTATCATGGCGAATAGCTTTTATAGGATAATCGGGGAATTGTGCCCTTAATCGAATTATTTGGGCTAATAACTTTGCAAACTCTAGGTTGCGAGATGATAATAATCACACATGAGACCATCTTGAAGATGCATCTATTAGGACCATAAAATATCTAAACGACCCATTTGGTGGGTAAATAGGTCCACATATATCCCCATGTATACATTCTAAGAAGGTAGGGGACTCAATGCCAACCTTCATTGGTGATGGTCTAGTGATCATTTTGCCTTGATAACAAGCATCACAAGAAAATTCATTATTTGTAAGAATCTTCAGGTTCTTTAATGGATGCCCACTCGAATTTTCAGTAATTCGTCTCATCATTATTGATCCAGGATGGCCCAAACGGCCATGCCAAAGCACAAAAGTATTTGAATCAGTAAACTTCTGGTTTACGATAGAGTGTGCTTCAACTGTACTAATCTTTGAATAGTATAAGCCAGAAGATAAAGTTGATAACTTTTCTACAATGCATTTCTGGTCAGAAATATTCTTTGTAATACAAAGATATTCCACATTCATTTCATCTATTGTCTCAACATAATACCCATTTCGGCGGATATCTATAAAACTCAACAAGTTTCTTCGGGACTTGGAGGAGTACAATACATTATCGATAATAAGTTTTGTTCCCTTAGACAGAAATACAATAGCTCTTCCGGAGCCTTCAATCAAACTTATATTACCAGAAATTGTAGAAACATTTACTTTTTTCTTATGCAAATAAGAAAAATATTTCTGATCTTTGAATATGGCATGAGTTGTTCCACTATCAACTACACAAATATCTTCATGATTGATCTTTGATCCAAACATAATTTGAGGATTATTCATATTCTTCAAAATTCATAAATAAAATAAATATGATAGTAAATATTATTATCAAAGCATAACTTTTATTTATGTACAACAATTACATAACCATACTATGTAATACAAATAATAAAAATTAAAATATTTATATCTCTACAGATTCACTACCGATCACATGACTTGTTTCTCCTTCTGGGAGTACAAAGTAATCAGCTACATCCAAATGCATGAAGTCTAAATTATCTTCATAAATAAAATTTGCTTCAACATTTTTCTCTGTCTTTTTCAGGGAGGCTTGATATAGCTCAACCAGGTGCTTTGGCGTACGGCATGTACGTGACCAGTGCCCTTTTCCAGATCTATAGCATGCATTTTTTGGCTTTGCTGCTTGCACCGCTTCATGCTTTTGTTCCTTCCTTTTCCACTGCTGGTTGTGAGGAGGGTTCTTTGGTGCATTATTATTACCACGATTAGAGTTTCCTCCCCGACCACGGCCATGACCACGACTGGAGCCACGTCCTCTTCCACGCTTAGCTTGGTGGAAGTTCGTCTCATTCACTTCAGGGAATGGACAAGAACCAGTAGGTCAGCTTTCATGGTTTTTCATTAATAGCTCATTATATTGCTCGGCTACAAGAAGATGTGAGATAAGTTCAAAATACTTTTTAAATCTCATCTCTCGATATTGCTGCTGCAGGAGCATATTCGAGGCATGAAAAGTGGTAAAAGTTTTCTTCAACATATCATGATCAGTAATATTATCACCACATAGTTTCAATTGGGAAATAATTCTGAACATAGCAGAATTATACTCACTGATAGATTTAAAATCTTGTAGTCTTAGATGAGTCCAATCATAACGTGCCTGTGGAAGAACGACCATCTTCAGGTGGTCATATCTATCTTTCAAATTACTCCACAGTATGACTGGATCTTTAACAGTAAGATATTCCATTTTCAGGCTCTCATCAAGGTGATGGCGTAGGAATATCATTGCTTTGGCACGGTCTTGGTTTGATGCCTGATTTTTATCTTTGATAGTGTCTGCCAGACCCATCGCATCAAGATGAATTTCGGCATCAAGCACCCAAGACATGTAGCTTTTGCCCGATATATCCAGGGCTACAAACTCAAGTTTAGAAAGATTTGACATTATTTAGAAAAAGAAAGTTCGTACCTCTGATACTTTCAAAGTATTTTCTCGAGATGGCAGAGTCTCGTGCTGATAACGTGTTATAAAATAAAAACTGTAAAGTAAAGACAAGTATAGAGAGAAACTGATATATTATTCAAACTTCAAACTTATGTACATAATGAACTGAATTCTCCTCTATTTATAGAAGAAAGGAAGCTGGTGTATAAGCTGCTACTGCAAGCTGTTGTGTAAGCTGCTTGTAAGCTGCTGTGTAAGCTGCTTGTAAGCTGTTGCTCTAAATTGTTGTGCCAGATATAGATAATCTTCTATCATGGAAAATATTTATCCATAACGGAGTACCGAAAGGATAAGCTTCTTCAGGGGGCTTATTTTCAATTGAGTACTAAATAGATAAACATATTTATTGCGGAGCCTCATATGGATAAACTTCTGGTATACTAAATGAACATCCATAATATAATATATTCATAACAAATCCATATTTCTTTCAAAGTGTTGTTTTTGTTTTAAAACGAGAAGGAGGAAAAGGTGGGGTTTACGTGAAAGATTAATTGTTTGTTTTTCAAAGGAGTTTCTTTTGTGACTTCGGTTTACTCTTCAATGTTTCTTCCTTGTTATCTTTTAAGAATTATTACGCCGTGACCAACTAGGAAAAGAAAATTGCTGTGTACGATTCCTTTTAGATCTTTAACTCACAATGATAGGGTTAAAATTACATAGGGCATTTTGTTTTTCCCATATGTATGTAATAGTGTAAATTAAGAATTTTGTGATTAATAAATGTTTACCATTAAAATGGTTTATTTATTTGAAATTACTGAAATTTTTTAATACTTTATACATGTGAGATAATATTATACATGGATTAAGAATTTATGATTAATAAGTAGTAACAACCAAAGTGGTTTATTTATTTGAAATTATTAAAAATTATTAATGGCTTTATACATGTACAATTATATTAACACATGGATTGGAGTTATAGTTAATAAATAGGATCCACAAAAGTGGTCTATTTACTTGAGCCATGAACAAATATACTCAATGTACCATGTGAAAATTGTCCTTGATAAGTGTAAACTAGTGTTTATGGATTATCTATCTAAAAGAGATTACCTTAATAAAGCTAAATTAATCATGAGAAGAGATATTGAGGTTTTCATCCAAAAGAAGGAATATTTAATATCTCGTATTCTCATGGGTACAAATAATTAAGAGGGCAATTTGGTGTAAGGATCGGTTTTATGTACTTTACACAAAAGGAAAGACATAATATATGTCTTGTGCTCATGGAATAATTATATGGAGAATATAAAGCATGATCATATTTATTTTAATCCATAAAAAACTTAAAATGGTTACTCTCCGAATTTGGTCATAGAGTTGGATGTCATGAATTTGACAAACTCCGATTGACCTGAAATTTGGAAGGTCCATCGAAAACGACTTGGTGAGAAACACTTACAATAGTGTATTGAATCATGTCATTTTTTATGTTTTGAGGTCGTTTAGATGGAGTTTTAAGCATCTTATCGGGTTAAATGAGTTTTAAATATGAAAAATTATTCTTTATATATCAGTTTTATTTGTGTTAAATCTGAAACATGATTACACATGTTGATTTAAGTTGATTTAATATATGAAAAGAATTTAAATCACATTGATTTAATCTTAAATTCGTCCAAAGTGATTTATTCGAATTTGGTCTAGTTTTGGTGATCATCGTCTCCAATTGACTTGAAATTTGGTGGATTCATCGAAAACGACCTAATAAGAAATACTTACTACTATGCAATGAATTATGTCGTATTTCGGCAGTTCATGGTCATTTAGATGCATCTTTTTGCGGTTTGCGGGATTAAAATATGATTTGAATATGAAAAGTCATTCTTTATGTCGGGTTTATTTATGTTAAATCTGAAAACATAGTGACACGTGTTGATTTGACATAATTGATATATAGTAAGAATTTAACTCATATTTTAAATTCTTAAAAAAGCTTAAAATCGTAACTTTTCAAATTTGGTCGCAGTTTTGGAGATCATGATTTTTATGATCTCCGATTGACCTGAAATTTGAGCTGTTTGGATGGGTTTTGGGGCATTTTTTCAAATTTTAGAACTTAATCCTTAGAGAAAATTTCGTAGTCGTGATCAAGTGGTTATAGGAATTAACCCATATGGTCTCCACTATTTATTTATAGTGAGATAATAAATTTACGCGTCGACTTTAGATCTTCTTCCATATCGGATAAATTTATTATGAACTCACTGAGTATAATTACTAGTAGTTGATAACATGTATTGACTCTCCATCTGAGTTTACACGTTGAATCAACTTTGTAATTATAATACAACCATGATTAAGTGGTGATAGAAATATATTTCTATGGCCTTCCTCTATTAATTTCAAGTGAGTGTAAATTTACGCGTCGACTTTAGGTCTTCCTCCATATCGGATAAATTTATTGCAAGCTCACTAGATGAAATACTAGTTATTGATATCATGTACTTACTCTCCATCTGAGTATACATGTTGGATCAATAGAACTAGAGTTGTTAATTATGATGTTCACTTAGCATAAATTATCAGTATATTCTCCATCTGAGTTAGATCTGTTTTAATTTATTGGAGAGAATAATCAGGCATTGTGTATGTATATTGCATGAGTAGCTCGTTTCCCATCGAAATTTGCTATTCTATATATATATATATATATATATATATATATATATATATATATATATATATATATATATATATATATATATGTGTGTGTGTGTGTGTGTGTGTGTGTGTGTGTGTGTGTGTGTGTGTGTGTGTGTGTGTGTGTGTGTGTGTGTGTGTGTGTGTGTGTGCATTTAAAATTTTTTGTATAAATAGTTATATACAATTGACTAAAAATAATAGTATACTCTCCATCTGAGTTGGCTCTTTTTTTTTTTTGGATTGTATAATTCTTGCATTATATAATATACTTTGCATGAATGACTCTTTTCCCATTGAAATTTATTGTTCGAGATGCATGTATGTATATATATTGAATGCAGTCTGAATTTTATTATTCAGTGTTAATTGACTTATTATGATCTATTTAATGTTGTATATCTCTACTCCACAATGACTTCATGTAGTTTGTCGTATCACTTGTCAAATATTTTCTTTGGTCGTGATAAGTCATTAATTTGATGGATGCCATGTATGTACCATTTGCTATAAGGAATTTAATTTCGGGTTTTGAGCAAAATAAGAGATGGATATTTAGTTTATTTTAGAATAACTCTTGTGTTATTGAGATTCGTAAATATTCTATCTCTTGTAGTACATGGATGCATGACCTTGTTGTTGTTAATGTCTCTCATGAACTAAACAATATTAGTCTACCTTATAAGAGAAAATGTTCTTCAAAATTGAGTGAAACTTATCTATGCACTTGCATCTAAGTCATAATTATCTAGATAGGATTTCAGTTGGTCAATGATGAACCTTAAGGTTCATTGAAAGTAGTGGCACTACCAACTTATGGATCCTGTTTAGAAGGAAATATGACTAAGAGACATTTCTACTCTAAAGAAAAGAAAGGTGGTGATAAGTTAGAACTAAATTATTTTTTATTGTGCCGTCTAATGAATATATAGGCAAGAGGTGGTTTTGAGTATTTTATGACATTTATAAATGATTACTTGGACTATTAATATATTTATTTGATGCACCGTAAATCTGAATGCTTTGAATAATTTCAGGATTTTAAGACTTGATATGGAGAAACACCATGAAATTATTAAAATTACTACGATCTGATCGTAGATGGCTAGCACTTCTCTACAAAGTTCATTAGTTACTTATCAAAATAGAAGATTATATATCAATTGTCTACACCGGATACTCCATAATAGAGTGGTGTAGTAGAGAGAAGAAATAGAACTTTTATGGAGATGTTTAGATTAATGGTGAGTTATTCTGATTTATTTCTTTTTTCGTTATGGATATTCCTTAGAAACTGCAATTACATTTTGATTGTAGTTCCTTCTAAGTCAGTATCTTGGACCCCATAGAACTGTGAACTTAACGTAAGTCTGGTCTGCGGTAAGTTCGGATATGGAATTGTCCAATATATATATACTGAAAGGTAAACGGATAAGATAAAATCAAGAATGTATGTTTACACGTTTATTGGATACCCAAGGGAACGAAAGGAGGTTTATTTTATTTTCCTAAAGAAAAGAAGGTAATTGTTAGCACAAGTACCAGTTCTCTATAATAGAATTATTTAATAAACTATATTCCTAGATGTGAACTAGTTTTACAGGAACTAAGCAAAGAAATAATGTGTGAATCATCTAAAATTCAGGTGCTTAAGAACATATAACTCTATATGTCGGAATTGACATTCCATTGCACTTAAGTAGTGGGAGAAACGTTAATAGACAAAAAGAAACTTACTACCTCCAAGTAGTGGGAGTGATGTTGAGCAGAGAACATTACAAGAAGAAGTCATTAATATTTCAATACCGTAAGGTAATGAAGATAATATTAGTAGTACTTCGTCGTAGTAGGAGAATAGCAAGGAAAATCATAATTTGGTATGTACTCTTGGGAGAGTTTCATAACAAGATCCCTGAAGAGCTTAATACCAAACAAGTTAGTTACGACAAAGCACTACTAGATAAAGATTACATTTGAAAATAACTTGGCAAGTTCCTTTTAGCAAAAGCTTATTGGAAGAGACTTTTAATAGTCGTGCAAAAGGATAGCTATGAAAGTTATAGATGCATGGTTATGGGTCTAAGTGGAAGATTGTTAGGGCATATACTATTAACCATACGTTTAGATATAGTATATTCTAATACTTCATTATCATGGTTAAAAGTCTAAGTGGGAGATTGTTGGGATATATACTATTAACCATGGATTTGGTTTGGATATAGTATTTATTATGGAACAATTATTTGTTCAATTTTAATAAAGTTTTAAATAGATCATATGTTCGTCTGTATCATTTACTTATATAGTAGATGATTTAGTGTATAGAGTTTAGCTTATACACGGAAGATTAAATCATCGGTTCTTATAAGTATAAAGATCATGTTCACAATCTAATGATGAAATTGGACAAACCATCAGGAATGATTGTAGCACAAGATTAAATATAATTTATCTTGATTATGAGAATGGTTTAATTTCGACTTCTTGTGCTAGTACATTTTATATGTATTGAACGGGCCAAGTAGAGATAAGTATTTTATACTGACTTAATAAAATAAACTCTCTAGCCATTAAATGTACTTATATTCTTAATCTTGATATAATTATTATTAGCTGTGTATATTATTAATATTTTGATTTATTAAAAGGCGAGATCCTTTCGTGGGTCAATATGCCTGGTAAATTGAATAATAATAATATACATTGGCGAAGTAATAGTTAGTTGATGGAATCTATGTCTCGGTCTAGAGATTGATGATACACCTTTATGAAAGCTTATAAGTTTTCATGTATAAACTCTGCAGGTGAATTTTGTATCTGTCACATGAAATAAGTTAAGCGAAAGTCTAAAGAAAATAATCAATGAATTAAATTGTCAGTAATTTAATTTATTTGATTAGTATCTGAATCTTAACATGCATGGGGAGTTAAATAAGGTTTAATGGAAGAATTTCGAAATTGAACTGAGCAGTGCAGTTACGAATTTTTAATGAAATAATTTATAATTTATTATGGTAGTATTAATTCGGATATTTCGAATTAAGTTCATAATAGGAAGCCTTGTTAATTAAATACTGCGGTTCCTGCTGTGCCCGAATAATTAAGAATTAAATGGAATTATATTTCTTGGTGGAAAAGGAAGACCCAACAGGTTTAGGAAAAGGTTTTAAACCCTAAAACCTGTGGCTATATAAAGGGGTCTTATTCCATAAGAAGGCTAGAGTTTTTACTACACAGTTTTCCTAGGAGAAACTCGCCCACACGAGTTTCGCTAATTTCGGGCATTATTCGGGTCACACAGCAGAAGACTGTGGAATTGGAGGATGATCTCGTGGATGTTTTTGTTCTTGCTTGGAGGCTCTTTACACGATCATGGTCACGCTTCAAGAGATAAGTATCGATTTTATGTTCGATTATAATCTGCGATTATGTGTTGTCTATATTACATGCAAGTAATCATGGCTATTTGCTTCCGCTGTTTATACCTGTTTCCCATCAGCGCCGCCTTCTTTTTGATTATCTGTATTATTCATGTTTTTGTTGCGATAATTTTGCATATAATTTTCTCGGTTTCTTGTGTATTATTTTGTAAAAGTTTTCAACTATACGCCATAGTTGGGCTGAGGCTAACACTAGTGATGGTGCAGCACCCGTGCATAAACAAAGAGTCACATGTTCTTTTTCTTTTTGGGGGTGGGGGGAGGTTGTGTGGGTGAGTGAAGGTGAACTGAAAGTACATATACTATTAATTAATGCTCACTCCCAAACGAAGTCAAAGAGGACTGAAGCAATATGCGAACCTCATTTGTCTTTTGAAATAGATCACAAAAGATTTCCATACTAAGGACTTCATTTTGCGAAATGGAAAAAGTTAGCGATTAAATTGAAACCTCAGTATAACTTCGGGGAATTGCAATCCGGGTTTTGCTGAATTTTTATGAAGTGGAATGATTAGTTTTGAGTATGGTAAATTTTGTATGAATTGATGATCCTTAGTTAACCGTTAGAGTCATGGATAGCTTTAAGGGTTGTTTGGTTAAGAAATAAGTTATGCAGGAATTATAAGACAAAGATTAGTAATGCATGAATTATAATGCAGAAATTATTTTTAATTGAGTGTTTAGTTCGTTGTACTAAAACTGAGATATATAGAATAAAATTCAAAATATGGATCCATTTTTTAAACTTAATAAAAATGAAAAGGTGTTAATGATCGGTTTGAGGAAACGATTAAGAGTCATGCTCGACTTCCTATTAATCTTCTACCCTAATTCTCGCCATCTGCATCCTCGTATCAAGAGTCATGTCCTCGGTAAGTTAAAGATGTACCATGTCCTGCCTAATCACCTATCTCCAAAACTTCTTCGGCCTACTTCTACCTCATCTCAGACCCTCCATCGTCAATCTCTCACACCTCCTCAATGGGGCATCTGAACATCTTTTCTTCACATGCTCGGACCATCTTAGTCTCGCTACCTGTGTCTTATCCACCACGGCGGCCATACCAACCCTGTCCATAATATTTTCATTCCTAACCATATCTCTCCTAGTATACCTACAGATCTATCTCAGTATCCTTATCTCCGCTACTTTCATCTTCTGGACATGAGAGTTTTTGACTGGTCAATACTCCACCCCATACAACATAGTCGGTCTAACCAACTCTTTATAGAACTTACCTTTAACTTTTGGTGGTACGTTCTTATCACACAAGACACCAGTTGCTAGCCTCCATTTTATTCATTTCGCTCTAATATAGTGTGTGACATCATCGTCGATCTCCCCATTGCCTTGGATTACTAACCCAAGGTACTAGAAACTTTCCTTTTTAGGGATGACTTATGAGTCCAGCCTCACATCCCCTCCCCCTGTCACGTCGTTGAACTTGCACTCTAAGTATTCTGTTTTAGTCCTGCTCAACCTGGAACCTTTAGACTCCAGGGTTTATCTCCAGACCTCCAGCCTAGCGTTAACTATGTCTCGCGTCTTGTCAATTAGTACTATGCCATCTGTGAATAATATACACCATGGTACCTACCACGGGCTTGATTTTTGTCCGCCAAAACCAGCCTATGTGGAAGCGAGGGCTCACACCCAACTTCGGCCTTCCCACAACACTTAGCCGAAATTTCAGCAACTTTGGACTTAGATTATTTTTAGGCAACTTTCAACATAGTAAGTTTATGACTGATTTAGACAACGAATTTAAGTAAAGGTAATAGAATAAAATCAAGAACACAAGGAACAATATATAGGAAACTCGTTTCCCAACATTTTATTTAATTCGAGCATACAAAGAAACTCAAACTCAAAGTACAATTGTGTACCAAAAGATCACTCGTGACCTTAGATGTTTTCACTATTAAAAACAGAATTAGGAACTCCTTCCTAACTCTAACATGTACTCCCACACGTTTTTACAAGCATAAGGGTGTTGTACATTTATAGATCATGTGACAACCCTTTGCCTTTATATTTGTTGTTCTTAGGCTTAGACACTTATACCACACAGCCCACTATTTTAGCCTGGTATAGTTGACATCCCCCAACCACTAGGATCATGCTAGATCATGCTAAGATAATGGAATTAAGGCTGCAAAACGTCCTGATAACCACTTGCTTGATTTGAACAAAGCCAGTTGTTGCCCATGGGCACAACATATGCCTTGTAACTGTCATTGACTTGGTCAAGGTGAAGCTTGCTGCTCATGTGCGTGCCTTGGCTTGAAACAGGCGCCAATTCCTTTCTCTCAGGTGCATTGCAGCCATATTAAGGCCTTTCCAGTGCCCACACACACCGCCCTTTGCCACGCCCCAGTATCATGATAAGTCTTTCTCGCGCGCATGCCTTCGTTGCACTTAGCCTTCCTTGTCCACTTCAGTTTTTCCTTGCCTTAGCATAACTATCTCATGCCTTGATGCCTTTGCCATGCCATAGTGCCACCCTCAGCCTGCATCTCGATTGTCAAGCCTTGCCAAGCTGTCTTGCCACTCTCAAGACCTTGGCCATCACTTTCCCTTTTTCCCTTTTGCCTTGGAGTTAGCTCGCACACCTTAGCTTTGCAACATTCTTGCTGCCTCATGACAATACTCTTGTTGTCAAGCCAATATCAAAGAGGTAGACCCTTTATAATACCTCCTTGAATATCACGTGTTAATATATCTATCGCTAAGTCAAATAGAAATAGGCTGAGGGTTGATCCCTGGTATAACCCCACCACGACTAGAAAGTATTTTAATTATCCTCCTACTATCCTCATCCGGGTCTTAGATCCATTGTACATGTTCTTAATCATCCTAAGTATGCTACCAGTACACTTTTGGCCTCCAAATAGTTTCATAAAACCTCACTTAGGACTTTGTCATATGCTTTTCCTAGGCCAATAAACACCATATGTAAGTTTCTCTTCCTCTCCCTATACTGCTCCACCAATCTACTCACAAGATGGATGGCTTTCATGGTCGAAAGTTCCGGCATGAATCCGAATGGTTCACAAAAATAGATACACTCCTTCTCAGCCACATCCCCACCACCCTCTCTTAAACCTTCATAGTGTGGCTTAGCAGCTTGATGCCCCTGTAATTGTTGTAATTTAGAATATCATCCTTATTCGTATACAACAGAATCATCATACTCCACTTCCATCCTTCAGGCATTATTGTCGTGCTAAAAATGACATTAAATAACCTAGCTAGTCAAACCTGTCCTACCCATGCTTTTTCAAAATTTCACTGGAATCTCGTCTGGCCCAGTCGCTCTTCCTCTCCTCATCTTATGCATAGTCCCATGTAATGACCCGATCGGTCGTTTTGATTTCTAGATCCATGTTCTTCTATTTAAGACTTCCCATATGTATTTTTACTGTTTTATGACTTGCGAGTATAATTGGTTTGGTTTTGGAAGGATTCGGGTTGAATTCGGAACACTTAGTTCCACAATAGTAGCCTAAGGTGGCTAAGTTTGACTTGAGTCAATACTTCAAGTAAATGATCTCGGAATCGGGATTTGAAGGTTCTAATAGGTTTGTATGATGATTTTAGACTTGGGTGTATATTCAAATCGAGTTTCGGGTGGACGGAGAGCGTTTCGGTGCTTATTGTTGAAAGTTGGCATTTTCATGGTGTCGAAGTAGATTTAAGCATTGATGATTGTAGAAGGGAACGTGAGGGTAGCAGCAAGGCCCGGACTACGGGCAACTTGGGTGGTTCTTCTGGTGGTGGTAGATCGGCATTTAGGGGAGGATCATCAGGACCATCTCAGTCATTCGCTCAGTCTTCGATGAGTGCACAGCCATTTGGGCCCAGTCAGGGAAACAGGGGAACCCACCAGCAGGGTCGGCCTGGAGGGATATTCCAGCAGCAGTGGAGGCCCCCATGCCCTAAGTGTGGGAGGATACACTTTGGGGCCAACTTCATGGACCTACCTATATGTTACGGGTGCGGTATGAGGGGTCATATTCGGAGGGATTGCCGCTCGCCCCGCCGGATCATGGGCAGAGGTGCGGGCCGCCAACTAGTTCTGTAGCTTCTACATCCACAACACCTCCTCCAGCTCAAGGCACCCAGAACCCGCAGGGCGTGGTGCAGCTAGGGGTGGTGCACAAAGTTTGGGAGGACCAAACAGATTTTATGCTATGCGGAGGCGTCGGGATTCAGAGGCTTCCCCAGATGTTGTCACAGGTATATTTACAGTCCAATCCCGTGATGTATATGCTCTTATTGATCCCGGTTCCACTTTGTCATATGTTACTCCTTATATTGCTATGGAATTTGGGATAGAACAGGAACAACTTCATGAGTCATTATATGTATCTACTCCTGTTGGCAAGTCTATTGTATCTGCGCGGGTTTATAGGGATTGTGTAGTCATGGTGTATGGTCGAGACACCATGGTCAATCTAATTGAGTTGGAGATGGTTGATTTTGATATAATAGTGGGGATGGATTGGCTTTATTCATGTTTTGCTATGCTTGAGTGTCGAACCAGAACCGTTAGGTTTGAATTTCCAAATGAGTCAGTGATTGAATCGAAGGGGGATGATGTGGTGTCGAAGGGTAGGTTTATTTCTTACCTTAAGGCCACAAAGATGATTAACAAGGGGTATATCTACCATTTGGTATGGTTTATGGACACTGATGCTGAGGCACCCACACTTGAGTTTGTGCCTGTTGTGAATGAATTTTCGGAGGTCTTTCCGGATGAGCTCCCTGGGATCCCACCAGAAAGGGAGATTGATTTTGGGATTGATGTGATGCCAGGAACGCAGCATATATCTATTCCACCCTACAGAATGGCACCAGCAGAATTGAAGGAACTAAAAGAACAATTGAAGGATTTGTTAGAGAAAGGTTTCATTAGGCCTAGTGTGTCGCCTTGGGGTGCACCGGTCCTTTTTGTAAGGAAGAAAGATAGATCGCTGAGAATGTGTATTGACTATTGGCAGCTTAACAAGGTCACGATCAAGAATAAGTACCCGTTGTCGAGGATAAATGACTTGTTTGACCAATTGCAGGGTGCTAAGTACTTCTCCAAGATTGAATTAAGATTCGGGTATCACCAATTGAAGATCAGGGAGCACGATATTCCAAAAACAGCTTTCAGAACCCGGTATGGGTACTTTGAATTTCTGGTAATGTCTTTTGGGCTAACAAATGCCCCGGCAGCTTTCATGGACCTTATCAAACAAGTTTTCAAGCCTTTTCTTGAATCCTTTGTGATAGTGTTCATTGACTATATCCTTGTATATTCACGTAGTTGAGAGGACCATGTCGATCACCTCAGGGCAGTTCTGCAGACTCTATATCAGCACAAGTTGTATGCGAAGTTTTCAAAATGTGAATTTTGGTTGGAATCTGTTACATTCTTAGGGCATGTCGTCTCCAGAGAAGGAATTAAGGTTGATCCTCAAAAGATTGCAGCTGTGAAGAATTGGCCTAGACCTGCTACCCTAATAGAGATTTGTAGTTTCTTGGGCTTAGCTCGATATTACAGGAAGTTTGTGGAGGGGTTCTGTCACGTCCCAACCTCAGGGAGCGCGACCGGCGCTCAACCGAGTAACCCGGTCGAGCAAGCATGTTAGATGCTTTCTACCCAACTCACCCATGATCAAGAGAAGACATAATTTCAATAATTAAGACAGTAGGAAGATCATATATACAATACTAAATCATCTCATTGGTTACATCATTTTTAAGTTTCAAGATACACACATTCTTATGATTCGAGTGGAACAAGAGATCAAAACACAACATAATCTGTTTAACTTTTCTAGCACCCATGTACAACCCACAGAGTGTCTACGGAGCCTCTAAAAGATACAAAAGAGTGTTATGACAGTGCCGGCAATATGGCCCCGGCTATACCTCAAAACGTGATAATAATATGAACAAAAGATACAATACATGACCCAGGGATGAAGTGGGGCTCACCAAGTCTGTTGTACCACTATCGCTGATCAACAATGCCTGCTATGGAACCACCTGTATCTATTTAAAGATACATCGCCCCAGGCAAAAGGGACGTTAGTACTGTCGAATAGTACTAGTATGTAAAATTAAACACCATCTCAATAGAATGAATAATAATATAAGGGGAAAATAGTCATGAGTTCAATAAGAGCTTCAACAATACTAAAACATCACGTAAGGATCACATAAGTTCTCATGTCAATTTCAATGTTATTAGGTTGGGTGATCTTTAGAGCCGATATACCATAATTCGCAATACCTTCGTATTCTTACACGGAGTCCGATCTCGACCCGATCGGCTAGGTCGTCTCATTTGAGACATCAACCATAACCACAATTTCATTATAATTTTCAGCACAGTTACCACCATGTGTGCGGCATGGCGTCCGATCACGGCCCGATCGGCTAGGCCGTCTCACCCAAGACAATACCCTTTTCAGTCAATCATCTCACATCATACTTTTTCCACATCCTTTCAATCCATTGGCACTAGTGGCCACAATTATGAAGTCATTCTTGGCACTTGACCGTATTTCATAATTCTAGTTTCCCTTTCCACATTCAAACTTCATTATCATTATCAATAATAATAAGGTTTCCTATTCAAGACATTAAATTCACATATGAGCAATTTTGAAATCTTAGGCACATAGAGGCTTTTCATACAATTTGGCATAACAACCTTTATTCGATCTTGACATGAAGTCTTAACATTTCTAACACATATTTCACATTTTGAACACATCCTCAAATGGCAAGATGACATGATGAAGCATTTAGAATAAATATTGAACTTACATCCTTCAACACAAATACATTAGGAATAGCCAATTCTATAATGATCAATTTGGGACTTACACCAATTACATGAACGCCGTGGGATTCGATTCTAAGAAGAAGGAGGTTTAGCCAACATACCTCAATTGAGCTTCCTTAAATTTTTAAAACATTCCGGAATTCTTTGCAACTTCAATATATTTTAGAAATATAACAAGTTGAACCAAAATTAGGAAGATAATCATGATTCTAGCTCATTTGAGCATATTATCAAGCACTAGGTGTGCATTAAGGTTTTTAAGGCCCTTTTGTGAAAGATTCCATCATTCCCCAACCCATTCTCTACCATTTTTAGCTCACAACTTTCTTACACCCTTTGATAACAAATGCATGCAAGATGAACAACTCCCATGCCCAAATATTATCTTACTAATTACCCAATTCTAGACAAAATTCGAAATTGAGGGTTAGGATGTAGAATCTTACCTTTTGGATGAAGACCTAGTGAGTTTTCCTTGTTAATTTTCAAAGATTCGAGCAAGAATTGAAGGACAATTTGTTGAAGATCACTCTCTCACTCTAGGAACTCTCTCACTCTCAAAATGTCAGATTTTAGCTCAAATCTGGGACAAAACGTCTAATTAACGAAGTAGGTTGGGTTATAAAACCCCAAAAATGAAGCTCCGGAACAGGGTATGCAGTTCCATATGCGATCGTAGAATGGATATGCGGTCTTCATATCGGCCGCATAATTTGGTGCCAAAAATTGGAAAACATTTGCCTGGGTCTACGGTAGTTATGCGGCCGTAGACATGTTCTGCGATCGCATAATGCGCCACAGAACCTCTCTCCGCAAAACTCCAAGGCTGATTGTGCGACAAAAGTGCGGTCGCATAGCTTGCCGCAAAATTAACATAAAAAATGGCCCAAACATCTGCCTCACTCTGCGGCCATTCTGCGACCCGCAGAGTGATTATGATGTCGTATAAAAGGCCGCAGAAATGCCTATTTATGCCAAATATTTTCCTTCAACTCCCTAGCGCACTGTTCAATCCAAAATGTCCGAACCGCGGCAAGAAAGATCGCCGTGAAGGCCTACCCCGGCATCATGGAACCCCGATTTTTAGGAAAATATTTCACGGGTACATGGAACGGTGATAGCTTATGCTTCTAGGCAACTCAAGAATCATGAAAAAACTATCCAACACATGACTTAGAGCTCGCAGCAGTGGTATTTGCATTGAATATTTGGCGTCATTATGTGTATGGGGTCCATGTGGATATATTCACAGACCATAAGAGTCTCCAATACATTTTCAAAGAGAAGGAATTGAATCTGAGGCAGAGGAGATGGCTTGAGTTACTCAAAGTTTACGACATCGATATTCTATATCAGCCGGGGAAGGCTAATGTTGTAGTGGATGCTCTTAGCCGAAAATCTATGGGTAGTTTGGCTCATTTGGAGACATCTCAAAGGCTGTTAGCCAAGGAGGTTCATCGGTTGGCTAGTTTGGGAGTTCGTCTTGCAGATTCTAGAGAAGGAGGAGTGATTGTGAAAAATAGAGCTGAATCATCACTTGTTGTGGAAGTCAAGGAAAAGTAATACAACGACCCATTGTTGATAGAATTGAAAGAGGGGATTCATAAACATAAGACCACAGCCTTCTCTCTTGGCATGGATGATGGTACACTAAGGTACCAAGGGCAACTATGGGTTCCAAATGTGGATGGTCTCTAGGAAAGAATCATGACCGAGGCTCACACTTCTTCGTATTCTGTGCACCCGGGATCTACCAAGATGTACCATGATCTTAAGGAAGTCTACTGGTGGAATGATATGAAGAGGAATGTAGCGGACTTTGTGGCAAGATGTCCAAATTGTCAGCAAGTGAAGGATGAACACCAGAGGCCCGGTGGGTTGGCACAGAATATAGAAATTCCGATGTAGAAATGGAAGATGATCAATATGGACTTTGTGGTAGCACTACCCCGCACTCCTCGCAAGTTTGACTCGATTTGGGTAATTGTGGACCGACTCACAAAATCAGCACACTTCTTACCTGTTAAGGCTACTGACACAACAAAATAATATGCTTAGTTATACATCAAAGAAATAGTCAGGTTGCATGGCACTCCAGTTTCTATTATCTCAGATCGGGGGGCACAATTCATGGCTAATGTTTGGAAGAAATTTAAGCAAGGTTTGGGTACTCAGGTGAATCTTAGTATAACCTTTCACCCGTAGACTAAAGGGCAGTCAGAGCGGACTATTCAGACGCTTGAGAATATGTTGCGAGCTTGTGTTCTTGACTTCATGGGTAGCTGAGATGATCATTTTCTGCTCATATAATTTGCCTACAATAACAGTTATCATACCAGTATTCGGATGGCACCGTTCGAGGCTTTATATGGTAGGATATATCGATCTCCCATTGGGTGGTTCGAGATTTGAGAAGCAGAACTGATAGTGTCGAACCTCGTGCATCATTCTATGGAGAAGGTTAATATCATTACAGAACGGTTGAAAACTATTCAGAGTCATCAAAAGTCCTATTCGGATGTGCGTCGTAGGGATTTGGAGTTCAAAGAAGATGATTGGGTATTCTTGAAGGTTTTCCCTATGAAGGGTGTAATGCGGTTTGGTAAGAAAGGAAAATTGAGTCCGAGGTATGTCAAACCGTACAGGATCCTTCAAAGGATTGTTTAGGTGGCTTACAGACTAGAACTACCTCCACAGATGTCTTTAGTGCACCTAGTGTTTCATGTATCCATGTTGAAGAAGGTGGTCGGAGATCTTTCGCATATTGTTCCGGTTGAGACTATTGAGTTTAATGAAGAATTGACTTATGAACAAATTCCAGTTGCCATTCTTGATAGGCATGTCCGTAAGCTGAGAAATAAAGAAATTGCCTCTGTGAAAGTACTATGGAAGAACCAACAGGATGAAGAGGCCACCTGGGAGGCCGGGGAAGAAATGAAGAAGAAATATCCTCATTTGTGTGAATAACCATGTATTTATAAAGTTGTGTTCAATAAAAATATTAAGAGTTTACCTTTTATGAATTATGTATCATTTGTACAGTTGATGTTAAGGGTATTCCTTTTTGGTGATATAATGTTTGTAAGGTCACAATTGTTATTGTTTTTATGTTATGTTACGTCATTGGTTCATGTATATATTGTTAGGGTTGGTTTCTGGGATTCTGTGACAGGTGGATAGGCCCAGTTATAGGGGAAACACTGGCAAAAATTTTGAAAATTTAGGGAGTTAGTCAAAAGCTGGAACTGTTGGTGTGTTATAGCAGCTGTGTTACATTGGTTTCTAATGACGAATTTCGGCCCTCATTCGAGGACGAATGATCTTAAGCGGGGGAGGATGTAAGGCCCATAAAAGTTTACCTAAAACTCGGGGTTTCGTGGTGCCGAAGTAGATTTAAGCGTTGATGATTCTAGATATTCTTCGCCTCAAACTTGCTCGCCGCGGTTCAGACCTTTTGGGTTGAACAGTGCGCTGGGGAGTTGAAGAAATTTTTTGGAAGTGCGGGGCGTTTCTGCGGCCCATTCGGCGGTCGCAGAACTGATCTGCACACCGCAGATCTGGCGCAGATCGAGGCAAAAAATCTAGGCAAATGTTTGGACCATTATGTGGTCCATTATGCGGCTGCATGCATAATTATTTTGCGTGCCGCATAACCCATCACAGACCCAACACAAAAATATTATGGAGGGCAGTTCTGCGGCGCATTATGTCCGCAGACCGATCACAGAGTGATGCATGGGTGCACATTTCTGGAGGGCCATTATGCGGTCCATTGTGCGTACTGCAGAAGCATTATGCGGTCGCATATGCGAACACAGATCTGTGTCGGGGCTTCATTTTTCTAATTTTTTTACCCGGCCCAATTTTGATTAAAAGCCCTTGGGGCTCGTATTGAAGGCACAAATCTGATATTTTAGAGAGAAGGGAGAGTGTTCTAGAGAGAGGATGAAACCTTAGGCTAATTGTTCATCAATCCTTGCTCAAGACTTGGAGAATTCACAAGCAACACTCACAAAGTCTTCATCCAAGAGGTAAGGCTCTAACCCTAGTCTTCAATTTCGAGTTTAGGTAGAAGATAGGGTAATTGGGAGTATGATTCTTGGGTATGAGAGTTGTTATTTATGCATGCATATGATGGGGAGGCAATTGAACTAGTATGAGTAAACTCTTGGTATTGAATTATTTGTGGAGTGAAGGAAATTTTGTGGAAGAACCGTGTAATCAAATTCGCACACCTAGTGTTTGATAAAATGCTCAAATGAGTTGAAACCATGAATATCTTCCTAATTTGTGTTCAATTTTGCTATGACTCTAAATAGATCGAAGTTGCTAGGATTTTTCGGAACTGTGTAGTGAATTAAGAAAAGCTCAAAGCGAGGTATGAAGGCTAAACTCTTCTTTTAGTATCAGAATTCCCGAATCCTTGTAAAGTTCTATCATGTGTAGTTGAACTTGAAATGCAATTGATGTGGGGTATTCAAACTAGTAAAATTGATTCTCGATTGGCATAACGTGTTAGAACCCTCGTGCGTTGATGATTCTCCATTTTTAACTTAACTATGCCATACCCCTTTTGGGAAGAAGATCTTGTATGAAATCAATGTGATTAAACGCTTATTTCTCATACAATGAAACCTTATAAACTTACACTTGCTAAGGCCAAAGGTGCCAAATAGTTAATTTAAAAGGGAACTCTTTTGTACAAACTATTATTGTTTTGGGAATTTGAAATGTGGCATTGTGAATACACCTCCACCCGTATACATTCGGGTGAGGCGGCGGGGCTTCTTTGTGTAGAGTTGTGGTACTGTGAATACACTTCCACCCGCATACATTGGGATGAGGCGGTAGGGCCGCTTTGTGTAGAGTTTGTGGCATTGTGAATACACCTCCACCTGCATACATTGGGGTGAAGCAGCATGGCCGCTTTGTGTAGAGTTTTTGGTATTGTGATTGCACCTCCACCCGCATACATTGGGGTGAGGCGGCAGGGCCGCTTTATGTAAAGGTAGTTGTAGAGAATCCCCGATTTAAGAATTTATAAATGTTATTGGAAGCTCTTAATAAATTTTATATGGCTTTAACGGCTAACTAAGCCTTTTATTGTTACCATTATTCATCATATTCATGTCGTATTTCCAAGTCCTTGCATAGGTGTTCTGTTTTCATACTAGTACTATTCGACATGTACTAACGTCCATTTTTCCCAGGGCGCTGCATCTTTAATAGATGCAGGTGGTTCCATAGCATATGGTATTGATCAGTGATAGCAACACACCCTCTCCTCAGCTGACTTGGTGAGCCCCACTTCATTTTGGGATCATGTATCTCTTGTTCCATGTACATAGTCTTTTGAGGTATAGCCGGGGCCTTGTTACCAGCACTGTCGTAGCACTCTTTTGTTTCTGTTATAGGCTCCGTAAACATAGTATGGGTTGTATCCTATTTTGGGAAGGTTGAACTAAACTTGTTGTAATTGTATCATTTGTCCCACTTTAACTATGAAGGTATAGTGTACTATTTTGGGGACTTGTTAATGATGTAATAGAAGTGAACTGGTGTTATTCACATGACGTATTATGGGTCGTTTGGTATGAGGTATAAGTACAAATAGTACTGGGATAAAAATTTAATACCATCTTAATACTTTGTTTGGTTAGCAAACCTAGGATAATTTATCTCGGGATTAAAATTAATATCGGGATAACTTATACCTTGTAGGGGGTAGGGTAATTAGTGCCAGGATAACTTATACTTTCTTCTTAGAAATTATGCAAATGGCATTTTTAATGCAACATACCAAACAGTATATAAAAAATAATCCCAGCATAACTAATTCCAACATAACTAATCTCAGCATAATTTATCCCAGCATAACCTATATTCAAACCAAACGGCCCCTTAATGTTTAATTAATGATATAAATGTATCTTCTCTTTATTCATGGGCGAGTTGGGAAGAAGGTATTGTACATGCTTGCTCGGTCGGGGTATCTCGGTTGAGCGCCTGTCGTGCTCCCCGAGGTCGGGTGTAACACGAACGCGAAGGGTAATTTTGTTCAGCTGGAACAGTTGGTCTTCGTGATCGCGAAGAAGGAATCCCTGGGCTGACTTGATTTTTATACGGGACTTAGCTCATTTTTACTTGGGTTGGCCGAATTTGGGGAGCTATTTTGAGGGGACTTTCATCAAGCATCACAAGGTAAGTGAATTCTACCAACTTTTGAGTTAATACATGGATTATGGGTAGATTTGAAATGGAAATTAGTGAAAATTTTGGGATTTTGTTGGAAACCTAGGGTTTGGTAAAAGTAGAATTTGACCACGAAATTAATTATGAAGTTGGAAATAAATTATATATTTGAGTTCGTAATGTTATGGAAAATGTTTATCTTCAAAATATTTCAAAAGGGAGTGACTTTTATGGACTTTCCGAATTGGGTTGGAAAATTACTCTAATAGATGAATTATGAACTTTTGAGCATATTAGTTTGTATGACTTTTGACTAGTTTCGGGTTGCTCGATGTCCTTTAGGGATTTATAGTGAGGTTTAAGTGCCGAGTAGTGAGCTAGGAAGCGAGGTAAGTCTCTTGCCTAATCTTGTAAGAGGAATTATCCCCTTAGGTGTATAAATTGTTGTGTGCTACTTTTTATGGGGGCTACGTACGCATGAAGTGACGAGAGTCCGTACGTAGCTATATTCATATTTATGTCCAGGTAGACTTAGATTCACATCATGCCTTAAATGTGCTATTTGAATTAATCTTGTACATTTGACTTCTTTAATTTATGACTAAGATTGAGACTAGAATAAAATATTGACTGAGTCTCTTACTTTAAAAATTGTGAAATATTTGATGAACGGTAGTTCCGTGTCTTCTCGAGTCGTATGTATTTTCCCGAGCGAGAGAGTTTCTCTACTCTTATGGGATCGAGTCGTTCGCCTCGACAGGATTAATAATTATTCTTATGGGATCGGGCTATTTTCCTCAGCATGATTAATAAGTACTCTTATAAGATCGGGTTGTTCACCTCGATAGTATTGTGAGTTATTCTTAAGGGATCGGGTCATTCGCTTCGGTGGTATTGTGTCTCACCATTCCTATAGGATCAGACTTTTCACCTCGGCAAACTCGTGCGTAACACTTGAGATTTGATATGGTATTGATATCAGTTGTTATTGTGCCTTCGAGGCCGGTTATGACATTTTAGTGATTTCGTAATAATCTATGTTTTGAAGTTTATTATTAAAGCTTATTTGCTTGTTGTTACTTGCTGTCTTTCATAACTGTCTACTTTATGTATTTATTTATTTGACAACTTGTAAGTGTCAAGTCAATCCCTCGTCACTACTTCTTCGAGGTTAGACTAGATACTTACTAGATACGCATTGATTTACGTACTCATGCTATACTTTTGCACTGATTGTACAAGTACTAAGATAGGTATTTCTAGTGGTCACATGGGCGCGTAGACGTATCACGAAGACTTAGTGGTGAGCTAGCTGCCTTCCATGTTTTGATCTCTAGCACCCAGAGTCCCCCTCTATCTTATTTATTGTTTCTGTCTATTTCGTTTCAGATAATAGCTATAGTAGTTTTTGTATATTCCCTAGATGACTCATGCACTTGTGACAACGAGTTTTGGGGCTTCTAGTGGACTTTCACAGTTGTACTTGTTTTTACTATCACTTTGCTATATGTACTATTCGTACTCGTTATTTTGGTAAAGCAGTGCGTATGTTTTCATGAGTTCTAAATTTAATTTCTATATATCTAATGAAATTTCTAAGTTTAAAGGTTAAAACGGATAATCAAATTGGAGGTTCACCGTTGGCTTGCCTAACAACATCGTTGGGCGCCATCGCAGCCTATTATGGGATTTGGGCCGTGACACCCCTTAACTTCCTCAACTTTAATACGCCTACAATATCCAAAATCTTGTCGACTCTCTGCTTGCTCTAAATCAACCAGCACAATACTCCTCTCCCCTCTTCATTTAAGAGTTTATGAAAGTATACTTGCCATCATCGTATAATATATGAGTCTTCCACCAATACTTTGCCTTTCTCATCTTTTATGCACTTCACTTGGCCTAGGTCGCGTGCCTTCCTCTCTTGCATCTTGGCTAGCCTATAAAGCTTCTTGTGCCCCGCCTTTGTCCCTAATTTCTTTATATAAGCGTTCAAAATGCTATCGTCTTTGCCAACGTAACTACTAACTTTGCCTTCTTCTTTGATGTCTTGTACTACTCCCAATTCACCCTCTTCTCTTCATTGTCCTTGCTCTCCAATAACTTGAAATACATCGTCTTCTTAGCTACCACTTTCCCTTGCACCTCTTTATTCCACTATCAATCCCTTTTGAGCCCACCAGAGCAACACCTCAAGACCCCTAATACCTCTCTAGCTATTTTCTTAGTACAATTCGATATCTTAGTCCACATACTATTCGCATCCATACTACTTCACCAAGCCCCCATTGCCATCAACTCTTCCCTAACTCATGAGATGTATCCATAGTCAAGGCTTCCCACTTGATCTTTGGTTGACCATGTACAACCCTTTTGTGCCTCTTCCTTTTAGTCTCCAAGTCAATTACCAAGAGTCTATGTTGAGTCGTGAGATTATCACTCGGGATAACCTTGCAGTACTTGCAAACATCTCTATCATTTCCTAAGGAGTATGTAATCAATTTGGGTTTTGGCTACTGTACTCTAGAAGGTGACAAGTGCTCTTCCTTCTTCTAGAAACTCGAGTTAGCTATCACCAAGTCAATGGCTTTTGCAAGATCTAACAACGAAGTTCCTCCTTCATTTCTATCACCAAAACCGAAACTGCCATGCACATTGTCATACCCCTTTATGGTCGACCCAATATGACCATTGAAATCTCTTCCTAGGACTAGCTTCTCGATGTGTGTAATAACTTACATGACCTCGTCTAGATCGTTCTTGAATTGCCTTTTGACCTCCTCGTCTAAGCTCGCTTCGGGTGCATAAGCACTAACTACGTTAAAAGTAAGCTCTCCAACAACCATCTTGATAGCCATCAACCTGTTGTTCATCCTCCTAACCTCGACCACTTTCTCCCTTAATTCCCTATCAATCAAAATACCTACTCCATTCTTACCCTGCAATGCTCCTGAGTACCACTATTTGAACCTATTTATGTCCTAACTTTAGTTCCCACTCATCTAGTTTCCTGGACACAAGCTATATTGATCTTCCTCTTATGGAGAATCTTCGCTAACTCTATAGATTTTCTCGTCAATGTACCTAAGTTCCAGGACCCAAATCTAAGTTTAGAGACTCTCTTGCTTCCTTACCACCCTAGCCGCATGTCCCCCGCCTCACCTGAGGGCATGCCCTTACTTACCATCATTCACCGCAACCACTATAATCTAAGGTATACTACACTTCCACTAACACTCTAGCTCGCGAGGAGTCTAAACGAAAAGAATAAAAACTAAGACTAAAATGCACCAACCGACAATACAAACAAACAGGCAAACAAGTACTGTATTAAACTAAGCAATTTATCTAAGTCACAAGAGAGAAGGCAAAAAAGAAGACAGGAGATCCGGAGGTACTAACTCCGGAAAGAAAGAACCTGGGTTATGGTCGTGGCTGTTGTAGCATTGCTGGAGCACCTTTCCGAGTCGATTTCCGGCCTTCCATGCACTGCTACGCACCTCTACTGTCGCTAACTTCGCCAGCGCATGTGCCTCACGTGCTTCTTCTCTGATAACCGCCGGTTAGTTTGGTACCTTGAATACTTAAAAACACAGAAAGGGAAGAAGAAGGAAAAAAAAGACGAAGGACCGCAGAAGATCTGAGGGGCAGCTCCTCGGCTCAGATCTGAAGGGCGTCGGCGACCTTGAAGTGGGGGGGAGGGGAAGAGGATGGAGAAAGAAGGAAGAACGAATAGGAGGGGGGAAAGAGAAAGAAAAACATAGACGATTGGAAAGAAGAGGGGCAGTAAGTACGGGAAGAAGAAGGGTGGAAGGAAAGAAGAGGAGAGGGACAAAAAGAGCGGGGTTTACTTGGGTTTTTCGATGGGCCGTCGGTCGCAACGCAACGGGGAGGGAGGGGGGGATGATTTGCTGTTACCAGCGAGAGAGAGTGTGTGTGTGTGTGTGTGTCAGAGCGAGGAGAGAGAGATGCGACTTTCTTGCCTTACGAAAAGAATTTCATTTTATTTTTTCAAAAGTATTTAAAACGCCGTCAAGTATCCTGCAGATGTGGACACATTGCCTAACGAGAAACAAACCCCCGCTCTCATTATTCAATCCTTTCGAAGAGATAGATTTTAATCCTCTATTCGGTCTAGCTGCCCCTCTTAGTGTCATCAGAGAGTTTAATCTCCTTACTCCTTACTGCTATTTTCTTTGAAAAAAAAGAAGGGGTTGATGTTCAAAATAATACGCTTGGTGGTATAAAAAACAATACATCAATTGGCGTATTAAATTACAGTAATATTAGCTAAATATGATTAAGAATACCAACAAAATATGTGATAAAGTAACAGAAAATTCTATACCAAGATTATTTCATCTCATCCCTCAAACTAAACGAGTTTTTAGAGTATTGACAAACGATTTGATTACACACTGTTTTTAACTTGAACAATATAAATACACTAGCATATTGTATAAAATAACTATATCTCAATTTCAAGCTGGCTGAAATATAAATTTATTGACTTTTCATCATTCTCCGTTTCTAATCATCATAATAAAAGCAATGGAGCTTTCTGAACTTAAAATGAAAAAGAAGGAAAATAAAAGGGTAGAGTAAAAGAAGACGTAATACGAAAGAAAAAACCAAAAACTAATAAAAGAGAGATTGAGAACAATTAATGAAGGGGGGGAGGGGGGGGGAGCTAAAAAGGGGTAGGAGTGTTAATGAAAAAATGTTTGCAATTAAAGCAGAGCTAGCTGGTGGTGGACGATTGCCATATTTGCATTTATTGCCGCCATTACTGACGGTGACGGCCCTTTCCTTCACTCCAAATCCCATTAATTAGTATCCACATAATGCCAAATCACAACTATTATTATTAATTAATAATAATAATATTATTTTCAAATTTCCCTTTTTATAGTACACCAGTTTTATGAATAAGGGCTCCATCTACTCACTCACTTGTTGCAGCCCATTAGTTTATTTATAAAAACCCTCTTTCCAACTTAAATTTCTTCTGCCCTTTAGATTTTTCAGAGTCCTTTCCTTTTCTCTATTCTCTATTCTCTATTCTCTATTCTCCGAACGATTTGTTGATGATGGCGGCTGAAGTTAGCTCTCTGGTTAGGATTATGAACGCAGCTGGTGGTGGTGGGTTGAATGAGTCATCGTCTTCATCATCTTCAGGGAATAAATCAACGGTGTTGATCACAAGGGACTTGCTCGGGGGTTGTCGTTCTCTTGATTCGAAGGAATTGGACCTCGACTTGCAGGTTCCTTCTGGTTGGGAAAAGCGCCTCGACTTGAAGGTACCGATCTCTCTGTTTTACTCCTATTTAACTTTCTCCTTTATTTTCCCTAAAGAAAGAAACTGATGATTGTTGCGTATGCTGTTGATTTCCCCTATTTTCTTTTGTAGATTCTGTCGTTTTGTTTAACTTGCTGCTACTTCCATGATTATTTGAATCAGAATTTATCATTCTTCTCAAATATAGTTCCACTCCGTTGGCATTAGCAGCATTTAGTAATGGAATTGATTAGGATATTTACAGAGGGAGTTTATCTTTCACCATAATGTCTATCTGATCTTAATTATCTTACCATATATCTTGCTAAATTATTCTCTGTCCCAATTTCAGATTTTGAGAGTAACTTTTTAGTTTTGATCGTAATTCAAACACAGTGTCTTTATGTTACATGGTCGCAGAATTAAGTACTCACGTTAAGGGCTAATTCTCTTCTGTATGTTTTCTATGTCCATTTTATTATTCTATGTATGTGAGGGAAACATGGTTAAAGCGCAACTGTTTTATCAGTATCCCCTTGGAAGTAAATAAGCTTTTTTTATGAAAAAATAATTTAAAGCATTTATGCTAGCTTGGCTTGGTTTCTCTGATGTTTTAACTTGAGAGTGAATCATTCCTTTAGTGAGCTATTTGATCATCTCATTATTTTGACACAGTGAGGTGTTATCTTTGTTGTGTTGTAACATGATAGTAGACCATTTGATTTGGTTTTCTATGTTTTTTCTACTGAGTCATGGCAATGGTGTAACTTTCTAATTGATAAATACGTTGTTCATTTGCAACAGTCAGGAAAAGTATATCTACAGAGGTGCAACTCTTCAAATTCTTCGTCGACGACCTTGGAACAGAAGCAACAAAACCATCAAACAGTTGGAAATCTTCAAGACCTTAATTTCCCTCCTGCATCAAAGCAACCCCTCAACCTCTTCGATGAACCCAACTTAGACCTTAAGCTGCTTCCTTCATCATCCACTTCACCATCATCATCTAGTTATCACAGTGTATGCACCCTGGAAAAAGTGAAATCAGCTCTGGAAAGAGCAGAGAAACAAACAACCCGGAAACGCTCAATATCAGTGTCAATGTCATCATCTCCAACTTCGAATTCCTCATCCTCAATCGTGGATACGGAGATTGATCAAGAGAACTTATGCCCTTCCCTTGCTGCTGGTTGCCCAAGTTGCCTTCTTTACGTGCTAATATCAAAGAATGATCCTAAATGCCCTCGATGCCATACTGTCGTTCCATTACCTGTGGCAATGAAGAAGCCTCGGATTGATCTTAATATATCCATATGAGAGTGAAGAAGCAAGAAATCATTTTGATATTTTTTGTAAAGATAAAAGATATAGTCTTGTAAGTTATAGAATGGTATATACATGTTTCAAAGGATTGATGTTCCTTCTTGGTAGTGTAGAATATAAAATCACCAGATCCTCTCTGGGCTTGCCTGCCTTTCCCCCTCATTTATGTTGATTAATACATGCTTGAACATTATTCAATTTTTTGGCTATCTGCATAGTACTACTATATATATATATATATATATATATATATATATATTTGAGGCTCCTGTTAACTGTGGTAATTTAGGCATGGTAATGGCCTATAATTGCTAGTGGTAGAACAGCCTAAGTCATGAATGGAATGTGCAGAAATTGTATGGCCATTTGCTGATGTTTGGAAATCCTGGCATTCTGACCATGCAGTATCTACGTGTGATTTTTGAATTGTTCGGAAGAAAGCTTGTATAAGATATGGAAGCCTTGCCTTAGATACGCAAATGTACATAATTGTTGGTATTTTTCTGTTAGAGGAAGGAGTTGGAGGAACTCATTGCAAGCAGGAAAGAGTATAACCACTTGAAGGGGTTTCTGTCATTAATTAATCTACCAACCATTAATGCACAGCCAAAGACTGGCCCTTGGTCTTAAATCGGTCTATCAAAAGGGTCTTCTTTATTTGCTCAATCCAAATTCTGTAATGCAATTCATTTCGAGATCCTGAGGAAATGTAGAGCAAAACTCTTATTTTATTCTTATTTCTACACTACAGTATGGAGAATATTAATTTAGAAAGAACATGATATTGTATCCTCGAATGTCATTGAAAATATTAATTCAGAACGACCATGAAATTGTTCTCACAGCATAGAGAAAGAGTATAAATTGTTGTAGGGTTTAAGGCTTTAATGGTCAGTACGCAGTTGTTTAATTGAACAAAGGGAGCTGGGACTTGGATCATTATCCATTTTGCCCTCGCGCTTTCTGAAAACTATGACTATTTAAGAGAGTATGTCAAACCAAAATAGTTTTGTAATCAATGATACTTACATTTCACTTTCAAACATTAAGTACAAATACCTAATTTCTTAGAAAGAGTTTAAATCCTTTTCTTCAATCAAATTCGCTATTAATTTTTCTGGCTATATTTGAATGTGGTTGCTGGCTTGTTGCTCATGACGAATAGGGCAACTTTGGTTTTTCTCTTTTAACTTTATACCTAAATGTGTAGTTTTAAACTCTGTTTTTTTTTAATTGGGGTGACGCGACAATAATGTATCGTATTGTACTGTATTGTATCGTATCGCATCGTTTTATAAATACAACGCTTGGATAGACTGTATTGTTTATTATTGTTAAATAATATTTTGTTATTTGGTTTGACTGTATCGTACTGTACTGTAACGTATAAGTTTACTAAAATACCCTTAATTATTTTAAATATTTAATTTATCAAGAATTACAATGTTAACTATATTTTGGGATTATATTTATTGTTAACTAATTAACTGGGGATCCAATGTTAAGGATTTTTGTTTGTAAATTTCAATAGTTTATAACTTTTCTCGCAGTACTGTTTAATAACATTGTACCCTATGAAAGAGTAATTAAATTACTTAGTTATATATATTTGGGTATATATTACTTGGTAAATCACATTAGCAAATCATACTGATCATCAAGTACTTATGTTATACAAATAAGAATCGCCAAAATAATCATACATAATTTCAGCGTAATAGGAGGTTAACTACTCAAACAACTAGATTTAGTTGCAATACAATAGGAGAACTAAACAGATAGTAACTGATAAAAAATAAAGAAAAAAAGTACTTGTAACTTAAAAACAAGAGCAAAAACCTAAAGAAACGTTGATAAAGAAACGAACGAAGGAGTTGGCAGAACAAATATAAATAACACTTTGCACATTTGAAAACAACCAATATCATAAAGCTAATTGGAGATAAGGTAATTAGAATTGAAATTACAAATCAAAGTAGGTTATATTCGGGATGTTGTCGTTGAGAATTTATATAGGTTATTAGACTTCACGTAGAATTCTATTATAGAATTATATGAGAAAGAGGCTTTGCTATTATTTCAAATAAAAAAAGGTAAAGGGTAAAATAGAATTATAAAGTAATAAGTTAGGGCATAATTAGAAAGAAAAATTGAAAACGATCCCACCACACCAAATCAGTTGTTTCAAAAAAAGGGACTTTTCATTGTTTCGAAACAATGGATTTAATAATACAATACAACCAATTTTAACTAAACAATCAAAACAAACATTATTTTGGAAAAATAATACAATACGATACAATGGGTAACAACCATCCAAACAAGCTGTTAGTGTCTTCTTTAAATTTTGTTGAAATAAATGTGAAAAAATGTCATCAAAACAAAAATAAGGAAAAACTAATGAGTTGTAGCATTAAAAGACAAATATTCTTTTTATGGTTATTTTATGCTGGCGATGGTAAGGAAAATCGGGTAATATGTATTCTTACTTTAGTTTTTAACTAGTAAGATTAAATTAGTTGGTTTGATGTAAAGACGGTGCAAATAAATGTTTACCGTAGGATTGGTATGTACGCGCTATAGAATGAGTTTAGAGAGTGTCTGGTCTGGGAAACAGAGTTGGAGTGTAAAGAAAGATAAACCATTTTAACTGTGGATGAATTAATCTTAAAGCCAGATACATAAAAGGAGTTGCAATTGATGTGGGAGCCTGCGTATAGAAGAGTATAATAAAAGCATTCTGCTTCATAAATTAAATGGTTGAATGGAGTTTCCATCCACCTACATTTAGAGTTGATGACTTGCTTCTTTGGTTCAACTTAATTGCCACATTTACTATACATTTTCAATTTTGCACCTAACTATCATTAAATACCTATCGTTTGTATCTTTTAAAACCACTCACACCTACCGCCTACTATCTTTCTAATGATCTCTATCTTCTTTTATCATATTTTTCACATTTTTTTTTTTTTTTGCTTTTCCTACAAATTGCAATTATTTAAGATGGGTGGAGCATTTATTGATTTGCCAAATGAAATTTGGTCTCTGCCATTTGCTTATCAGTCAAAATCTTTTAAATACGCCGTGAATTTCTGCATTTATTATAGAGTAAATCCTAATGAATCTCTTTGACTTCTTAGAGTTAAGAAATTACTCCTTCACTTTTTCAATTGATGAAGAATCCCATGAGATAACGTTAATCATCATGTCACGTACAAACCATTTGAATACTTACTATTGCTCTTTTTCTTTACTTCTTAAAATTTGACCAACTAATACGCGAGAGACTCGTTAAATAACAAAAACGAACGATCTTTTTTCACACAATTGCCTAGTTGAAATAAAAACTGTGGTTAATTATGCTAAACCCTCCTATAATATAACTAAGTTTTGGATAAACCCCTTATACTTTAAAATCAAATATTTACACCATATATATGTAATATAGAATACACCTCCTATGAGGTATATCTACAACTAAGTATATTAAAATATAATTATTAAAATACAAGTGAAATTATAAATAATTTTTAATTTATTTATTTTATGAAATTTAAAAAAAGGATAACTGTTTTTCTTGAAACTGTTTTTTTACATCTCTGATTAAAAAAGAGGATAAATATTTTTTGAAACGAGAAGCTCATAAATAAGAAATTAACATAAGTTACTTCATAAGATATACCAACTATTAGTAATAACTTCACTTCCACTTTAAACAAGCAAGCTACTTACTTATTTTTATTTGATTATAATAATTTATTATATAGAAAATTTTTATTGTTATTTTAGTTAATTTTTCTTCCGCTTCAAATTTATCTTAAATTTACTTCTTTAGATGAAGTTTTTAATACATGTAGTATTTTCATTAATTAAGAGGCTTCTTTGTAATTTTAAATTACTTTTAATAATTATATTTTAATATACTTAGTTGTAGATATACTTCATACGGGGTATGAGTGTATGATTTTTATGATTTAGGGGTGTAAGTGTTTGATTTTAAAATATAGGGGGTGTATTTTAAACAAGTTAAAGTATTATTCCTTCCGGATCCATATTATTTGTCATGTTTTCTTTTTGCATGCCCCTTAAGAAAATATTAAATACGAGAATAATTTGAGTAAGTTATCCTTATTTATTGGTTGGCCTCAATTTAATACTACTCTTAATTTTGCCACATTAATCTCTCTCCATATTTAATTGAATAAGGGTAAAGGTGAAAAAAATAATTAATTTTATGTTAATTTTGCAAAATGACAAGTATTTTAAACCGATCATTTAATGTGACCACGGTTAGTAAAATGGATCGATTGAAATATTTTCCAGTCCGATAAGTTACATTACTGTTGTTTATCCGTAAAACGGTAGAGTTGAATTTATAGCATGATTTATAGACAAGTGAATTGATTTGATCCAAAATGATAAATAAATTAAATAAAAATACTAGACTTAGTGTTGAAATTGAGATAAACTAATAGACAACTTGGTTCCAAGAACAAAGCTTCCGAAGACAGCAATAAGAGTATTGTAAAACGGAAAATAAAGTAATATTAAGCTTGAAATAATGTGTAGCATAAGTTTGTCAGGATATTCGTGCCTTAAAATGGCTGTTGAAGTCACTATTTATAGCTATACCTAGGGAACAAGGTCCTTGGATCAAGCCCATCTTAAATGATAATAATGAGACCATGGATGAATATGTAACGGCAGACTATGAATGCCAAAATTCTCTATAACAAATTGTGTATTTAATACTGAGAAATATTCTTCATTGAATGTCTTCCGGTGGCAAATATTTGTTTGCCTTCTTTAGCAATGTTCCCTTCGGGGTCTACCCGATGCCAACCGAAGTTGTTGTTCTCGATTTTGGTTGTCTTCCGTGTGTCCCCGGTTCCACGTGTCACTCTACATTTGAGAATTTAATTTGAACCGATTTTACTGTTGTTTATCCGTAAAACGATAGAGTTAAATTTATAATGTGGTTTATAGACAAGTGAATTGATTTGATCCAAAATAATAAATAAATTAAATAAAAATGCTAGACTTAGTGTTGAAATTGAGATAAACTAATAGACAACTTGGTTCCAGGAACAAGGCTTCCAAAGACAGCAATAAGAGTATTGTAAAACGGAAAATAAAGTAATATTAAGCTTGGAATAATGTGTAGCATAAGTTTGTCAGGATTTTCGTACCTTACAATGGCTGTTGAAGTCACTATTTATAACTATACCTAGTGAACAAGGTCCTTGGATCAAGCCCCTCTTGAATGACAATAATGGGGCCATGGATGAATATGTAACGACAGGCTATGAATGCCAAAATTCTCTATAACGGATTGTGTATTTAGTACTGAGAAATATTCTTCATTGAATGTCGTTCGGTGGAAAATATTTGTTTGCCCTCTTTAGCAATGCTCCCTTCGGGGTCTACCCGATGCCAACCGAAGTTGTTATTCTTGGTTTTGGTTGTCTTCCGTGTGTCCCCGGTTCCACGTGTCACTCTACATTTGAGAATTTAATTTGAACCGATTTTACTGTTGTTTATCCGTAAAACGGTAGAGTTAAATTTATAACGTGGTTTATAGATAAGTGAATCGATTTGATCCAAAATGATAAATAAATTAAATACAAATGCTAGACTTAGTGTTGAAATTGAGATAAACTTAAAGACAACTTGGTTTCAGGAACAAGGCTTCCGAAGACAGCAATAAGAGTATTGTAAAACGGAAAATAAAGTAATATTAAGCTTGGAATAATGTGTAGCATAAGTTTGTCAGGATTTTCGTACCTTACAATGGCTGTTGAAGTCACTATTTATAGCTATACCTACGGAACAAGGTCCTTGGATCAAGCCCCTCTTAAATGACAATAATGGGGCCATGGATGAATATGTAACGGCACGCTATGAATGCCAAAATTTTCTATAACGGATTGTGTATTTAATACTGAGAAATATTCTTCATTGAATGTATTCCAGTGGCAAATATTTATTTGCCCTCTTTAGCAATGTTCCCTTCGGGGTCTACCCGATGCCAACCGAAGTTGTTGTTCTCGGTTTTGGTTGTCTTCCGTGTGTTCCCGGTTTCACGTGTCACTCTACATTTGAGAATTTAATTTGAACCGAATTTATCCTATAGAGATAGTCCCCTACTGTCCGGTGGCACATCTTTGTGTAAACGGGAAGTTGGTGAAGATTCTTTCTTGGCGGAAAATTTCTGAACCCCTTTTGAAAAGTTTGTGACGCTTGATTAGACACACATCTCTCCGCATTTACTACCCCGAGCACGTGTTACTCCACGATTTAGTAATATTTTTGTCGGTTCTCGAGGTAATCATGGCCATGATTTTAGCCGCCTATTCCTTTACTTATACACCACATTCTCCTTCTTTTACACTTAACAGTTTTACAAACTCTCACAATTTCGTTGCATTCAACTCTTTCCTGCTTTCATCCTTTTTGAATCTTCTTCTTCAAATAATTTTCTGCTGATCAAGGCTTATTTCACTAACTCTCCCAAGAACTCCAGTTTTCTCCTAGGTGAGGGTCCGACATAGAACAAATATAAAGAAATCAATGTTAATACTGACCCTCCTACAGTGAGCTCCATCATCCCCAAACGACTCAACACAGCCAAGGACTTCGAAGAAAAGTTTCCTTCTTCAAGTTCTTGCACTTGGGCTATTGATATATACCCTTCTTTCATTCGCCCTTCCAGTATTCCTGCTGTGAAGGAGGAATGTGATTGTCATGAACTGAACGTCATCGCTCCCGAACTGGTGGAGCGAGTAACCTTCACTAAGAAGGGGTTCACGTATATTTATATGTACCCATTCACTTTGGGTGCGTTTTCTTTGAGCGGAGGACTCGACCCCGTGATTTTGGAGCTGTTCCATAACTACCAGATTAGTTTGGCACAGGTGGGCCCTTCGATGTGGCGAACAATGACCTGTTTACAGTGGATGTGCTAGGAGATGAAGGAGGAGCTCACCTTGGCTCGGATGATGAATCTCTATTCCCCCAAGATTTTCTGTGGAGGAGTAATAAATTTTAGAAAATGTGGACACCATGCTTTGTTCACCAGCATGGATGATGATAACGACCGTGGATGGATGGAGCGATTTTTCATTGTTGCCATGAGGGATATCATCCTGGCCACAACTCCATCTTTCCCTGAGTCCTGGACTCGTACACGTAAGTTCAAAGTCTGTCTTTTTTTCTAAAAATATGTTGTTTCATATCGTAGCGGATCTTTCTTCTTTTATTATCTCAACAACTCGGTGGACACCTCCAAGGGTTGAAGGCCTAGACCGGTGGGTTCAGAAGATTCTGGACATCACTACGCCTGAGACCGTCCGGTGGAAGGAACTGGCCCCCAAATGCGGATGAAAGGCCAAGAATCATGGTAAGTTGATTGATTTTGTCCTCATTTCATTTTTGTTCATAAGAAAATTTGTTAACCTCTCTTTTTGTTGAATTTAGGTCTCACGCAGGGTTCTGTTACCGTCCAAAAGGAGGATGTTTTGGCTGATACCGCGGAGGCTATGAGGTTGCTGAAGGAAGCTCTCACCCAAACAGGCGCCATCGGATCTTCTTCTAGTGCAAACGCTTCCTCTTGGAGTCCCCGACCGGAGAGCAAGCAACCAAAAAAGTGGCGTTCTTCCTCGGTCGAGGGAAAGAATAAAAAGGTAAAGAAAGTCGCGCCTGAGCCAGCCGCAGTCACTGTGGTGATTGATGATGATGGGAAAGCTAGTGATGAAGGGTCTTCCATACAATGGAGACAACGTCCTTCATCAACTCAACAGAATGCTCAATCTAAAGAGCTTACAAACCCAACCGAGGACGATGCCCAAACGTTCTAGGGAGAGTTTGACTTGGTGGAGAATGCCAATTCTCCCTTTCCGATCCCAGCTGCTACTCCCGGTACGGTAAGGCCAAGTACCGGGCCTCTTCCGTTTTTAGTTGGTGAGCAACTAACAATCGACACTGCCTCCTCCGCAAGTTCTTCTCAACCCATAACACCATTAGCTTCATCTCCTTCTACGCCGACCATACCTTCATCACCAGCAACTGCTACATCACCCCCACCAGCCGCAAACACCCGAGAGGAGGATGTTCCTCCTCCCTAGTCCCCAGACCATGGGAATTTTGGGCATAACTATTCGCCCCCTTCTGTAGATCCCCATAGGAGGATGATTATCTCCCTCTCAGTATCTACCGAGTGCCATATGATGTCCCGGCAGGTGGAACTCGTCAATTACCTGAAGCCGCTGGCTTTAGAGAAAGATAAGAAGAAAATACACTCTCTTTCAGGGGAGTGTATGATAAATAATGCCATGCACAACGCAATAGCGATATTGTACTTGTTCTTTTTGCTATTTGTTTCTTCTCAATTTTCTATAATAAAGTTTCTAATTTGGGTTTTTGCTTCGCATGCCAACTTCATTGCTTCTGAGGGCCTTCAGAAATTGATCCTCGATAAAGAAAAGCTTAAATCCGAGCAGGATCAACTGTTGGCCGAGAGGGACCAAATTGTTGCTCGCCTCTCGGTGCTAGAAGCAAAAGCTGCTGAAGCTAGTGTGTTAGAGGCTCGACTACAACAGAGTGAGCAGGAATTGATGGCCCTTAGCCAAGAAGCCTCTCATTTAAATTTACAGTTTCAAGAAGCCAATGCTAAATGGTCTAAGGTCCAGAATGTTGTGCTTGCTGCCGCAAAGCACGATTCTGCCTCCATTGAAAAATTGAATAACTTGGAGGCAGCCTTGAACTCCAAAGCTGAAGAGGCTGCTACTGCAAAGGATAAGCGTGCCCAGATAGAGGATAGGTATAAGAGGATTCATGGAATATAATAAGGTTCATATAACCACTATCCGTGATCTTGACTTAGCCTTAGCACCGCGAGATCCGAGCGGGATGGCCTTTTGACCGAGGTTGAGTGACTTAAATCAAAACTCCAGCACCGAGAGAATTCCCTCATTATTGAAAAAATATATTTTATGTGTAGAATAAGGAGAAAAACCTTGGAAGAGGCCAAGCGGGCGTCATTGATATTGATGCCAAAATTGCCAAGGCCTGAGAGCTGTATTCAACCTCTCGAAGACGCCTCCCGACTCACCTTGATGCAACTAAATCTTCTGGTTTTGGTTTCGAGTTCTCAGGAACTGACGAGGAACTTGAAGAAGATAGTGATGAAGGCCAAGATTCCGAGCCGACGACAGATCTGTCTACTTCTCCTGGGTGCGTAGACGCTTTTCTTTCCCCGAATTCTGGAGTGATATAGTGATGGTAGGCCAGGAACTCATCTTTTTAGCTATATTTTACACTCTAATTACTACACTTTGATTGTATTTGAGCTTAATTATTAGTACTTTATACTTATTACGTGTGTTATACTATGTAGGATGTGATTTCGAGTGGAGAAACAAGTTTGGAGCTAAAATGAAAAATTTGGAGCTTTGAAGTCTGAGTGGAAGCGCATGAAATTAAGTCGGGATCACGTTCGGGCGATGACCAAGTCTGGATGTCAAAAAGTGAGAAAAATACACTATCGCACAACACTGGTGCAAAATTTCTACAAAGTGTAAAAATCAACTCTCTGAACTTCTCCACAGACGCACTGCGTTGGGAGGCGCACCATGCGCCACACATGTACAAATTTTACAGAGTATTTCTCCTATTTTGGCTTGGAAAGGATAGTTTCGTCCAAGCCCGTTCCTACATGGTATAAATACATCAAAAATACATTTTTGTAGGATCTTTGACCCTCGAAGCTTTGGGAGAGCATTGGAGGCTACAAGACACGGGATTTCATCATCTTTCCACCAATTCAATACGGGAGTTTGGATTGTAGCAATTAGATTGATGCTTTCTCACTCTTTAATTATATTTGTGATGACTTCCTTCATAATTATGGAGTAGTTTACCTTAGGGTTTGATATGATTTGGTGATTTGGTTGTTGTTTATGGATTTGATTACTATTTAATTGCTTGAATTTATTGGAGGAGCTTTAACAGAGTTGTGATTTTATTCTTTATAGTGATTAATCGAAAGAGGAACATCTTATTGAATATCATTGTAGCGTATGCCTTAGTTTATTTTAGTGATTCTTAGAAGTAATCGAGAGAGATTTTTGAGTTACTATTTAAATTAAGATTGAGAAATATTCGCGAGAAGTTTCTCTTAAATCAGTCATGCCAATAGATTCTTGCAAGTTTCACCACACCTAACATTAGTTTATTTGAAAGATTTAGATTTAATCGAGAAAGGAGTCTGAATCGGAAGAATAAGCTAATCACCTATTGAATTCGTGAGAATCGATAAAACCTCAAGATTGAAATATAACATTATCATATTCAGAATAGCAACCTTGTACCTATCATGTCAAAACCTTATTTCTCACATTGATAAGAAACTTACTCTGCTAATCTCTAGTTCTTTGCAGTCAATTGTCAATTGCTTTACTTTAGTAGTTAATCGTAGTTCGTACTCATTCCAAATCAAATTTTGATCATCCTGAATAGCAGTTAAACAAGAAATTACTAGAGCATTATTTAAATCCAATCCATGTGGAGACGATAATTAAACCATACTATCTTTGATTAGCGAGCATCAATTTCGCGTTGTGTTTTGCGCTCGTCAAATTTTGGCACCGTTGCCGGGGATTGGCAATCAATATTGTTCAAATAGGTTTTGGTGCTAATTCAGGAATTTATTTTATTTTATTCTTCACGGTTTTCTCCTCCGTGTGCAGGCAGCAGGTTAAGTTCGTTGGTATATGACTCGATCTTCTTCAAAAGAAGTAATACCCTACAAACTGGAGTTGGAAAAATACCTGTGGCAACTGAGAAATGAGAAAGAACTCACCAGGAAATTCTTGGGGCAATCCTCAACCCAAGAGAACATGGCTAAGAATGGTGAGCAGGTAGTTGATTTGGCTGCACGGGAAGCAGCCCTACAGGAAGCAACCGCATGGCCAACTGCTGAAGTTGCTCTCAGAGCTGATGAAATGGTTGACGAGAATGAAGGACGAAGATTCAACCTGAACCGACCTCTGGTTGAAGAAGAATTTGACAATAATATTCCCAGGCCTGGACGGTCATTGGGAGACTACGCCAGGCCAGTTTACAACCAAGGAGTATCTAGTGTGCGATCCCCTCCGATCGCAACAAATAATTTTGAGATCAAGCAAGGGCTACTTCAGACCATTCAAAATAATTTTGTCTTCTGGAAAACCCAATAAAGATCCAAATACTCATTTGATGGATTTTGATGATATTATTTTCACGCCCCGAACCTGGGGGACGAGACCGGTACCCGGTGCCACACCTATTCTTGCATACCAACTTGTGACTAAGGGACTCTGAACATATAATGTCACACCTTGGCCATGGGTCACATTGCAAGACAATTTGCAAACGCTAACTAGACATCAATATAAAGCTGGGTCGACAAGGCCATCATAACTACTATAGCTGACAAACCAACAAAATATACATACAAGGACTACAAGCCCAACATACTGCACTAACTGACAGGATATGTCTACAAGCCTCTACTGATGGATATACTGTGATCGGGATAGGGCCCTGACCTACTTATAACATATATACATAAGATGTACATAAAGCTCTAGACCCGGAAACTCCGAAGGGCATGGAGCTTATCGATCAAGCTGAACTTAGGCAACACCTAATGAGGAGGTCTACCCGTCTGTCTGACTGAACCTACACGCATGAAATGCAGCGCCCCTAGAAAAGGGATGTCAGTACGAAATAATGTACCGAGTATGTAAGGCAATATACTGAAAGTTGAAACTGAACTGATAGTATAATAACTGAAAGTAACTGAGAGTCAAAGATAATCTGAAGATATGCTTACCTGCTGATTCTGACCCAACTCTCTCAATATAGTAAGTAAGATAGTTGTCCGACCCTATAAGGCTCGGTATATATATAACTGCTCTGTCGTAGTAGGCTCGCTCATAGGTACTCGACCATACTAGGCTCTGTATCTCGGATAACTGGGCTCGCTCATAGGCGCTCGGCCACAGTAGGCTCGGTATATAACTTACCATCTGATCAAAGGTTGCCCAATAGGGCCCTACCCATCGATTATAGCTCGATGGTAATAAAAATATTGTAATACTGTATATATAGGCTCTCTGCTCTCTTGAATGGAAGAAGACAATACTCAATTGAATATGAAGTCCTGATAAGGAGAATACTGTAACTTATGTGACTAGGATAATGTATATAAATTCGGGATTATGAACTTCTCTTTATGCCTCGTTATTAAACATATGTAATTAAGAGATCATGCCAAAATGAAGGAAGGGATTAAACTTAACATACCTGAGCTGATTCTCTTGACAATTCCTTTAACACCCGTTGATTGTGACAACACGTAACGACAGATCAAAGTAGGGGAAAATCCGTATGATATTCTTGAGAAAGATTGCACCGTACTCCCTTAAAATTGCAAAATCTCACATTGCTAAGGTGCTAAGAAATCTCGTTGGAATTTTTGTTTCAAGAGATTCACGTTACTGCTACATGAATTTTTGTTTCAAGAAATCTCGTTGGATTCACGTTGCTAACGTTGGAATCCTTGTATGAATTGGTTGAAGATGTTATGAAAAATCCTCACGTTACTTAAGAATGGATGTATGATTCTCATGTTCTTAAGACCTACAATGTCTCTCTTTTAAAAAATGGATATGTGACTCGTGTTCTTAAGACTTACCAAATCTCACATCTCTAATCTTGCCACATATATAATGACTTAAGAGTCACAATTCTTGGGGTGACTGCTGCCACGTGGGGGAGGGTCTAACCTTATCCAATTCTTTAATTAATCATCCAATAATTCCTTAATTAACTAGGTAATTTCTCATTACTCAATAATTGACCAATTACCCACATAATTAAGAATTATCTCAAATTACTTAAAATACTACTCACTTTTAACACACTTTATACACCTTATAATCATGGTCATGTGGTACCTTGTATGACACTAGTCCATAAATACGGGGTATTATAGCTTGGACCGTATTTTATCCCAAATTGCCAAACTTCGACGAAACTCATTTCCTTCGATTGACTTACCCTTTCTCCTTCATGAATTTACTCATCACATATTTGAAATAGCATAATGCTTATAATCTCCAAATAATCTTGTCCTTGAATTAAGGTCAATTATCTTATGACAATTTTACGTATAATACTATAGGGTGTAACATCGTTGTAATATAATACTGCGGAGCATAACATCATCGTAATGTAATACTACAGGGCGTAATATTGACGTAATACTGTGGGGCGTAATATCATTCCCCCCTTTGGAACATTCGTCCTCGAATGTTGACTGATTCACTTATCATTCTCTTAACCCATAGCCCTTGCGAATACTTTAATATTCTCTTTTTCATTTAGGCAACTGTTCTTTGAATAACTCCAAAGGCTCGGGCGTTCCTCCCTTTAAGCCTCTTTCTCACACCACGACTTATAGTCGGAATCCTTCTAATCTTGTAACTGCTGCTACCTTTTATCATGCAGCCTGTACGACTCTAACTTTGTATGTGCGCCTATGCGATGCTTCTCTCCTCTTTCCTCCAGCTCTTAGCCAATCTCTTGGCCTCACTTCTGAACATATACAAAATTATGTCAAGCTATCCCTCTGGGCGTCATTAGTTTTACTACATCTAAGTAGGCCATACTATACCATAACTCTTACTTTGATTTGTTGTTACTGAGGTCTGCGACCAAACTCCAGGCTACTCTCGTTGCTTATCCTATATGCATAAAGCTAAGTCTTTTAACGCTTATTCATTACTGTTCATTTTAACACTGATGGCCTAATCTCATCTCGTACTTTGTATCTTTTATCCATCCATTATCGATTCACCTCAATGTTGATCTACAATCTTCCATTGATAACTTGAAACTTCTTACGTAATACATTTCCACTAGGGCTTATGTTGGATCGAGGAATATTTGAAGTGATTTTCCTGATCCACTTAGGGGCGATTATGTACTTTAATAACCGTATTTCATAGCATCCCAATGTGATTCACTTATGTGGGTATTTTAATCCTGTACAATTCTTCAAATCCCTTTTTTTTCTTCTTCTTCAAATCATTACTCAATCGAAGGCCCAAACGTCATCCCTTATTTGTCACAATTACACCCTCATTCTATTACCAGGGCAGCATTCCATCTGTTCTAAATGCTACTAGTCTTAGACTCCTTTGAGTTCATTCAGGCTATGCTGAGCTTTCTACAACTTAGAGAAACCATCAGCTCTTTTTTTTCATGGACTTAATACTGAGGACTTATTCATCCTCATCACCTTCTCACTCGCCCTTTCTTATCCTTACTCCTGTCTTCCTAAAACCTTGTTGCTTTACCATACTTTAGCTTGCGATCGATTTCCTTATGTTTTTCTGGAACATCAAGCGAGACATCACATCGTCTCTACTCTTCTTTTACTCTCTTAACTAGACCTCTCGATACCTAGAAACCATAGGCTGGAAGATATGCCACTGACGATGCCGCTATCATTCCTGGATATTGAATCCCCGCGCTTCTAGCCTTCTACCCGAAGTATGGACTATTCACAACTTTCTGCATTTTAGTATCTCGTACATTGTTTGCCTATACCTTACTTACCTTAAAGTCTCGTATCACATCTTCTATCTCTTTCATGACCTCCCTTCCACATAGGTATAATTCACATCCACAACTTGAATTTCTATTATAATACTTGCACCTCTTTACATGATTTGGTGAGAGCTTCATAATGACTTTTTATGAGGCTCGTACTTTTCTAACTGGTTTTATCGTAGAGCTGTTATAAAATATGGCTAATGTATTGTCTCTCTTGTATCTCTGATATTAAGAGTGATTCCGCAATATTCTCAGTCACGATGTCCATAATTTTCTGGGTCCAATAATCAAACTCCTGATTTACTTAGTTGATGTAACTTTTTAGTTTCCTCTGATCAACCTTTATATAGGCTTAAGCTATCTTCTGACCTGCGGTTCTTGGTATTAGTTATTACTTTAGCCTTTCATGGACTCTATGGAATATCCATGATACAATCTTCTAACAATTCAATCCTTTATCTATGACCTGGGCTCAATTCTTTCTTTTAACTTATACCGGAATCTTCTACGGCTGTATAATTATCAACATACATGCCACATGGATAATACTACGAACTCTTAAGTGCGTTCATAACGTAACTAACTCTGGATCATTGATCGAATAAATCCTTTCGTCCCTTCTCAGCTTTCTTTAAACGAAAGCTATTACATTTTTCTGGTCTTTTTGCCCCCTCTTTGCGTGCATGCTTAGCTTATCTTAGTGCCCATGCATATTGGAATTCCATACAACTCTATGATCTTGAATATCACTTCTGATTTTACTTCCCATTCATTAGCCACGGTAGGTGCCATCTTCTCATGGAGTGCATATAATGTTGTTGTGAGACTGTTGTTACATGACCATTTCTTCTTTAGGTCACTGTGCTTAGGTTGAAACCTTCTTTCTTATTTCCTCAGCTAGTTTTTCATTGTAGTACTTAGGGGAGACCCACTGACTCCTCCACACTCATGTGCTCGTATGGTTGTTTCTGAAGTTTTGACTGTCTTCCCAGTGGGGCTTTCTTTAAATTTCCATAACACTCATACGATACCTTTAACTACTCCAACTCCTATCTGAATATTTATCAAGTATTATAATGACATTACTGCGAGGCTAAATTCACTATATTGGGTTTTAGTATGTTTATCTTGCATGATCTGCTAATTCGTCTGTAACCTCCTGTCTAGCCATAATTAGGCTCTTCCTGAATCAACTACCAACTACTCGTTGACCCATTCTCATATCAATATTCCGCGTAATCGTTCTTGAGTTATTTCCTTGTCTTAACTTATATCCCGTACTGGCTCTTTATCTATCAATAATATCTCGGGCAGGAACCCTTTCTTCCTTTCTTTGACGTCGTATTTGCATAATGTTTTGGAATCGTAGCATATCTGTAGGATTTGAATAAGTGCAATCTCATCCCTTTCTCATTTTTTTATCGCATTCTTCCTTTACCATTCCATAGTTACTAGAACCACTTAATTCTGACTTAATGCCACATCACTCCATATCCCCCCCTTTATGGGAGTACTAAGATTTAGTGCTACGATGATCTACATATAGATGTTTTACCTCTTTGTCTTTGGCTTCTTTTCACATCATAGATGACCCTTACTCGCTTTGCGGAAATCCTTCTGTACCAAGGATAACGAAATTCCTTATTCACGAGGGTGACACCTAGTGTAACTGGCACATATAGTCCTTTAAGCTTAACTTTGCTCCCACTGCTTGCTTTACGGAAGCGTCCTCCTGAATGACCTTTAAGAGTTATTCTTCTATTGTCCATTCTATTATCGCCGGAACGTGATCTGAAATTCTCATGATGTCAACCATTATCAAATCACTCAGTCCCTAATTCATGTTTAGTTTATCTTGTTCATCAGTCCATACTGATTTCTACTATTCTAGGGTTTAACTTTTCCTTCTGATAGTCGCGTTGGAGTCACAGACTTATTTCTCGAAATGAGGATATGACTTTATGGCCTATACTCTTTTGTTGTCTCAAGGCATGTCACCTCTCGTCTTTTCCTTCACTTGGCTATAGACTCGGTGATACTGTCATCTACCGTTGTCATCCATGTATCACATCTCACTCATAATGCTTCATTATCTCTCTTCTTATTTCCTTACTAATATTTTTGTCAATCACTTTATTCTTAAACTTCAACAAGACATTCTTTTACTTTTAGCTCCCCTTGCTCCGTCCCCTGGCTCTTCGAGTTGCCTAACATTCTCGCTCTACTAGGGACAGGAGCCATACTAAGGTAATATTTATCCCTTTCAAGATTCCAGTGCCTATCTTTATAGTACTCATATCCAGTTGTACCATTTTAGAGTGCACCATCTGGCTGTCTCACAAGGAGATCTATTATCACATTTGCAATACCCTTCGGAAATGTCAACTAATGCAAATAATCCATTCACCATTTTGGGTTACTCTATCCCCAGCCGGATCCTAATACCCCGTCTTTCCCTTAAACAACACCTGTTAGCTTCCATAGAGCATAATTGAGATGGGTGTGATCAATTGTATATATCTTTGTTATTGTTGAAGGTACTCAAAAGGTTTATATTCCTCTGTCTGAATTGAAAATACTGATAATCTTCATTAACTGGATGCCTCATACCCTTCTTCACATTGCTTCTTTTACTTGTTGAAACTTGTATTTACCTTCTGAATCTCTTATTGCTTTTCACCATATGGGTGAATAGATATTCTTGCCTTAAGGCTCCTTATCAAAGAAGCTTACACGTCTTAGTACACACATGTTCTGTGGAAGACCTTATATTTACTCATCAGAATCATGATGCAAAATCGGGTTCCTCTGACTCAACTCTTCCACAGCCACATGCAATCTCTTACCAACTATCTTTGTGGAAGTAGGTATCGTTGTATTATGACTAAAGTCGAATTTAGGAGTTTGAATTCTTACAACTGAGCTCTACTGCACGATCTAGAGTAAGAAGAAAGAGTGACAGACCTAAATGCCCTGTAGCCTCCTGCTTATAAGTGTGGTGCACAACACACCCATAAACAAGACTCTACTAGACATGGCTTGTAGACTCCCTAGGACAGAACTGCTCTGATACCACTTATGTCACGCCCCGAACCTGGGGGACGAGACCGGCACTTGGTGCCTCACATATCCTTACATACCAACTTGCGACTAAGGGACTCTGAACATATAATGTCACACCTTGGCCATGGGCCACATTGCAAGATGATTTGCGAACGCTGACTAGACATCAATATAAATCTGGGTCGACAAGGCCGTCATAACTACTATAGCTCACAAACCAATAAAATATACATACAAGGCCTACAAGCCCAACATACTACACTAACTGACAGGATATGTCTACAAGCCTCTACTGATAGATATACTGTGATCGGGACAGGGCCCCGTCCTACTCATAACATATATACATATATACACAAGATGTACATAAATATCTAGACCTGGCAACTCCGAAGGGCATGGAGCTTATCGATCAAGCTGAACTCAGGAAACACCTAATGAGGAGGTCTACATGCACGCATGAAATGCAGCGCTCCCAAAAAAGGAATGTCAGTACGAAATAATGTACCGAGTATGTAAGGCAATATACTGAAAGCTGAAACTGAACTAATAGTATAATAAATGAAAGTAACTGAGAGTCAAAGATAATCTGAAGATATGCTTACCTGTTGATACTGACTAAACTCTCTCAATATAGTAAGTAAAATAACTGTCCGGCCCTATAAGGCTCGGTATATATATAACTGCTCTACCGTAGTAGGCTCTCTCATAGGCGCTCGGCCATACTAGGCTCTGTATCTCGGCCAACTAGGCTTGCTTATAGGCACTCGTCCACAGTAGGCTTGGTATATAACTTACCATCTGATCATAGGTTGCCCAATAGGGGCCTACCCATCGATTATAGCTCAATGGTAATGAAAATATTGTAATACTATATATATTGGCTTTGTGCTCTCTTGACTGGAAGAAGACAATACACAATTGAATATGAAGTCTTGATAAGGAGAATACTGTAACTTATGTGACTAGGATAATGTATATAAATTCGGGAGTATGAACTTCTCTTTATGCCTCGTTATCAAACACATGTAATTACGAGATCATGCCAAAATGAAGGAAGGGATTAGCCTTAACATACCTGAGTCGATTCTCTTGACAATCCCTTTAACACGCGTTGATTGCGACAACACGTAACGATGGATCAAAGTAGGGGAAAATTCGTATGATATTCTTGAGAAAGATTGTACCGTACTCCCTTAAAATTGCAAAATATCACATTGCTAAGGTGCTAAGAAATCTCGTTGGAATTTTTGTTTCAAGAGATTCACGTTACTGCTACATGAATTTTTGTTTCAAGAAATTTCGTTAGATTCACATTGCTAACGTTGGAATCCTTGAATGAATTGGTTGAAGATGTTATGAAAAATCCTCACGTTACTTAAGAATGGATGTATGATTCTCATGTTCTTAAGACTTACAATGGCTCTCTTTTAATAAATGGATATGCGACTCATGTTCATAAGACTTACCAAATCTCACATCTCTAATCTTGCCACATATATAATGACTTAAGAGTCACAATTCTTGGGGTAGCTGCTGCCACGTGGGGGAGGGTCTAACCTTATCCAATTCTTTAATTAATCACCCAATAATTCCTTAATTAACTAGGTAATTTCCCATTACCCAATAATTGACCAATTGCTCACATAATTAAGAATTATCTCAAATTACTTAAAATACTACTCACTTTTAACACACTTTATACACCTTATAATTATGGTCATGTGGTACCTTGTATGGCACTAGTCCATAAATACGGGGTATTATAGCTTGGACCGTAGTTTATTCCAAATTGCCAAACTTTGACGAAACTCATTTCCTTCGATTGGCTTACCTTTTCTCCTTCACGAATTTACTCACCACGTGTTTGAAATAGCATAATGCTTATAATCTCCAAATAATCTTATCCTTGAACTGAGATCAATTATCTTACGACAATTTCACGTATAATACTATAGGGTGTAACATCGTCGTAATATAATACTGTGGAGTGTAACATCATCATAATGTAATACTGCAGGGCGTAATATTGACGTAATACTGTGGGGCGTAACAATTATGAACACCTTCCAGCACAATTGTGTATCGAAAGATGCTATCTATTTAAGGACATTCCCTTTTTCACTGAGGGAAGATGCTAAGCACTGGTTGCAGAGTTTGCCGACTGGGTCAATTCAAACTTGGGAAGACATGACAAAGAAGTTCCTTACAAAATATTTTTCAGCTGCATAAACAAGGAAAATTCGAAGAGAAATCCACAACTTCGAGTAGAAAGAGACAGAAATGGTGTTTGAAGCGTGGGAAAGATTTAAGGATACTGTGAGAAGATGTCAACATCATAGAGTAGACTTGTGGATATAACTCCAAGATTTCTGGTATAGTCTGACACCCTCTAATAGGAGGACGCTATACAACGCAGGTGGAGGCCCTCTTATGAAGAAAACTCATGAGGAGATAGTTGCAATTCTGAATGAACTATCAGAAGATACAAATCAATGGCCTGCAGATGATAACCATAGAAGAAAATCAGCTGGGGTGCACCAGATAGACTCTAACACATCAGTTCAAGCCCAACTAGACACCATGGCTAGAGAGATAAGAAAGTTGACAATGGCCAAGGTATAGAGAGAGCCGCAAGCAGTGTGAGATTTTTGTGGAATAGGACACCCTACACATGAGTGTCAACCTTCAGCTGAGGTAGTAAATATTGTTGGGAGCTTTGACATAGACAACTACCAAAGTGGCAATAATTTTAACTCCATGGGACAGAGGCACCCAGGTTTCTCTTGGAGTTCACCAGGTGGTAGTGCAAATGCATGGCCGCAAAATAACTCTAGACCCCAGGGACAAGGAGCTCAAGATTTTCAAAATTAGCAGAGGTAGAAATATCATTCTCCATAGTCTAATCAGTCTAGCATGGAAGATCCGATGAAAGCCTTTATTATTAAGACAAATGAGAGGCTTGAAACTCATGGCACAACTATTAGAGAACATGGTACAACCATTCGAAACTTGGAAAGACAGGTGGGGCAACTAGCTAATCTATTATCTGTGATGGTTCCAGGAACTCTCCCTACTGATACTGAGAGAAATCCAAAAGAGACAATATTTGTTGTGTCTTTGAGGAATGGGCACGAATTGGAGGATCCCATAGAAAAGCAAAATGATGAGTTAATTGAAGGACATGTGGAGATTGTGGAGGAGCAGAAAAATGATAACATTCAAAAAGGTGTAGGGATGGTAGATGATGGTCTGACGAAGAAGGGGAAGACTAGAGCTCAGAAGAAGAAGAAGAAAGATGAGAATGCAACAAATGTGGAGACTGAAGAAAGCAAATACATGCCTACTCTACCTTTACCGCAGAAGCAGAGAAGAGAGAAACTGGACAAACAATTAGGGCGCTTTCTAGAAGTGCTCAAGCAGGTGCATCTGAATATACCTTTCATAGAAGTTCTCTCACAGATGCCAGCTTATGCTAAATTTTTAAAGGAGATATTGTCTAAAAAGCAAAAAGTGGAAGAGACATCGGATATCAAGCTCACAGAGCATTGTAGTGCCATTCTTCAGAACAAACTCCCTCAAAAGTGTGGAGATCTAGGGAGTTTCACTATACCTTGCTCTTTAGGAAGTACTAAGTTTGAAAAATCTTTGTGTGATTCAGATGCTTCTATTAATCTTATGCCTTTGTCTATTTTCAGGAAATTTGTGGGAGAGATTGGAGAAATCAAGTCGATACCTGTGTCCTTGTAGCTGGCGGATCAGACCATAATCATACATAAAGGAATAATGGAAGATGTGCTAGTTCGGGTGGACAAATTTGTGTTCCCTGTGGACTTCATTGTGGTGAACATGGAGGAGAATAGGGAGATCCCTCTGATTTTAGGAAGACCCTTTTTGGCTACGGGTAGAGTAATTCTGGATATTCAGGAAAGGCAGCTCATGCTCAGAGTATGGTTGATCTTTAAGATGGAAGGAGCAAAAGGGGATCCTAAAGGAGCAACTTGGAGAGTGTAAAACAAATAAGTGTGGGGTGTACTAAAAAAGCCGAAAAGAAGCTCTCGGCATGAATGTGTGCATTGGGTCGGGCGTGCAAAGGAGACCCCGACTTCGATTCAGACCCCGACTAGATGAGTCAAGGAAGTTTCCTTTACCTCTTACTTTTTATTTGTGTGTCATTAGGACATGGCACACTTTAAAATGTTGGGTGGTGGATGTAAATATGTATATGTGTGATTGTTTTCGTTGATTTGTTTTTTACTTTTCCGGATGATGGATTTCCTCGGTTGTCTTCTTGGGGGATTAAAGTCGAAGAAAAAAAATTTTAGCCGTTTATTTTTGTTTTATTTTCTTAGGTAGTGTAACAATTCCCCCTTAGTTTTTCTTTATGCCGCGGTTCATTTTTAAGGGTTTTGTTTGAACCGGATGTAGTTAGTTTTTCTTTTATTAGGAATAGTGAAGTCTTGTGCTATATATTAAATAGAGATGACGTTTCGCGACTTTGTTGTGCCTTGAGAGTGGTGAGTGCGTTAGATGTGAAACCTAGACTCAGTTCTTGACTCATGTATAAGTGCCTTAAATTGGTTGATTGTGACTTTTCTTAACTGCTTTGACTAGAGAGTTGGGATAGGTCCGATCCTAAGTGAGTTATGTGCCAATCTATGAGTGAGGTTTTATTGGTATTCTGTGCATGTCAGTTGATATCTAGAACTTGCCCCGTGTGTTTGCAAAGCGAAATAACAGTCTCGTTCAGTCTAGGAAGTGATATAGGTAATTCTTTATTGAGCCATTTATATGCTTTTACCCACCTAATTAATGTATATCTTAGTTAGCCCCATTGAGTCAGCATTCCTATTTCTTTGGAAACCACACTACAAGCCTAACCCCTTTTGTTTGAATTGACTATTTGTTTGAACCTTTTACCTATCTTGAGCACTTGAATTTGTTATGAGCTTGTAAAAGCTAAGTTGAGGTATGGTCCGATTTTTTCAGTGGAACTAGTGAAAAAGGAGAAAGGTGCATTATTTGAAATAATTATAAGAGCCACTTGTAGAGAATTGAAAGGAAGAAAAAAGTGAGTTTGCTTGAAAAGAAACAAAATCAGAACTTAGAAAAGAAAAAAAAGGATTTCGTGCTAGTGGTAGTTCTCATCTTATTTGTGCTTAAAGAAATTGGGAGCTTGATGTTGTTAAATTGTGAAGGTTGGGGTTTGGTTCAATATAAGTGTGGTGTTTGAATTGTTAATGTATATGTATTAAAGTGCTTAGGGAGGTGTAGTCACTATTATCAAATATATTCTACCTGTCCCGCAGCCTACATTACAACCAATTAAAGTCCTACTTGATCCTTGACTGAATGAGCTCAAATTAGTAGAGTATTACACTACAGGCAAGCCTACCGTACGTTTTCTGTGGTGCATGAATTTTATTTCTAAGAGTGAGTTAATTCTTTCTATCTTGAGTTCCTAATTGTTCTTGAACTTTATTGTGTATGGAACTACTCTCTATTGATTGTGTGAGGGCACATGACTTGTGAAGGAAAGGTAATGTCTTTGGCCTTTGTGTTAGAGTAAGTGAGCAAGGTTTTGAAGAAAATATGTGGCGCTTGTTAGTAGAGTCTTGAGGCTAAGTTGTTTGATGAAAATGTCGTCTCTATGTGAAGTGTAGTTTGATTGCTCGGGGACGAACAACGGTTTAAGTGTGGGGTGTTGATGGTAGGCCAGGAACTCATGTATTTAGTTATATTTTACACTCTAATTACTACACTTTGATTGTATTTGAGCCTAATTGTTAGTACTTTGTACTTATTACGTGCGTTATACTATGTAGGATGTGACTTCGAGTGGAGAAACAAGTTTGGAGCTAAAGTGGATGATTTGGATCTTTGAAGTCTAAGTAGAAGCCCAAGAAATTAAGTTGGGATCATGTTCGAGGGTTGAGGACCAAGTCTGGATGTCAAAAAGTGAGAAAAAAAGATTACTCTGAGAAACATACACTACCGCGTCGTGCCATGCTCCGCGAGGCACAGGGCGATAGTGCAAAATTCCTACAGAATGTAAAAATTAACTCTCTGAACTTCTCTACAGGCGCACCATGTGGGGCGGCGCGCTATGCACCGCGTATGTGAAAATTCTATAGAGTATTTCTCCTACTTCGTCTTGGAAAGGATAATTTCATCCGGGCTCGTTCCTACATGGTATAAATACACCAAAAATACGTTTTTAGAGGACTTTTGACCTTGGAAGATTTGGGAGATCATTGGAGGCTACAAGATACGAGATTTCATCATCTTTCCATCAATTCAATACGGGAGTTTGGATTGTAACGATTAGATTGATGCTTTCTCACTCTTTAATTATATTTGTGATGACTTCCTCCATAATTATGGAGTAGTTTACCTTAGGGTTTGACATGATTTGGTGACTTGGTTGTTGTTTATGGATTTGATTACTATTTTATTGCTTGAGTTTATTGGAGAAGATTTAATAGGGTTGTGAATTTATTCTTTAGAGTGCTTAAGCGAAAGAGGAATATCTTTTTGAATATCATTTCAGTATCTGCATTAGTTTATTTTGGTGATTCTTCGAAGTAATCGAGAGAGCTTCTAAGTTACCGTTTAAATTAAGATTGAGAAATATTCGCGAGAATTTTCTCTTAGATCTATCCTACCAATAGATTCTTGCAAGTTTCACCGCACCTCACATTAGTTTATTTGAAAGATTTAGATTTAATCGAGAGAGGAGTCTGAATCAGAAGTATATGCTAATCACCCACTGAATTCATGAGAATCGATAGATTCTCAAGATTGAAATATAAAAGTATCATATTCAGAATAACAATCTTGTACCTATCATGTCAAAACCCTTATTTCTCACATTCATAAGAAACCAACTCTGCTAATCTCTAGTTCTTTGTAGTCAATTGTCAATTGCTTTACTTTATTAATTAATCATAGTCCGTAATCATTCTAAATCAAGTTTTGATCATCCTGAATAGCAGTTAAACCAGAAATTACTAGAGCATTGTTTAAATCCAATCCTTGTGGAGATGATAAAGTATCAATTTCGTGTTGTGTTTTGCGCTCGTCATATAGTTTAGTTTTTTGCTTTCTTTTTCTTTTGTTATTTTCTTTTTGTATTTTTGCACTTGTGCTACTTGGCACGTTTGATAAATAAAAGTGCTTTTCATTTATGCATTGCGCAAAGTTTACATTTATGCGTCGAATTATGCAAGGCTTCGGGTGCATTTTCCCGATAGCATGTGGGTTCCGGGCATAAAATCTTCCGGAACTAACCCTTTTCTATGAGGGTTTCATAAGAGAGGGCCCTCTTATGTTTACGGTGCTCTTGAAGAGAACGTCTTCTATTCATTCCGGCACTAGCATTTGAAGCACTTGATTAACTTTCAAATGATAAAATCAATTCATTGTTTGGACAAGAAACAAGATAAAAATAAAAGGACTTTATTCTATTCCTTCTATCTTCAAAAGCACATAAGCATTCGTTTTGCTAAAAGAAAAGAGATTGCCATAATATGTGGCTAATTTGTACAACTTGTTTCTACGGGGCTGGCTGTGCAGTCCCCGGTCCCGATGAGGCATATTTGTTACCGAACTTCATAGTCCCAATTTCTGTAGCATTCGGGTTGTCGTATTCTCATATCTTTCCCCTCAGTGTTCGAATATGAAGAATGCGAATTGGAACACTAGAAGTCTTTCTTCTTTGAGGATTCCACTAGTTAATAGTTGGATAATCGTTGGTTCGGTAGCAAGCTTCGTTTCCCGTTAGGAACTTTGCTACCGAGCCAAAAATTATCTAACCACCCCAGTGGCTTGTAGTGAAGGAGCACTCATGAACGGTTGAATAGCCTTTGATCCGATAGAAAGCTTCGTTTCCCATTAGGAATATTGCTATCGATCCAAAGACTATCTAACCATCTCGCAGTGGCTTGTCATTTTTATGCCTTATCATTTAAATGTCTTATTTCTGCCGATAACATTTCCTTCGTAGTATACTTTCTGTTGCTTCCTCGTTAAAACTTTTCCAGAAAAACCCAATTGGGACAAAAACTGGACGAAGGGAAAAAAGGTACAGCACATAGTTTCAGTATAAGCGGTGCTCATCATCAATAATACTTTTTGAGGTGGGTCACATTCCAGTTGCTTGGCAATTTTACCCCGTCTTGGTTTTTCCAGTTCATATTATCCTTTCCTGGTGACAGCAGAAAACTGGTAGGGGCCTTCCCACATCGGACCTAGCTTTCCTGCGTTGAGATCTCGAGTATTTTGAGTCACTTTTCTTAAAACCAAGTCTCGCACTTTGAAATAACGGAGATTGGCTCTTCGATTATAGTATCTTTCCATTCTTTGTTTCTGGGCCACCATCCTTATGTGTGCCAAGTCCATGCGTTCGTCAAGCAGCTCCAATTTGATTTGCAATGCTTCATTGTTTGTTTCTTCGTCCGCCCGAAAGTACCTCAAGGTAAGTTCTCCTACTTCCACCGGGATCAGAGCTTCTTCTCCATATACGAGAGAGAAAGGTGTCTCTCTCGTGCTTGACTTGGTCGATGTCCGGTATGCCATAACACTCCTGGTAACTCTTCGGGACACTTACCTTTGGCTGCTTCCAATCTCTTTTTGAGGTTTTGAATGATAACATTATTTTGTCAATTACGCTTGGCCATTTGTGCTCGGATGGTATGGTGAAGATGTGATTCTTTTGATTTTCAAGTCTTCAAAGATTTTTTGACCTTTGCGCCTATGTACTGTGGCCCGTTGTCGCATGCAATCTCCCTTGGTATTCTGAACCGGCAAATTATGTTCTCCCACAGAAAATCGACCAATTTGCGCTCGCTGTTTATCTTGTAAGGACCACTTCCACCCACTTAGAGAAGTAATCAGGTCAAATCAAAAGAAACCATACATTACCGGGAGCCGGTGGCAGCAGACCGACTATGACCATCCCCCATTTTATGAATAGCCATGGCGATAATAGCGAATACAATAGCTCTGCCGGTTGGTGTACTAACGGTGCATGGCGTTAACACTTGTCACATTTTTGAATGAACGCCTTAGCGCCTTGTTCCATCCGGGGCCAGTAGTATCCTGCCCTAACTAATTTTAACACCAACGAGTCTGCACTTGAATGATTTCCACAGATTCTTTCGTGAACCTCTCTCATGACGTAATTAGCCTGGGAGGCTCCTAAACATCGGGCCAACGGGCCTTAGAATGACCTTCTATACAAGTGTCCTCCTAAGAAGCTATAACGAGCGCTTTGGTGCAGAGTGCCCGGGATGCTTTTGGGTCTTCGGGAAGTTTGTCGTGCTCAAGGTAGTCGATGATTTAATTTCTCCAGTCCCAGACCAAGTTGGTCGCATTTAATTCATAATAACCGTCCACATCCAATACCGAGTGCATGAGCTGTATGACCGTACCGGAATTTGAACCTTTCATTTATATGGACGAACCCAAATTGGCCAATGCATCTGCTTATGTGTTTTCTTCTCTTGGTATGTGGGTGATTGACCATTCCCTGAACACTGTGAGTAGAGTTGGAAATTTCACCACATATTGCTGCATGCGTTTCTCCTTGGTGTCGAAGATTCCATATACCTGATTTACCACCAGGTAGGAATCACATTTGATTTCAATGACCTCAGAGTCTAGTCCCCGGACCAGTTCAAGTCCTGCAATCAAAGCCTCATATTCGGCTTCATTGTTAGTCAAGGGAACAATTATTATGGCCTGCCTCAGGATTTCTCCCGAGGGAATAAGTAAGACTACCCCGAGCCCAGACCCTTTCAAGTTGGAAGCTCTGTCCATGAACAAGCTCCAAACTCCTGATGTCGTTTACGACACCATTACCGTTTCTTTGGTGGCAAAAGGCAGCAGACGGGGAATGAAATCGGCCACGAAGCCGGTCAAAACTGTGATTTGATCACAGTCCTTGGTTTATACTCTATGTCAAATTCACTAATTTTGACTGCCCACTTGGCCAGTCGACCTGACAATTAAGGTTTGTGAAGGACATTTCGCACGGGAAAAGCTATCACTACGACTATCGGGTGGCATTGAAAGTAAGGCCTAAGCTTTCGAGCGGCGACTACGAGAGCTAATTCCAAATTTTCGAGGTGAGAATAATGAGTTTCCACTCCACTTAAAATTTTACTAACATAATAGATAGGATATTGCACACCTTCGTCTTCCCGGACTAGAACGACACTTACCGCTACCTCCTAGACCGCTAAGTAAATTAGTAACTATTCACCTTCTTCTGGTTTTGATAGTAACGGAGGGCTTGATAAATACCGTTTCAGGTCCTTTACGACATGTTGGCATTCCGGAGTCCATTCAAAGTTATTGTTTTTCTTCTTTAGAAGTGAGAAGAAGTGATGGCATTTTTTCGACGACCGAGAAACGCTTAGAGTGGCCAGTCTTTCGGTTAGCCTTTGGACTTCTTTTACGTTTGTCAGCTGGTCTGGAATGTCCTCGATGGCTTTAATCTTGTCGGTATTGACTTCGATTCCCCTTTTGTGACACCAGGAAACCCAAAATTTTCCTGGAGCTGACTCCGAATGCACACTTTTCGGGGTTAAGTTTCAAGTTGTGCTTCCTTAGGATGTCAAAGGTTGTTGGAGGTATTTCAGATGGTCGCCTATGTTTAAAGACATAACCAGCATATCATCTATGTAAACTTCCATTGTTTTACCTATTTGCTTTTCGAACATTTTGTTCACGAGCCTCTAATAAGTGGCTCCGGCGTTCTTAAGCCCGAAAGGCATCACATTGTAGCAATATGTGTCAAAGTTTGTTATGAATGAAGTTTTTTCCAGATCCTCTGTGTTCATTTTGATTTGGTTTTACCCAAAATAGGCATCAAGCAAACTCATCTACTTATGCCTGACCGTTGCATCAATCATTTGATCAATGTTTGGGAATGGGAACGAGTCTTTTGGGCACGCCTTATTCAGATCCTTATAATCTACACACATGCAAAATTTATTATTCTTTTTTGGAACTACTACTACGTTATCTAGCTAGTCAGGATACTTTACCTCACGGATTGAACCGATATCAAGCAATCGAATTACCTCTTCTTTGAAAAACCTATTTTTGACCTCAGTGATCGGGCGCTTCTTTTGCCTTACCGGAGGGATGCTGGGGTCCAGGTTTAACTTGTTCATGGCCACCTATAGTGGGATACCTGTCATATCCGTGTGTGACCATGCAAAACAATCAATATTAGTTTTAAGAAATTCTATAAATCCTGACATGAGCTTGGGGTTTAATCCTGTCCCTAAGTGGAACTTCCTCTCTAGGAACTTTTCGAACAATGCAACTTGTTTGAGTTCTTCCACCATGGATTTGGTTGCGTTTGTTTCTTTCATTACTTAGAAATACCTTGGTACCTGGTAGGATTCCGACGACTTCTCCCATTTGTCGTCTTCGTTTAGTTCGGGAGCGGGTGTCGGTTCCTATAATTGCTATACCGTGTGTTCATTTCCTTTACTACTGGAAATCGGGATCGCGTTCATCTCCCTCGCCTCCAGTTGATCTCCTCTTATATGTTTGATTCATTCTGGAGTTAGGAATTTCAGAAGTTGATGATATGTTGATGGCACAACCTTCATCTCGTGTAGCCATAGTCTGCCAAGAATTATGTTGTAGCCCATATCGTCTTCTACTACTTCAAACAAGGTAGTCTTCATGACCCCTTCGGCATTTGTGGGTAGCAGTATCTCCCTTCGGGTATTCACACTTGCTAAGTTGAACCCGGCGAGGAGCTTTGTGGCCGGAATGATGCTTCTGGTTAGCTTGGCTTGCTCCAGCACTCTACATTGAATGATATTGGCTGAACTTCCTAGGTCCACCAAAACACGTTTAATTTTAATATCTAGAACATTAAGAGAAATTACCAGGGCATCATTGTGCGGCAGTAGAAGTCCATCAGCGTCCTCTTCTGTGAATGTGATGTCATCCTCGGTGACTTCCCGAAGTCTCTTGTTATGAGTCACTGACACCTTGGTCTTTTTTGCTGCCAAGAAGGTCACAAGGTTGATCTCGTTTCCCCCGAAAATCATGTTGATGGTTTTTCGGGAAGGGTTATCACCTATCTTCGAGGGCTGTACATTATCCTAGTTGCAACCGTAATTATTTTTGGCTTGATCGCTTAAGAACTCTCTGAGATGGCCAGTTGTCAACGTCACCACCTCATCGCGCATATGACGGCAGTCCCCAGTCCGGTGGCCATTAGTTCCATGATACTCACACCATAGATTGGGATCCCTCTGGCTGGGATTAGATCTCATCGGCCTCGGGAACCATGCTTCTTTGATGTTCCTCATCGCTGATACCAGCTCCACTATGCTGACACTGAAATTGTACTCGGACAGTCTAGTATAGGTGGAATCCTGGGAACCTGATACCTCTTTGTCCTACAATGACCTGTTATTCTGGCCGCAGTCAGTTCTTCTATCAGGAGTGAACCTGTCCACCGATTTGAAACCTCTGTCACGTCCTTCGGCCCTTTTGTTGGGTAAAAACTGGCCCTTAGAAGATCGTCGACCTACGTCAAATCATCCTACGACTTATCCCTATTTTTTTCTCGATCTCGACCCTTGGTTGATGCTGGGAAACTGAGCTGGTCATCTTATATTCTTATATTTGATTCGTAACGGTGTTGGACATTTGCCCATGTAGTTGTCTGGAACTCGAACATGCTTTCTTTCAGTTTTCGGGAGGTATCGATGCTCCTCGGGTTCAACCCTTTAATAAATGCCTCAGCTGCCCATTCGTGTGGCACAACCGGTAGCAGCATCCTTTCTTTCTTAAACCTTGTCACGAACTCGCGTAACAACTCACACTCTCCTTGCAAAATTCTGAATATGTCCGCCATCTAGGCCTGGACCTTCCTAGCTCCATTATGGGCCTTGATGAAAGAGTCTGTGAGCATTTCAAAGGAATCTATTGATCTCCTGGGTAGAAGTGAGTACTATGTCAGGGCTCCCTTCGTGAGGGTTTCTCTGAACTTCTTCAGCAGGACCGACTCAATCTCGTATGGAGCTAAGTCATTCCCATTCACCGCCATTATATAGGTGGTGATGTGCTCCTGAGGTTCCGAAGTCCTATCATAATTGGGTACGTCAGGCATTTTGAACCCCTTCGGAATCAACTTTAGTGCTGCAATCGGTTTGAACTGCAACTGGGTGTATTTCTTTGAGTCCAGACCCTTCAGCAATGGTGGTGTGCCCGGAATTTGATCCATTCGAGCGTTTATTTCCCTCATAAACTGCATGAGCTTGATTTGAAAAGGATCATTACTGTTATTTTTATGGGATCCGCTACTGATTCCCCTGACCACGTCGAAGCCGACCTCACCCCTCGGGGTGTTGTTATCAACCCTTTGCGCTGTTTGATTTGCAGGAGCACCGGGAGGAACTGTACCTCTTCCATTTGCTTTGTTGGAAGAACCCGACAATGCGTGCCTTAATTTTGTCATGACCTGGTCTTGATGTAAGAGATGATCCATGATAGCCTTTTGTTGTTCTCTCAGGATCTTCACCGTTTCCGCAACGTGCTCGTCTTCAGTGTCATCAGGAGTCGCCTCCCGTACGTGTTGGGGATACCGCCCGCCATGAACCGGCGTGGCTATGTCCTCCTCATTGCGTGTGTCGCTGATCGAATCCTCGTGTTGAGGCGGATTTTCTTGTGCCTCAACATTGTGTGCGATGTTGATGTCGTTATCTGCCATCTTTTACGATTTTTGCTAAGAAATAAAGAATCAAATAGATTAGTAATAAACGCAAGGATTAACTCAATTACGCAACTTCCTAAGCCCCACGGTGGGCACCAAACTGTTTACCTGTAATACGGTATAGTTAAATTTAAATTAAGATAAAATGACAAACAGCTTAGTTCCGGGAGCAAATCTTTCGAAGACAGCAATAAAAGTATTGTAAGACAAAAAATAAAGTAATATTAAGCTTTGAATAATGTGTAGCATAAGTTTGTCAGAAATTTCGTGCCTTACAATGGCTGTTGAAGTCACTATTTATAGCTATACCTAGGGAACAAGATCCTAGGATCAATCCCCTCTTAAATGACAATAATGGGGCCATTGATGAATATGTAACGGCAGGCTATGAATACCAAAATTCTCTCTAACGGATTGTGTATTTGATACTGAGGAATATACTTCATTGAATGTCTTGTAGTGACAAATATTCATTTGCCCTCGTTAGCAATGTTCCCTTCGGGGTCTACCCATTTTCAACAGAAGTTGTTGTCCTCGGTCTTGGTTTACACTCGCTTCGTCTTCCGTCTGTCCCCGATTTCACGTATCACTCTATCATTTGAGAATTTAATGTGAACCAATTTTACACTATAAAATTGTTGCTCACCTATGTCACATCACACTTGTATTAATTATTACAATTATGTTTATTGTTTGGTGATGTTACCTTTAAAGCAGAGGCAGATCTAGGATATAAAGGTGCCGGATTCCATAACTTTTTTAAATGTATACCTTGTAATGAGTAATACATAATTTATTAGGAACATTTATTCGACCTTTTTTGAGTTTATTCGGGTCAATCTAATAGGTATTTTTTATTTGCAAATATAAAAATAACATCTCAGATATTAAAAAAACAAATATAATTAGCATTTTAAATAAGGAATCACACCTTCATTATAACAACACAAGTAAAATTAATATTTCACTAGGAAATTATATTTTTTCTGTCTATTAAAAATAAATTTACACAAGTAAGATAACATCTTCAATAAGGGAATTACATTAATCAGAATAAAAAAATTTAAGAAAATATCTTCAATAGATAAATTATGCCCCATAAGTATAGAACTAAATAAACTACAAGTTCCCAAAAATTAAAATCATAAAAAACATATTTTTAAGGAATGCTTACGAGATTTTTATCATAATTTAATAATAAAGAGATTCAAATTATATTTAATAATCCTAGAATAACACAAATTTATAAGATATAATAAAAAAATATGAATTTTGTTTTTGACTTCAATCCAAAATTTTCATTAAGGCACAAGTTTTTCGAATTTGAAAGAAGAAAACTCGTAAATTTGATATTAAGAGGAAAGCTTATTTTATAGAATTATAAAATTTTGGAGTCTCTTTCTTCGAGTATTTTTACTAGAGACCATATATAAATGATAGAATAGAGAAAATAAAACAAAAAAATATAATAAAACGACAAATAAAAAATTGGGAGGTAGCCGGAAAAAAAATGACTTGGACAAAAGGAAATAAAAATCACAAAGAAAAGGGAAAGTCAGGCATGGTTCTAAATAAATTTCAACTTGAATTTTATACACGAGAAAAACTTTCTAAAAGGCCTATCAGCCATGACACATTTATCTAGTTTACGGCTACGGGTGGCAGAATCAGATAATTAACCTAATTTAAGAAAATTTTAACATAAGTATATTAATTTTTTTATTATACTATATGCCACCCCATCCTAAAAGGGTGGATCCGCTCCTGCTTTAAAGGATATTCAAAATACAATTAGTAACCTTTCTGGGAAAAGAGACATACCGCGATCCTTAAAAGTTACTTATGATAATTATTATTTATATCTAATTAGCAGCAGTGACAGAATAAAATGTCCATTTGTCGTATATTTGTGCTTTAATTCACAGACTAGTATTGTACGTAGAACCTGCATGGGAAGCGTGGAACTAAAAATATCGATATCAATCATAAGTATGACCATTTTTAAGTACGTTTTGGTATTACACTATATAAAGGGGGTTCATCCGAACTTTACACTGTATATATAAGGCAAAATCTATTTTTTACCTCTATATATTAAGTTTTGAACTCCCTTGACATAACCCAAAAGTGTAGCTTAGTGGTCAAGGGGGTTCAAAATCTTTGAAAGGTGATATGTTCAATTCTCACTAGATGCGATCTTGACTCCGCCACTGGAATAAGGATATATTTGATATTCACTCCGTCCTATGATGCAATTCAAATTTCGAGACTTAATTTTTGTTAATTTTGATCGCAATTTGGATAAAATTTATATATTTAAAAATTAGTATAAATCACAATAATTAATAATTCTAAAATATTTATAAAAACAATTACGGTCAAAGAAAAAGAGAGGATAATAACTACGATAAAGAGAGCTTGAAACAATGTGAAAACGTAGAGGGTTGTCCAAAATAGAAGCCATTCCTAGTTAGGAATTCGTGTCCAATTTTACTTTCAAATCTTTGTTAGAGGTTAACGTCAGTCAACATGATATCATTTATGAGGGGAATTAAATGCGAGAGTTAGTTTATTTCCTTTGTTGGACCAAATGTAAGTCTTCATCCATCTCTTGTGATTATCATATATTATACATTCATCAAATGGCTATTATACATTCATCAAATGGCTATTATAACTTAGAAGACTACTATTAACCATTAAATGCATCTAACTATTCTTGAAAAAAGACATCCATGATTCAATCCCATACCTTTTAAAGAGGTTATTGGACGATAAATTAAAGAAAACTTTAGCTGAAAACAGATGCTATGCTGATGCTGTGCGGATTGATTCGCTCAGCAACCGTCTCTAATGCTGGTTTGTATAATTTATTTTCAAATACCACATTTAGTTAGAAGTATTCATGAAAATATTTTAAGTTCAGCGATTGCGGGATACTATTACGAGTTACGTCCATTATTTATTTGTTATAAAAAAGTGAGTGGAGACTTAATATAAATATATAGACGTTGGTTTTAAACTTCAACCAACGTCTGTCAATTCAAGCGCAGTTGGTAAAGAGTTTGATGTGCAGGTAGGAAATTGTTGGAATCATATCAATTTTCAAGTCTTGGTGAGATGTAGCGCTGTTGCTCTTTGTAGTTTATTTGGTGTTGAAGAAGAGCAAATTAACTAAATACTAAGGAATCCTAGAAGTAAACGCATTAGATTAATTGGGGAAATTGGAACGGAAGTAGTAATTGTATAAAACGATTGAAAAGGCTGTTTACCTAAGCCTCTTTGTCGAAGGATATTTATACATCTGGGGACTTTTATTGCTTCTAAGGTGCTCATTATGTCATTTAATAAACGCATTCATTTTGTACCTAACTTACACAAACTTAGATTAATTACGACTTCTCTAACTTACATTAAATTAAATGAATTTATGGAGCTGTTTGTATTGAAGTTGCTCACCCACTCTCCTTCCCGTGCCAATGTAAATAGTTTTACAAGTCAAAAACTTTGAACATAGTTACTTCCCAATCCCATGTCCCATTTTACATTACACTCTTTTTTTAGTGCTTAAATAAAATGCTATATTTACTAGAAATGTAAACTTATAGTCACATAAATATCTATGCCTTATTTTAAATCTCTAGTTTCCAAAATCATTTTTTCTTCTTAAATCCTGTTCAAATATAACAGGATGAGTAGCATGGTTTGACTAGAAATTATATATATCCATCTCGTTTGTTAAAAAGGTTGTGCTGGAATTGAACACATTGTTTTTACATGATATGGCATTTCATATTTCAAAGTGTTGGTAAACTACAATCATTGAAAAAACCTCTTACAACATATTTGGATGGCCACATCGGCATTCATAGTTTAGTTTCAAAGTGAAAAAGTATATGTTATTGTTAGAATTCAATGTTAAACGCATTGAGTTGAAACTAAAATGTTGACTTGGTAAAGGGAAGTGGGCCATGTTGCTTCACATATTCTTCAAAACAAAGGTGAAATTGACTTTGATGTAAAGGTAAATGGAGATGCAATTTTTTTTTTTCTGTTGTGACATATTTTCAACGTCTCTCAAATTAGAGGAAGATGACGGGAAAAAACAAGCATACAATGTGCACGATAAGACAACAATGGAATAATACTCAAGTCTAATTTTCTCCAATCTATTTGAACAATGAGAATAGAACAAACACTAGCACATATGTGTCCAGGCAGCAGCTATATACAGCAACAAATAAATACATGCAATGTGAGCAAGTAATTTTTGACCTATATAAAATTGCTCATAAACAATTTAATTTTTAATAATTTAATTATTAATGATTTTTAAGAATTTTTACCTATTTCAGTTTTAATTAAATTTTGCATCTAAATTGTATTAATCACATGAAATCAAAAAAATATAATTTTCTTCTTAAAATTATTTAGGTTAGGATAATTACATAATTAGTTAATTTATTGGTCCAGTAGTGTGTTACTTGGTCAATAGTTTGATTAAGTGGCTACTAGTGCAATTAGGTTTAGATTTAAAAATATTAAGTCATTCTGGTTAAATATTAAATAGTAAAGGTTTGATTTTGCAAGAAATTTGAGAAAATGACCCTCTATAGCCTCTCAAAATTTTAATAGCCCATATTTTCCTCCATTGACCCGAAATGTCCCTCCGGCCCAAACATATTACATCTAATAGCCCGAAATGTCTATTTTGTATATATTTTATATAGTGACAGTCTATTTTGTATATTATTTGTACAGTGACGGTCTATTTTGTATAGTGACAGTCTATTTAGTATATTTTTTGTATAGTGACAGTCTATTGTATATAAATTAGACAGTGATAGTCTATTTTGTATAGTGACATCTATTTTGTATATTTTTTGTATAGCGGCAGCCTTTTTTGTATATATTTTGTATTGTGATATCTATTTTGTATATGTTTTGTATAGTGACAGTCTTTTTTGTATATATTTTGTATAGTGACATCTATTTTGCATATTTTTTTTATATAGTGACAGTTTATTTAGTATATAAATTGTATAGTGACAGTCTATTTAGTATATAAATTGTATAGTGACAGTCTATTTGTATTATTTTTTATAGTGACAGTCTTTTTGTATATTGAATAATTACACGTTTGTAAAACCAGTAATTACATAATTGATGTGATGCATCTTACTGTGATTTTTAATTATTTATTGTCTGTTAGTTTAGGAATTGTAACAAATGGAGTATACTCCACGGATCCTATGTTTGAACTTACGTAGTATTATATAAATAAAATTTCTAGTTTCTCAAAAAAAGAAAAGAAAAAAGTATACTCCACAATTCTTAAAAGTAAAGATGCAAAACAAGTAAAAACAGAAAATTGATTTTTTTTTGGCAACTAAAAATTTTTCATTATCAATGGAGTAAAGTACAGTAAAACGCCCCGCCATGTATAGCGAATTTGTTTTTTTTTTTTTCTGTGTAACCATATCTTGACTAAAAATAAAATCTATTAAGTGCATGTAATATCAATCTTATTACAGGAACTATCAAGTTGAGAAAGTAAAGACTGATATTTATGATGTGTTATGATAATTGTTTGGATGGTGGAGCTGGGCGTAGCAAAGAGGCAGAATGAAAAAAATAAGGTGGGTTAGCGAATGTTTTGTTGTAGCCAATGCAATAAGTTTTTGGCTATAACTTACAATCAAATATAATGGGCTAGTGGTTATCTTAAGTTTGTGCCGAACGACCAATTATGTCAGTCTCTCAAGAAATTTGGACTAAAATTGATTCAAAACGGTAAATTTTGCAAGAAATTTGGACTAAAAATGATTCAAAACAGGATTGTTAAGTAATTGCATCTGCCCAGTCCATTAAATCCTTCGCCACGTCCAAATCTCTATACTTGGTCCCTCCACAGCTTGCAACATAAGTAAATGACATAGTTTCATCATGGAACTACGTCTTTTTGCGTTGAAAGCTTTTAAATAAAATAAAAGTTCAAAGATCCAATCTTTAAACCTAAATCTCAAATCCTCTCTTCTCTCTCTTCCCTCTATGGTAGCCGAAATTTGCTTCTGCCACCCATCACCTCTCCTTTGTTGTCTGCCATTGTTTTACCACCGACCAAAAATCGTCTTCGCTAGCCGGTGACCATGGTGAACATACAAGCTCAAATCTTGATGCTAGAGAAGCACAAGTGGAGGCCATATTTTCTACAATAATGGAGGCTTATTGGGCTCATGAAGGTGCTAATGAATTTGGAGAATTGGGCCACAAATTTAAAATATTTACACTAATTAACCTTAGTCTAATTGAGGTCCAAGAATCTCAAGAAGTTGAAGAAGTTCAAGAATTCATTCAAGATTATAATTTCTTTTCCTTAAAGATTGGGATTTCTTAATTCTTGTTTTAGTAGGATTATATTTATAGTATTAGTCAAACTAGGATTATTAGTTGGTAGCCCATTCCTACTTGAATTCTTTTTCTTATTTTAGTTAGGATATATTTTCTTAGCTTTATTCTTATTCTAGTTTAATTAGGATTAATTTTTCTTAACCTTATCAATTTTACTCATTGTAAGGCTTATTTAAACGGCTCAATATACTGAAAATAAATATTGGTAATTAGTTTTTCTAAGCTCTTGCTTCAAAAATATGATTTACTTTTTATTTCATTATTCTTCCTTTATTCAACACTTCCTGCAATCTTTCGGGATTGAGGAATGAGTGGGCAAGGTTCTTTTCATCTTACAATCTTGAAGAACGCTTTCACTAGTTTTTGAAAACTTTAGCGGGGTGATTTTGTTTTCTCTCTTCTTTGTGTTTGAGAGGGGCAAAACCTTGAAAGTACATCAGACCACCAAACTCAACCACTTTCACACCATCTCTTCTCCTCTCTCCTCTCTCCGAAGCTCCAAATGGTTTTCTTCCGATTTCTAGCCAATCTCCTCAAATCAAACACCTAAGAACTAAACCCTAAGTCGCTTGTTCCCTTTTGATACCAAATGAAATTCGAATGTCACGACCTAAATCCCAATCAAAGGAGTCGTAATGGCGCCTAGCACCACTTGCTAGGCAAGCCAACAAATAACAAAATAAAGGCAATACAAAACGTAAAATAACATGATATCATAAATAAAAGATAAAACTTAGAAAACATATATCAAGTCTAAAACCAATGACCATCTAACACCTCCTGGAAACTAGAGTCACTAAGTACAGAGTGTTTACAGAATAACTAAATTCAAAGTCTGAAATAAACAATACACTGTTCGAAGCAAATAAACAGTAACAAGACAATGATATACGTGACTCCAAGGCTTGTGAACGAGAGTGCAGCACTACCTCGAGTCTCCTTAACCAGCAAGCTAGTCCGTCCTCTGGGTACCACTAGGACTAATACAAAAATTTGCACAAGAAATATAGAAGTGTAGTATGAGTACAACCGACCCAATGTACTCAGTAAATGTCGAGCCTAACTCCGACGAGGTAGTGACAAGGCTAAGACAAGATATGTACATATAAACTTGTACATTTAAGTAACAAAGAATAATGAGAGATATAACAATAGGATGATAAGTAAAATATCAAGTAAGATGATAAGATAAATAGGAAGAGAAAGATAATAAGTATAAAAGCAAGAAGATATAGAACGAGAAAAGAATGAAAGAAACGACTAAAGTAATCAGCGGTTTATGCTTCCAAAAGAAACTCCAAACATTACTTTCAAAGATAACCACGAAATAACATAGCCAGTCCTTAGTCTATATAGTAAAATAAGGAACACGAGATATCAAACAAATGGCACAACATCACCCTTCGTGCTTTTACTCTTATCCTAACAAGCACGAAAACACTCTTCATGCATATTCGTTCTTTCTCGCAAGCGCGAAAACACCTTTCGTGCTTATTGTAAGAGTATAAAAAAGCACAAAAATACACTTCATGCACAATCACTCTTTCTCACAATTACGGAAGCACTCAAGCATAAATATGTAAAGCAGTACCAAGCAAGGTGGGAATCAGAAATAATATCAAGAAGAGCGATTGAATATCACTTGCCATATAGGAAATAATCATTACTTTGCACCAATAGCCAAATCAACACTTCAATAGTTTTACAACCCAATATCACAACAAGCTCAGTACAACTACTAACACGAATTGAAATAGTCAGAGATTCTTACGAGCTAGTTACAACATGAAAGACATAATACATAAAGCAACAAGATATAAATAATTAGTTCTACCCGCATGCTCAACCCATAGTAAACGCATATACGCTCGTCTCCTTACATATACATTATTCCCAACAGATATAACACATAGCAATTAGACACCATTATATCGCTTTCCTTTAACACAAGCCTCCAAATTACTTGAATCTAGCCAATTAATATTCAAATAAGTCAAAACAAGATTTAGAAACTATCCTAGCATAAAAAAAGGTTCGATTTTTAACATATTTGGGAAATTCAACAAATATTCAACGCAATTCTACATTATAGAAATTCAAAATTAAGACCAATTCTCGTTTACCCATTCTCCCCTGAGCCCAAATATGTTATTTGCATCAAGATTGGACCACAAATCGAGGTCCAAATCCTCAAAATTAGCCCTCATAAGTTTTTCCTCAAAACTCTAATTTTTACTCTTTAAAATACTAGATTAAGGGATAAAAATCTATGGGTAGTCATGGAAATAAATCAAAATTAGGTAACAACTAATAAAGCTAGATAATTATTTTTTTTCCAGAAATCTCCTCAATCTGTGATCTAGGTCTAAACAATGGTAAAAAATAGCTAAATCTCGATTTTCAGCCCTTTAAATACCTGGACGTCAGGTGCTCTTCGCGTTCACGAATCACTTATCACATCAGCGAAGAACACTAGCGAATTAGCCTTCGCATTCGTGAAGGCCTCCTCTGGTTCATGAAGGAATCGTCTCCCCTACGCCTCAACGTTCACAATCCGCTGGTCGCATTCGCGATGAAGAAGATGCCATCAGCCTCCCAAAGATCCTAGGCCTATGCGTTCGCATGAGGATAACCGCATTCGTGAAGGCCAATCCCCCCAGGACATCACATTTGCGTGTCATCCATCACGTTTGCGTAGAGCAAAACATCCATACTCCAGTTATCCCTTCGCTAAAGTGATACTAGCTCCGCGTTCGCGATGCACAACGCACCAACAACACATCAACTGCTGCAAATTGCACAAATGTGGCTGGAAACCACCTCGAAACTCACCTGAGCCCCCTGGGCCCCACACCAAATATTTACACAAGCATATAACCTCATATGAACTCGCTCGTAAGCTCAAAATACCAAATTAACATCAAGAATCAAGAATTAAACATTAAAACTCAAAGATTTCAAAGTTTATAACTTCAAAATTTCAACTTTTCATAACAAGCGCCGAAACGGACTCGTGTCAGGGACCCCAATCAAACAAGCGTACAAGTCTAAAATTATCATACGAACCTATCGGAATCGTCAAAATATTGATCTAAAGTCATTTACCAACAATGTTGACCATAGTCAACTCTAACCATTTTCAAGTTCAATAATCAAACTTTCTTTGAAAGCTCACATTTAAACTTTCCAGAAAATAAAATGGACCATGCACATAAGTCATAAATCATCGAATAAAGCTATATAAAGTCTCAGGTCATGAAATGGGAAGCTACAACTAAAACTGACCTATTGGGTCGTTATATTCTCCACCTCTAAAAGAAACGTTCGTCCTCGAATGGACATGGAAATGTATCGGGACTGGTAAGAAGATGTGAATATCTACTCCTCATATCGGACTCAAACTCCCAAGTAGCATCCCCAGTCGGCTGACCTTTCCCAAGAACTTTTATTGATGAAATATCCTTAGACCTCAACTTTTGAACCTACCAATCTAGAATTGTTACCTGCTCTTATTCATAAGTCAAATCGTCATCAAGATGCACTATGATGAGGTCCAAAACATGCAACTTGTCTTCATAATACTTTCGAAGTATAGAAACATGAAATATCAGATGTACCCTTGCTAGGTTGGGAGGCAATGAAAGCCTTATTAGCAACTTCCTCAACTCTCTCTAAGATCTCAAATGAGCCAATAAACCACGTGCTCAACTTGCCATTCTTCCTAAATCTCATCACGCCCTCCATATAAGACACATAATGGACATTCTTGTCCGCATAACGCTTCTACCTGCTCTGTGTTATACAAAGGTGATCCTGAATCAACTTACCTTCTCCAAAGCATCACGAACCAAATCCATACCCAACATCCTAGCCTCACCAGGCTCAAACCAACCAATAGATTAACGGCACCGCCAACCATATAAGGACTCATACGATGCCATCTGAATGCTGGACTCCTAGCTACTACTGTAGGCAAAATCTACCAATGGTAGAAACTGGTCCCACTGTCCTCCAAAATCAATAACACAAGCCTTCAACATATCCTCAAAGATCTAGATAGTCCGCTCGGACTGGTCATCTATTTGCGGATGAAATACAGTGCTGAGCTCCACCTGCGTGCCTAATTTACACTGAACAACTCTCTAAAAATGTGAGCTCCATCTGAAATGATAGAAATGGGCACACCGTGCAGACAAACAATCTCACTAATATAGATTTGATCCAACTACTCTGAAATGTAAGAAGTCATCACCAGAATGAAATGCGCGGACTTGGTCAATCGGTCCACAATGACCAAAAAACATCATACTTTCTCAAAGTCCTTGGTAAGCCTACCACAAAGTCCATAGTAATACGCTCCCACTTCCACTTCGGCATTACCAACCTTTGAGTCAAATAACCCAGTATTTTATGTTCATACTTCACCTGTTGGCAATTCAAGCACCGTGAGACATGCCCAACAATGTATTTGTTCATCTTCCGCCACAAATAATACTATTTCAAGTCACTATACATCTTCGTGATACCCGAATGAATAGAATACCACAAGCTATGAGCTTCCTCAAGAACCAATTGTCTCAAACCATCAACATTCGGAACACAAAGCCGACCTTAAAGCCGCATAATGCCATCATCTCCAATCACCACCTTCTATGCAGCACCTCTCTACACTATGTCCTTTAAAACCAACAAATGAGAATCATCAAATTGGCGAGCCTTGATGCACTTCAACAAAGTCGACTGCGCAACAACACAAGCAAGAACCTTACTTAGCTCCGAGATATCCAATCTCACAAATGTGTAAGCCAAGGCCTGAACATCCATAGCCAATAGCCTCTCCACTGTTGGTATAAATGCCAAACTACCCATGCTCTCCGCCTTTCTTCTCAAGGCATTAGCTACCATATTTGCCTTGCCCAGATGATAAAAAATAGTGATAATCATAGTCTTTCAACATCTCCAACCATCTCCGCTGCCTCAAATTGAAATCCTTTTGCTTGAACAAATATTAGGGACTCCGATGATAAGTATACACCTTATATGACATGTTGTATAAGTAGTGCCTCCTAATCTTGAACTCGTGCACAATATCTGCCAACTCCAAATTATGCACATGATAGATTTTCTCATGGATCTTCAATTGAAGAGATGCATAGGCAACCAACTTCTCACGACCCAAAATCTCACAGGAGGCATGATGGCGCCTAACACTGCTTGCTAGGCAAGCCAACAACAAATACGTGGAATTACTTTAACAATAATAAGAAATAATCTCAAGTAGCAGAATGGTATAAATAAGTAAAGTTTAAATGTCATTAAAACTGAAATCCACTCTAAAATCTGGTGTCACCGAGTGCATGAGCTCTACAAAATACTAAATATAAAGTCTAAAGAAATTCAATACTGTCTGGAAGACTGAACAGTAAAAACATAAGATAAAATGGGAGACTTTAAGGCCTGCAAATGGGACAGCAGTGCTACCTCGAGATCTCCAAGCTTATCCGGATACAACACACTAGCAACCACCGCTATCAGCAACACTTGGATCTGCAGACAAAGTGCAGAATATAGTATGAGTACAACCGACCCCATTTACTCAATAAGTACTAAGCCTAACCTCAGACTGAAAGTAGTGACGAGTTTGACAAGGTCCGATGCTCACTTCCACAACCAACAATAGCAATAATAGTAGAAGAATAGAATATAAAGAAAAGCAACTCAAATAATAACAGGCTCAGTTGAACACAATAGGAGGGAATCTAGACATGCTTTTCACATATAATAGTCAATGCATCATTTCCCCAGAATTTACTTAGATAGGTATTTAACAAGATAAAACTGTAATATCAAGCTCTAAACATCAAGTAGAGACATCAAATACCAATTAGCATGAGGAATAATACAACTATATGCCTGCATGTTAGTTATACATGCCAAATCAACAAATAATCACAGTTTAAATATCAAATATAAGAAATCTCAGCACATTAAAAGTGCCTGGAACATCATAGTCTAAGCACTCTCATGGTGCCTGGCAAGATGCCCATGGATCCTCTCTCACACACATATACCCACTCCCAGCACTATACGGGTGCCTGACATAAGTCCCTTAGCCAGCACGTAATGTGTGCCTGTACTCATAGGGCTCAAAATAACATAGGTTATCACCTGACTCCATAGGGGCAGATCCTAACCCAAATACTGATTGAATCAAAGTCAACGATCATCATAACTCAGCCCAAATGGCCTAGCGCACGTGTCACCTCACTATCAATACCACTCAGCCTAATATGGGGCCTAGCATAATCAATATCTACACTGCTCTATGGCACAAGGTCAGTAATCAATCTGCACAAATCTCAATATAATAACATCGCACAGTAACGACAATCAAACACCAAACAAAATATACCAACATGCCATAATTCAACTCAAACTCGTGTCACATAGATGCACCAACAAAATGTGAGATAACATATAAAAATGCACGGATATAGAGATATAACGCGCTGATTTAATCTCACGACTGAAAAATATGACTACGACTAAGGAAAATAGCTCAACATAGCAAAAACAGTCATATCATGTCTCAACAGATAAACAAATAGCTTAGACATGATTTCTAGCATGAATAATAGCTCATGTAGTCATAGAAGTAGAGAAAACACAATATCAAAGAAAGCATGACAGCAAAACAAGGCACATAATATCCTAAGGTCTATTTGGATCATTAATAACCACGGTGCACGCATATACGCTCATCACCTCTCATAAATGTCACCCCCAACATACAACAAATATTATAGCCAACGAGAAAATTACCCTCAAACCAAGCTTAGGTAAGATATTTACTTCATCCGGGCAAGTCTTCGACTTCGGTTCGCATCAAAACCTCAATCTAGCCCTCCAATCGTGCAAATCCAATCCAAACATCATCTAGGAATATCAACAATGCTATGAGAAGCGATCCCAATCCATAGAGCTTCGATCTTTGAAGAAATTCCCAAAAGTCAACCCGGACTCTTGCACGAAATCCGAAACCAATACCAAAATCTGATGACATATCCAATGTAATTAGCTACCAAAATCGGGTCCAAATAAGTGCTCAAATCCCGAAAATACACTCTTGTAAAGTGTAGACAAAACCCCCTAAATTTCCTTTCAAAATTCAAAGTTTTAGGTGTAGAAATACATGGGCAACCAATATATAAAACCAAATCCAAATGAAAATCACCTACCTCTAAGGTAGTAGTGAAATGTCTCTTCAAAATCTCCTCTTTTCAAAGTCTAGGGCTCAAAACATGAAATAATAGGCAAAGTCCCGAAATTGGAAACTTAAATGCACTACCCAGCAGTACACTATGAGATTGCGGTAGTACCCTCGCGATCGTGAAGGTCAAACTGCCTCCAACTCCAACTACGCTTCACGAATGAGAAGCCTCCTGTGCGGACACGAATGTTCACAATGCCCAGGCCTACGCGAACGTGACGCTGCCCTCGCGAACGCGATGGCCAAAACCCCCGCCTGACTAACAAAGCTTTGCGAAGGACCTCTTCATCGTGAATATGATAAAAAAAATCAACAGTTAGCGAAAACCTTCTACATAAATGCGACACACTGATCGCGAATGCGAAGAACATCAGAACACCAGAAGATTAGCTATGACAAACTCAACCGAAATTATCCGAAACTATCCCAAAACTCACTCGAGCCCTATGGGACCCCATCCAATCATACCAACAAGTCCCAATACATCTCCCAAACCTATCCAAAGGCTCCAAATACCGTAATTAACAGACAAACAAATAATCCTCGATCAAGGTCAATCTCTTGAGTTCATAAACTTCCAACTACAAACCAAGCGCCTGATTCAAGCCTATCAAATCTGGAATGGACCTGAACTTTGCACACAAGTAACAAATGAACCTATTCTAATTTCTAGAATAATAATCCGTTGCCGATAACCTCAAAGTCAACTCCCGGTCAAACTTATGAGCTTTTCAAACCTTCAAATTTCTAACTTTTGACAATTAGAGCCAAATCAACCTAGAAACCTCCAAATCTAAATCCGAATATATGTCTAAGTCCAAAATTACCATAGGAACCTATTGGAACTATCACAACACGAATCCGAGATCGTTTACTTAAAAGTCAAACCTTGGTCAACTCTTTCAACTTAAAGCTTTCGAATTGAGAATTACTCTTCTAAATCAACTCAGAATATCTCAAAAGTCAAAAACAACCATACAATCTAGTTATAATGCATAATATGAAGCCAATCAAAGTCTCAAACCCCTAAACAAAATTCTAAAACTCAAAATGACCGGTCGGGACGTTACATTCTCCCCCACTTAAACATACGTTCATCCTCGAACGTGCCAAGAATCGTTCCAAAGTTGTCAAAATCATTGAATAACTCATCATATACATATCCATGGGTGATCTCACGTCACCTAATTAGATATGATCCCATCAACACAATCCTAACGGAAAATTCTTTCTTAAACCTTAGCTTGCAATCCTTAGAACCAAATTCTAACTTTCAGAGCTCCCTCAAGATATATATATATATATATATATATATATATATATATATATATATATATATATATATATATATATATATACACACACACACACACACACACACACACACACACACACACTATATCAATTTCAACAGGTTGTATTATAGCATAAGTATACTCCCAAGATGTAACCACATGATGTACCGCATAACTCATGTGCCCATAGTGATGACTTCCGACCACAATAGTTGCTCATTACCGAACTTGGTAGCGGTAATATACCTCATAACTCATAAAATCTTGTTCCAAACCTCGCAATATGGCAAATGATGAAAGAGACGCATAAAAACTCATAACCACCCATCAAATCAATATGTCATGCAGTTCTCTCGCTTGACAAGAACCATCGCCACATTGTGAGCTTATTAGTGACATTCTTCATGGAAACATACATGATACAAATCTGATAGCATTGATTCCAAGTCCAATATCAAATACCATCAAGAACCTCATATGACGCGATCCGTATGACAACAAGCAACCACTCGAGTATGATCAATAATGGAAAGAGAACCAAAAGGCAACTACCTAACAAGTTCAATAGATAGAACTGTAAGCGCATAGTGCTATGAATCCATCCCACAAGCGCGAAACAAAACAAACAAAATGAGCACAAGGAGTCATATCCAACACAACCCTGTTGTGGCATACAACGCTATCCACACATAATACTGTTACGGTGTGTAACCCGATCCTCACATCTCAATCCACATGGAAATACCCATCGAGCCATATCACTCATACTCATTAAACACATGTGTATTAAGAACAAGAATGTAAAGTGCATACACATAACCATGGGAAGAAAAACAACATAATTCACTACGGAAAAAGGCCAATCACAACTAAGGTGCAATAAGCAAATCAACATCTCTGAACCCATCTCGCTCAAATATCGTTACAAGGCCTAAACAAAACCACAGCATGCGTGTGAATAATCAAGTCGTCTCACAACTGATCATAGCGTAAGAAAGCAACACATGAAACATATTAAGGCAGGAATTACATCCATTTCGCTTGATGACACATATAGAAAATGCTGCACTAAATAAGCGAATCCAATCCAGTATAGAATGCACATTCTCATTAGGTCTACCAATTAGCCTCCCAACCAATTCAAATCATTCCAAAATAAGTCAATAGCCTTCCAAAGTCCATAGTGACCCCATCCACGACACATACAATCAACTATCAATTTCTGAATACACTTCCATAGTCCACAACCATAGGTATAGTCCGTCTCTTAGAAATATGATCTCCAAAATACGAGAATACCAAAATATCCATACTTGATCTCTAACTCTCTCACTCAAATATCTGACACGTCACACATACACAATCACTCTATGGGAGATACACGAATAACCTCCCACACCATGCAGCAAAACCTGAGCATCAATGGCTACCAACCATGCGATCTATGTAGTACTAGTCAAGCATCTGCAATCAATACACAAAGCACCTTTCACAAAACACCCCTTCTCAAGTGATACAGAAATGGTGCTAGCATACTATTAAACATCTGAAAGCCCTCATGCTGCCTCGAACTCATGATATTCCTTTCAAAATTGAATCGCAACCTTGTCCATGCAATACCAAGTCCACACAACTTACCACATCAATCATGCTAATATGCAAAAATACAAGAATCCCATTATCAACTTTGAATCACGAGTATGATACACACTTTTTCAACTAGAAACCTTCCACTAAGCTCAATTCAGGAGAAAGTCACAACACACAACAAAATTTCCATGCATGTAGAAGACACCAACTGCAAGTCAATGTCAATATCATCGCGAACTCTTCGAAAACCACATGTATATAACCAAGACATCCAAACTGCATCCCTCTAAATCACCCAAATCACGCAGACTACTAAACCTGACTGTATTACCACAGAACACCTGTAAAGCCCTATAATACCAAAGGAACCGATCGTCTCTATTACCATGCTGACATAAGCCACTGCTTAATGGACCCAACTTCTTTCCGTTGCTCATGCCCCGCCTTCACGACAACATTATACTTCCCCAGTACACTATGAACCTTAATCAAAACTAATCCCAAGTAATCCCAACATGAAATGTCATCGGCCTAAGACTCATAAGCCATTGTGTTTCCTCTTATACATCCAATAGTACTTCAAACCCATGTACCTGCTCTGAAGAAGTCATTTATGAATCTGAAGCTATTTCCTCCATCTCTCAAGCATCGCTTCACAAAACCGACTATGATACAGAAATTCTCCGAGTCTCTTTCACCAACCATCACAGATCTTGAATCTTCAGTCCCACATAAATTCGAAAATCCTTAGATATCACATTTTAATCTTGAATTCATCGGAACTTTCTTGAGAGTCACCCACTAAGTCCTAGTCCCAATATATATAACCAATCATGCAGAATGATTAGTGCTCCATTAACACAAGAATACTCTAAACAGAATCAAATGAGCAAATCCTTCCCTTTCACACTACCTCCACAGAAGGATATTGAACATGAGTCCTTCCACAATCTCCACATATCACTAAGGTGAAATACAACATGCACCCAACAATTCTTTGCTCAAGTCATCCTCAAAGTCATCCTCCTAAGATCATATCTAATCCCTAAGCATTCCTGAGTCTAAAATCTATCACAACACATGGTAGACTCCCCCACTTGGCTTCAATCCACAATCACATAATCCAAGAACCCATAACGAATGCTCCTCCTTAACTAACATGATCCCACACTATTATAAAAATCAATTCGTCAGAATCTCAGGTTGTACCAACCATAACGCATCCCAAATCATCAACCCAAATACACACTCAACCTCGTGACAGCCGTGCCATCTTTCTCTAAAGCTATCCAAACCCATTTCGTAGCACAGATATCCCATCAAGTAAAAGGTAAAAATCTTCATAGAAACCTCATAAGAAATCAAGTAACCCCCAACCTTCTCACAGGAGATAGCCAACCTATGACCTGCCGTGGTACAATGCTATGAATCAATGACTCCTTCCAAGTCAACACTTATCAACAAGATGCAAAAATCTATTTCATTTCACCAATGAACAACTAGAAGACCTTTAAACACATCCCAACTTAAGACGATATGCACACCAAGATGTTAATCAAGCATTCACAATCCTATAGTGGCCCATGCAAACCCCTTCTCATCAAATTTGAACCCTCAAATATGAGAAGTCACCACTAATATGATGCCTATCCATAACAACCCCAATTGTATCAAACTGCCTTAAAATCCATGGAAACCCTACCACAAATCCTATAATCATACGCCCTCACTTCCACATCAGTATAGCCATCTTTCGAAGTAAACCACTTGGTTTTTTATGCACATTCTCGACCTGCTAACAATCAAACACCATGAAACTTGCCCAATAATCTTGTCTCGAATCACGATACCTCTCTGTAATACCTGAACAAATAAAATACCACAACTAAGAGCCTCCTCAAGGATCACCTCCCTCAAATCATCAACACTAGGAATGCAAATCCGACTGGAAGTCGCAATACACCGTCGCTAATAAGGACCATCCCCCTTAGCACTACCTCTCACACCGTGTTCCTAAGGACAAGCAATAAAAACCATTATACTGACGATCCTTAATGTGCTCAAACAAGGATGACCATGCAACAACACAAGTGATAACTCTACTAAGCTTAAAATACCCAATCTCAAAAATTTATCGACCAGGGCCTAAACATCCATAGCCCAAATACCTAGCCTCGGATGGAACAAATGCCAAACTTTGAATCATGAATCAAGTAATCCTTCTCATGGGCTACTACTGCCGCAAGATTAAGCAATCACCCTACCATTATGCTCTCATACCGCATCAAGACCAACACATGAATCATCCCAATACACTGTATATGGCCCTGAACTAGTGGACAATACCAACACTAGGGCCGAAATAGATGGAAACTCATCTGCGAGTCAATAATAGTAGTCTGATCTCATACACAAGGAAAACACATCACGCACCACACTTGTATTATCATCAAAGCTCGCTGGTGCACAACTGATATCTAGTACTCAAAATCGCATACAAAATAAGTAGGAAAGGACTGAATATATAGGCTTCAAGCCGGGATAAAGTCGTACGACAAGGAATCAAGAAAGCGAAAGTTTCCTTATGCCTGATTGCCTCTCGATGATAAGTACAGATGTCTACGTACCAATTCGCAAGACTCTACTAGGCCTGCTGATGACTCGTGAGACCTATACAACCTAGTACTCTAATAACAACTTGTCACAACCCAAAATCCCACCGAAGGTGTGATGGCGCCTAACACTGCTTGCTAGGCAAACCAATAATAAATATGCGGAAATAACTTTAACAATAATAAAAATTAATATCAAGTAGAAGAATGGTATAAATAAGTGAAGTTTAAATGTCACTACAACTGAAATCCACCCCAAAACGTTGTGTCACTGAGTGCATGAGCTCTATAGAGTGTCAAATACAAAGTCTAAACAAAATACACTACTATCTAGAAGACTGAACAATAAAAACATACCTTAAAGTGCAGACTTTAAGGCATGCAAACAGAATAACAGTGCTACCTCGAGATCTCCAAGTTATTCCAGATACGGCTCACCAGCAATCACCGCTATGAGCAACACATGGATCTGCACACGAAGTGCATAGTGTAGTATGAGTACAACCGACCCTATGTACTAAATAAGTAGAAAGCCTAACCTCAGACTGAAATCAGTGACGAGCTTGGTAAGGTTCGATGCTTAGTTTCCACAGCCAACAATAGAAATAACAACAGAATAATAGCATATAAAGAAAAATAACTCAAATAATAGCAGACTTAACTTAACATAACAGGAGGAAAACTAGACATGTTTTTTAGATATAACAGTCAATGCATCAACTTCCACCGAATTCACTTAGACATTTATTTAACAAGATAAAACTGTAATATCAAGCTCTAATCATAGAGCAGAAACATCAAATACCAATTAGCATGAGGAATAATACAACTCTATGCCTACATGTCAATTATACATGCCAAATCAATAAAGAATCACTGTTTAAATATCAAATATAAAATATTTCAGCACATAAGAGGCTAGCTCATAGTTCCCCTCAATCATAGTCTCATAACTCTCATGGTGCCTAGCAAGATGCCCATGGATCCTCACTCACACACATATACCCACTCTCAACATTGTACGGGTGCCTGACATAAGTCCCTCACCTAGCACGTAACATGTTCTTATACTCGCAGGGCTCAAAGTAACATGGGTTATCACCCGACTCCATAGGAGCGGATCCTAGCCCAAATACTTATTGGATCAAAGTCAACGATCATCATAACTCAACCCAAATGGCCTGGTAAACACGTCACCTTACTATCAATATCAGTCAGCCCAATATGGGGCCTGGCGTACACATCACCATACTATCAATATCAAAATGACTATATGCCCAAGGCCAGTCATCAATATGCTCATGTCTCAATATAATCACATCTCACAGTAACGACAATCAAATACCGCACATAATATACCTACATCCCACAATTCAACTCAAACTCGTGTCACACACAAGGGCACAGACAATATGTGAGATAACATATAAAAATGCACGGAGATAGAGGCATAACATGTGGATTTAATATAATCTTTGAAAAATATGATAATGTTTAAGGCAAATAGCTTAACATAGCAAAAACGGTCATATCATATCTCAACAGATACATGATTTCTAGAATAAATAATAGCGCACATAGTCATAGAAGTGGAGAAAATACGATCAAAGAAACATAGCAAAACAAGACATATAATAGTCTAAGGTCTGCCCGAATCATGAATAACCATAGTGCACGCATATATGCTCGTCACCTCATATATACGTCACCCTCAACATACAACAAATATCATAGCCAGTAGGAAAATTACCCTCAAACCAAGCCTAGGCAAGATACTTACTTCATCCAGGCTAGTCTTCAACCTAGTATTGCATCAAAACATCGGTCTAGACCCGAAATCGTGGACTACAAGCCAAATATAATCCAAAGAAGTCAACAATGCCATAGGAAACTATACCAATCCATAAAGCTTCTATCTTTGAAGAAATTCCCAAAAAGTCAAGAAAGGTCAACCTTAGCCCCCATTCCCGAAATCCGAAACCAATACCAAAATCTATTGAACTATAACCTGCCGAGTCCACATATGTAACTAGTTTCCAAAGTTGGGTCCAGATCGGCACTCAAATCCTGAAAATACATTTTCTTAAAGTGTAGACAAAAACCCCAAATTATCTTTCAAAATTCAAAGTTTTAGATGTCAAAATCTATGGGTAATCAATATATAAAACCAAATCCAAGCGGAAATCACTTACCTCCAAATCCATGAAAGCTGCTAGGGTATTAGTCAACCTAAATGACATCACCAAGAACTTATAATGACCATAGCATGTCTTAAAATCTGTCTTAGGGGCATCCGAACCCCTAATCTTCACCTGATGGTAGCTAGATCTCAAATCAATCTTAGAGAATACCTTGGAACCCTAACGCTAATCAAGAAAATCATCAATACTAGGTAATGGACACTTGTTCTTGATAGTAACCTTGTTCAACTGACGATAGTCAATGCACATCCTCAAATATTCATTCTTCTTTTGTACAAACAACACGCTGCACCCCAAGGAGAAACCCTCGTTCTGATGAACCCCTTATCAAGCAAATCCTGCAACTGCTTCTTCAATTCCTTCAACTCAGCTGGATCCATACGGTACGGCGGGATAGAAATAGGCTGAGTTCCCAAAACCAAATCAATGTAAAAGTCAATATCTTTATCGGGTTGCATGACCAGTAAATCCGCAAGAAATGTCTCTTCGAACTCAGTCACAATCGGCACTGAATCCATAGAAGGAACATCTGCATTGGAATCTCGAATGTAGGCCAAAAATGCTAAGCATCACTTCTTAACCATACATTGAGCCTTCAAGAATGAGACCACTCTGCTCGTAGAATGACCGAGGGTCCCTCTCCACTCTAATCTAGGCAACCCCATCATAGCTAAATTCACAGTCTTGGAATAACAATCCAAGATACCGTGATACGCGAATAACCAATCCATACCAAGAATAACCTCAAAATCTACAATATCTAACAATAAGAGATCGACCGTGGTATCAAAAGCATTAATAGTAACAACACAAGATTGGTACACCTGATCAACTACTATGGAATCTCCAACCGGTATAGATACAAAAATAGGTATATCAAGAGAATCACGAGACATACTCAAGTGCGATGCAAAATAGGAAGATACATAAGAATATGTAGAAACTAGATCAAATAACACTAGAGCATCTCTATGACAAACTGAGATAATACATGCAATGACTACATGAGACGACTCCGCCTCAGGCCTATCGGGAAATGCATAACAAGGGGGATGAACCACACCAGTCTATCCTCCACCTCTAGGACGACCTCTACCTAGATGACCTCCATCTCTCGCAAGCTGGCCTAAACTCTTGGATGGCTGACCTCCGCCCTAGGTGGCTGAGTGGGTGGTGTGGTAATTGGTGCCAAAATTATGGCACGCGTACCCTGCTATGGCATACTGCTCTGCGACCAAGGGCAAAACCTAGTGACGTGCCTCAAATCCCCACACATATAGTAACTCCTCTATTGACGTGGTTGCTGAACTTGAACTATCCCTAATGGCCTAAATAACCATCATGGTACCTCTGTATCAGAGGTGCACTAATGAGAGATAGAGGTGCACTGCATGCTGGTTGCTCGGAACGAGGTCTATAAGCACTATGGTTTCCTGATGTACCATGTGTAACCTGTAGTGCTGACTGAACTGACATGATAGAATGTCCTCTACCAAAGGAACCCCTACATCAATAAGAGGCACCACTGAAACCTCCAAAGTGATGTGGCATTTTATCAGAGGCCGTCTCTCTTACATGACCTCTAATGCGCTCAATACTCTTGGAAATATCCACTACTTGAGTGAAATAAGTATCAATCTCAACCTCTCTAGCCATATGAAGTCTAATTCCATATGTAGGACCCTCTATGAACCTCTGCACCTTCTCCCTCTCAGTAGGAATCAGGATAGCAGCATGTTGAGACAAATAAACTAATCTAGTCTTATACTAGGTGACTGTCATGCTACCCTGCTGGAGACGATCAAACTCACAGCGCAACTCATCTCTCTAAGTGAGTGAAATGAACTTCTCCAAGAACAACTGTGAAAACTGAGCCCAAGTAAGAGGAGGTGATCCTGTTGGTTTGCTTAGCTCATAAACTTGCCACCACCTCTTAGCTGAACCATGCATCTGAAAAAAGGTGAAGTCAACTCCATTGGACTCAACTGGTCCCAGGTTGTGCAAAATCTCATAGCAACGGTCCAAGAACTCCTAGGCATCCTCTGAAGGTGCACCGCTGAAATGACGAGGAGATAACTTCATGAATCTATCCAGCCTATTCAGCTCATCGGTTGACATTGCAGGCCTAACCTCAGGTTGCGGGGCAATAACAGGCTGGCCATCTCAACTGGTAGCACTCCTAAGGTCTAATAATGATGGTCCATCTGCTCTAAGGTGCAAGTAGCGGGACTTTGAACTCTTCCCCTGGGCTGAGAAGCGGCAATTTCCATAGGAAACACACCAGCTTGAGCCATACTCTCCATAAATCCCACCATGCAGACCAAGGCATCATGAAACACTAGGGTAGTAATGAATCCCTTTAGGACCCAAGCTGGTGCTACTGGCTCGACCTGAGCGGGAATCTCACCATCTGAAGCTAGCTGAGGCTCGACTGCAAGTGCTTTTGTGTATGCTCTAAGCTGAGCTCTGCCTTTGCCTCAATCTCTACCTCTGCCCCAGCCCTGGACCCTACCCCTAGTAGTGACTATAATATAGGGATTTTGCTCCTGATCAACTGGGGACGAAGCACGTGTCCTCACAATCTGTGAGAGAATAAGAAAAGAAAGATTCAAACTTGATGGGGATAGAACAAAGTCGCACGATGGAGAAATAAAGAAAATGATGTTTCCTAAAGCCAAAAATACAAATCGTACCATGAATCGAACTTATGAACTTCCAAAACTTCCAACTTCTAAAACTCGTGCCGAAACCTATCAAACCAACCCGAAATGACGTCAAATTTTGCAGGCAAGTCCCAAATAACATAAGAGAACTGTTTCAACTCTTAGAATTGTATTCCGACCCCGATATTAAAAAGTCAACCCCCGGTCAAACTTCCCAAAAATTCGACTTTTGCCATTTCAAGCCTAAATTGGCTACAGACCTCTGATTCACAGTCCGGACACGCTCCTAAGTCCAAAATCACCCAACGGAGCTAACGGAACTGACAAAACTCTATTCCGGAGTCGTCTTCATATAGTTCCGACTACAGAAAAAATCCTAAGACTTAAGCTTCCATCTCAGGGACTAAGTGTCCCAAATCTCTCCGAATCATCCGTAAATCAAACTCGACCACACAAGCGGGTCATAATATATATCGGGAGGTTGATCGAGACCTTAAGTCACTGAACGGGGCGTAAATTCTTAAAATGACAAGTCGAGTCATTACAAAAATAATATTTTCACTTACAGTTTCACTAACCCTAAGTATCAGGTTTTTGCACTTAGCCTTTAAAATCACACATTCTTTAGACAACTGTTCCTTTTCATTGTTTACATCCCCATGTTCATCAATTAGTTCCAGAAGTAACTCACATAACCTTTCTTTAGACAACAATTTAATCTTATCTTTGAGATGAATTACACTTACCTCAGTTTCCTCATCAGATTCTCCAACGGCCATAAATGCTTGTTCATCCCCATCATCATCATCTGAGCTTTCATCCGAGCTTTCTCCCCAAGCAGAGACCATAGCCTTGGTTGATCCTTTGCTTTTCTTGGGTTGAACCTGTTCCTTCTTCCTATTCCCTCGTTCAACTCTTTCCTTCTTCCATTCAATTTCCCTTTGGGGATAGTTTTTGATGTGGTGATCGGTTTTTCCACACTTGTAGCATCCATCATTGGTTTACTTCTCAGGAACTTTTGATTTACTATAGCTTCCACTTCTTGAAGGACCCTTTCCACTCCTCAAGTATTTCTTGAAATCCTTAGTTATCATAGCCATTTCACCATCTTTAAGATCAGAACCTTCAGTGATTATGAGTGCCAGGCTCATTTCCTTCTTTGGTACATCCATTTTCATGGTTTGTCTCCTAAGTTCATAAGCAGTGAGATTTTCAATTAATTTATCCAGTGGGAGGGTGGCAATATTCTTTGATTCCTGAATGGCAGTAATTTTGCTCTCCCAAGTAACATGCAGAACCCTTGTCAATATTTTCTGGACTCTATCTTCTTCAGAAATAATCCTTCCAAGAGACTTTAGTTCATTTGTCAATGTAGTGAACCTTGTGTACATATCTTGAATGGTTTCTCCTTCCTTTATAGTAAAGTTCTCATATTGAGAATACAGTAGAGTTCCTCTGGACCTTTTCACATGAGGTGTTCCTTCGTGAGCTACTTGCAAAGTGTCCCAGATTTCCTTAGCAGTGGTACAGCTTTGGATTCTGCTATACTCATCTCGACCAAGTCCACAAACAAGCCACTTCTTGGCTTTGGCATTCTTCTCCCATTTGTTCAAGTCCTCAGCTGTGCAATTTGCTCTTGTCTTTGGTACCTCTACTCCTTCAGCATTTATCTTCATGGTAGCCAGCGGGCCATCTGTGATAATATCCCATAGCTCATAGTCTTCTCCTATAATGTGATCTCTCATCCCGTTTTTCCACCAGGAGTAGTACTGGCCGTTGAAGAGTGGTGGCCTAGCAATGGATTGCCCTTCCTAGTTTTCACGTAGTGCACTCATCTTGATATTCTCCTAAGGTGTTAGCCGTTTCAAGGATAACCTGATCTGATACTAATTGATATTTTATATGTCAATGTCATACAAGAGGGGGGTAATTTGTGTGGTGTCTAATTTTCGCGTACACTGATTATAGAGGGGCCTGGTTCTTCTAAGTGTTCTTTAACATACTATTGCTGAAATAGTAAATGCGAAAAGTAATGAACACAAGTATTTTACGAGGAAAACACCCGACTCAAAAGGTGAAAAAACCATGACCTACTACTCAATAGGATTTTCCCCAACATTTCACTAAATCACTAAGCCAAAATAGTATTTACAAAGACTCTTTGTAAACCTAAGGATTACCTCTAATCCCGTTGTGGCAACCAACCTCTAACTGTTGCGACAACTTCAAGTTAACTCTAAATTGAATACTCAGAGTACCTATTATAATTGCTTCTAGATAAAGCTGAAAGGTACAATTTGAAAACCACCTACTACAATTAAACTAGAACAAAAGACAGACATTTGGAACTGGTTCTTCTATCTGGTTCATGTAGCTTCAGGTTCACACACTTGAATCACACAAGAATTGCTTGCAAAATGCCTTGCTATTTTGCTCTCAACTCACGTTTAACTTCTGCTTTTGTGCGTACCTGTAGAATGAGAACATTCTGCAATATATAGAGTTAGTAGAATAAGAAACAACTAGAGTTCTAATGCTACTCTTACTTGGTGGAAGAGTTCTAGTTATCCTCAACTTCTAACTCCTCTCTTATCTTGGATAGTATTCTCTTTGAGTAAGGAGTCCTTCTCCTTATCAAATATGCAACCTTTTCGATCAAGAGATATCAAATATAACAAGTTAAGCTTATATTCTTCACGTGCATTCCTCATGCTCGTATCTGCCCGTGTCTGTGTACACAGGGGATGGATCTAGTTCATGCCTGAGCTTCCTTTGTCAATCTTCAAAATAAAACTTCACTTGGGCCAAAATTTTCCTTCCTTGTTACTGATTTGTGTGAATCAATTTTAGGTACCATAATGGAAAACAACAACGATCAACTCGAAAACATGCCTTTGGGGGATGTGGATGTTGGAGATGACCAAGTTGAATAGGTTCCTCTTGAACCTCAAGCAAATAGAAAAGGTAGGGCACCTCAAGACAACGTCCCAGTTCCACCTCCACCTCCACCAAGAGCGGCTCCACACCGGGTGTTGTCGAATGAAGGGTATGCAAGTGCCATTGTCCCGCCCCGCATTAGGGTGGGCAACTTTCAAATAACCAGCGTGGTACTCACTTTGCTTGAGCAACAAGGGTTCTTCACCGGTGCACCGGGTCAAAATGCATATAAACACTTAAAGGCGCTCGTTGATACATGTTGGGGGAGCAACAAAACAAATGTCTCTGAGGACGCTTTGAGGCTAAGGCTTTTTCCCTTATCTCTATGGGGGAAAGCCTTAGATTGGTTGGAACGTTTGCCAAATTATTTCATTCATACTTGGATTGAACTAGCGGAGAAATTTATTTCAAAGTACTTCTCTCCCGGGCACATGGCCATTCTTCGGGATGAAATTCTAGTATTCAAGCAAGAGCCTAATGAATCACTACACGAGATATGGGAAAGATATAGGACAATGGTGAAAGAGTGCCCCAACAATGATATGATGGAAAATATGATTCAACAAACTTTCTATCAGAGGATCAATACCACCAACCAATGTGTAGTGAATCAACTTTTCGGTGGGAAGTTCATGACTACGCCGTATATGGAGGTGTGTGATATTTTGGATGAAATGGCGGATACTTCATCAGCGTGGCAATCTAGAGCCAATGTCCCCCAAGGTGATACAAATGTGATTCTTCTTCATAAAGAGTTACATGACCATGGGCAAGCAATATCTGAGTTGACAACCACCATGAACCAATTGGCAAAGGCTCAACTTCAACAAGTGCAAAATCCGAGGCAAGTCAATGCTATGGAGGGAGTCAATATGATGGTAAACATGAGAAGAATAGAAGTCCACAAGTGCAACAAAGAGTGAACAATTTTGTGCAAGATGATAGCGGGTTTGATCAAGAAGATTCTTACAATGATCAAGATGAAGAGCTCCAATATGTGAACAACTTTCAAGGGAAAAGAAGTAACTACCAAGGCCCTAGTCAACAATAACGGAGACCTTCGAATAATTAAGGCAATTGGAATTTTAGTAACCAAGGTAATTGGAATAGTGGAAACAATCAAGGCAATTGTAGTGGAAGCAATAACCAAGGGAATTGACAAAATAATAATAATCAAGGCAATTGGGGAGGCAACAACCAAGGTGGGTGGAACAACAGCCAAGGAAATCGGGGGTCGGGTTTTTAAAGTCCCCCGATGTACCAACAACCGAGCAACCCACCTCCTTATCCTTCTCAAGGTCCTAGTTCCTCCAACAATGAAATGAGTCGTATTGAGAACATGTTCAAGCAAATGATGGAGAAGAATGCCGATTCCGATGCCCAACTTGCTTCACACAACACATCAATACGCAACTTAGAAGTGCAAATGGGTCAAATCTCTCAAGCTTTAAATTCTCATTCTAAAGGGGCACTACCAAGTGATACGGTAGTGAACCCGAAGGGTGGGAACACTACGGGGCATGCCATGGCTGTTACTACGAGAAGTGAAAAAGGTAGAAATGCACCTACCTCAAGCCAAAGAGAATTTATGGATGATGAGAAAGTGGTAGACGAACTTATCTATCCTCTTAAGCTCTTCACCTGACATCGCGGGCCTAACCTCAGGCTATGCGGAAATAATAGGTTGAACCACCCCAACTAGTAACACTTCTTGGGTATGATATCCATGAGTCATCTGCTCCAAAGTACGAGTGGTGGGATTTGCGGCTGGTGCTCTTGGAAACACACATGCCTGAGCTATGCTCTTCATAAGGACAACTATATGGACCAAGGCATCCTGAAGAACTGGAGCAATATTAAATCCCTCTAGAACCTATGTTGGCCCCTCTAGCTCAGCCTAAGCTGGAATCTCATTATCTGGATCTATATGGGGCTTGACTGATACTTCTTTAGCACGAGCATAGGTAGCTTCAGGTGATGCTGCACATACCATGGGCTGGGCTCTAGCTTTGCCCCTACCCCTGCCCCTGCCCCTACCCCTGCCCCGTCCTCTACCCCTTGTAGTGGCTATAACCTGGGGCTCCAGATCATGATCAAATGCAACTGAAGCATGTTTCCTCATAATCTGAGAGAATAAGAGTAAAGATTCAAGTTTTAATATTAAACAAAGTCGCATAATAGAGAAAAAGATAAAGTGAAGTTTCCTAAAGCCTTATAGCCTTACAAAGATAAGTACAAATATCTCTGTACCGATCATCAAACCTCTACCAAGCTTGTTCATGACTCGTGAGACCTAGGTAACCTAGTACTCTGATACCAACTTGTAAGACCCAAAATCCCAACTAAGGGATGGTGATGACACTTAACACCGCTTGCTAAGAAAGCCAACACTCAATAATGACAAAAGATGTAAAACTAACATTAAATAGCATGATATCATAAATAAAAGAAAAACTTAGAAATTACATAGGAAGTCTAAACCAAATACTATCTAATCGACTCCCAAGATTTGGTGTCACCAAGTACATGAAATACTAAGAGTACTAAATTCAAATTCAACAAGGATTACAATATTGTGTGAAACAATAAATAGTAACAAAGAAAATGAAAAAGTGACTTTAAGGCCTACGAACGAGAGTGCAGACCTACCTCTAGTATCAGCAAAAGTCCAAGCTAATCAGGTCGCTGAAAATCACAGGCCCCAATGCCAGAATCTGCATAAGAAGTGCAAAAGTATAGCATGAGTACAACCGACCCAATGTACTCAGTAAGTGTCGAGTCTAACCTCGACGAGGTAGCGACGAGGCTATGACAAGATACTTACTTATAAACATATGAAAGTAATAAGCAGAAAGCAATAGCAATGGAGATAGAAAAAAATAATGTAAGATCAAATAAGAAGATAAATAACAAGGTTCGTGAGAATAACAACAAAAATCAAAAAAGAAAAACAACAACAAGGAAGAAACACAAGACATCATATCAATTGCAGCGTGCAACCTGATCCAACCTCAATATCGTTGTAGGGTGCAACTCAATCCAACCAATATAACGTTATAGCGTACAACCCGATCAAATCTCAGTACCAATCAACATGAAAACACTCAAAAAGTAACTAACATGACAAAGAACATGACATAATAGTGAAGAGAAACCAAGAAAGCATAATATACCAAAGATATGATAAAATGATTGGCAATTCAACATTTCTAGAGCTATCTTACTCACATATTCCAATGAGGCCCCAAACATGGCCAATAACATGAAAGTAATTAAGAAGTCTCAAAATCCAAAATAGTTGAAGAGAATAACACAAAAACCAAAGACATGAAAACAAATACTTCTACCTGCATGCTTTGACCCATAACAAATTCATATACACTCACCGCCATGTATATGCGTTGTCCCCAACATATTTAGCACATAACAAGTAAACACTTAAACCTAACTTCTTTAGATAAAGGTTAACAACGATACTTACCTCTTTCTGTAACCAATCAACACTCCAAAACTGTATTCCCTTTAGAACAAGCCTCCAAACCACCTGAATATAGTCAATTAATACCCGAATAAGTGAAAATAAGCTTTAGAAACTATCCTCGTATCAACAAGGTTCGATCTTTAATATATTACAAAAATTCAACAAAAGACAATCGGGGCCCACTTGGTCGAAATCCAAAATGAAGGCCAAATCCTAATTACTCATTCATCTTCAAGACCAAATATATGATATATTTTGAGATCTAACCTCAAATCGAGGTGTAAATCTCTAAAATGCAAAAACCTAAGTTTCTACCCAAAAACCCTATTTCTACTCTATGATATCTTAGACATAGGGATGAAAATCTATTAAAATAAATTCAAAACAAGCTAAAGTTAAAAACTCTTGAAGTTGGAAAGAAATTCTCTCCAAAAACCGTCTTCCACCAAATCTAGGTCTCAAAAATGAAATAGAATGAGCTAATCCTGTAATCCCTTATTTTTATCATGGCTGCATATGTCGAAATAGTACTTTATTTTGTAATTGTGCAACTCGCAAATGTGAACCATTGGTCACAATTGCGAGCATCGCAAATATGATCCCAGCTACGCAATTGTGAAGCTAGACTCCCATACCCATTCTTCGCAAATAGAGGTGTTGTTGGCAGTTGCGAACCTCGCATTTGCAAGCAAATCATCGCAATTGCAATGACTGCATCACTAGTAATTCCAAGATTCGCCAAAATAACCTGAAACAAATTCGAAACTCACCCGAGACACTTAGGCTCTATTCCAAGCATACATTCAAGTATATAAACCTCATATGAACTCGCTCGCAAGCTCAAATAACTAAAAAAAATATCAAAATTTAAGAATCAAGTATCTAAACTAAAAGATTTTCAGGTGTTCATCAGTTCGAATTCCAACTTTTGATGAGAAGCTCCAAAACAGCCTCGGGTCACCCGCAACCTACACCAAACATACGTACGAGTTCAAAATAATCATGCAAACCTATCGAAAATGTCAAAATATTGATCTGAGGTCATTTACCTATAATATTGACTGTGGTCAACTCCAACAACTTTAAAGTTCAAAATCAAGTTTTCTTTGTAAAAACACATCTAAACTTTCCGAAAATTGAAATGAACCACACATTAAAGGCATAAATCATCAAATGAAGCTATTTGAGGTCTCAAATCACGATACGAAAAGCTGGAACTCAAAATAATTTATTGGGTCGTTATACTTTTGTTGAGGTTTTTTTTATGTTACATATACGGAATGAGATTGATATCTCAGGTTTCTCATTAACCTTGGGCCAGTCAAATAAACAAGTTAGAATCTCCTATAACTAACAGTTTAGGTATATCTAGATTGATTGCCAAGTTCATGCCCATTATGTGCTTTATATTCTACTGTGTTATTGGTACAAACAAATTGAAGTTGCGCTATGGCAGGATAGTGTTGCACTTTTTGTGAAATAAAGATTTCCCCAATCCCTATGTATTTTTCATCGACAACTCCATGAAAGTACAACTTCTAGGCATTACTATATTTTGGGACCACTTCTTCAATCGAGTTGACTTCTTCGTTTGGAAAGTAAATTTTCAATGGATGATATTCATCATCGACTAGGTTTTTTGCCAAATGATACATCAATGCTTGTGCATTAATTGCACACTACAAGAAAGAAGGCATTTGTCAACAACAATTATTGTTGCCATAATTCAAATGTTGTTGCTAAAAATACATTTAGCAGCAACAAAAAAGTTGTTGCACACCGTTGTAATAAACGCCGATGGAAAAAGTATTCTCAACAACCAACAATGTTGTTGCAAAAGGCTAACTTAAACACAACAAAAATATTGTTGCCTTAAATTATATTTTGTTGGTAAAAAGTCATATAATCGTGGCTTATGAGAATGTTTAACAAATATTATTGTTGCAAAAAATGAGCTTATTTACCAATTGTTGTGGTACAAAATTGGCAGGAAAGTTAGTTATTGATCTATTATCAAGGCTTTTAGCAACAATTGCTATTGTGTCCATGCATTACTTTTTGCCAACAATAATTTCAAAAATATATATATAAAATAATAAATTATATATATACAAACGTCAATACATAAAATTGATACACCAATATTTACTCACTTTCGAAAGCTAAATCTCCTAAAACGTATGCTTTTATACTTACAAAAAGAACAAAAACATCTTATACCAAGGCCATTAAATTCTAATCTAATTTAATCCCAAAAATAAATCTTCTTCCAACAACTCGTAGCACCGCACAAACCATATTTCCAGCAATGATGATTTAAACATGTCCATCCTATAAAAGAAGATAAATATAATTATATATTGATAAAAAGAAGTTGTAAAGTATAAAACTACAATTAATAAAGAAAAAGAGGGAACCAAATATGCCTATTGTCCACTTACTAAATATTGCAACTACTTCACCACTGAAAAAATTACATTCTACAAACTGTTGTATATAAACATTTAGCTAAAAGAAAATTGAATATAAGTTTCAAAACTATCAGATCAAGAGAACTACTTTTTTTTTTATTTGCACCGGGTGTCCAAGTCTCTTTGAGCCCCGACTAATTCCGGGGGTGCACAAGCCCTCGGCAAGGAGTTTCCCGCAAGTGCACCACGGTTAATTCAGATTTTACCCAGTCCGATGGCCCTCAGAAATTGTTTGCACCCAGTGGATTTCGAACTTGAGACCTTGAAAGGAAGCAAACCCCAAGGCTCAAGTCGATTGCCACCAGGCCAACCCTGAGGGTTCAAATAGAATTGAATCAATTGAGTTGTAAATCATTCAAATATTTCACATCAAAGCTGAATGCTCCCCCAAAAAAAGTTGATGTACCAGAACCTACTAAATACGCCCACAGTTACAATACTATAGTCAAACCAAATACCATACAAATATTGATTCAAGTAAATAGACTCATTTGTGCATGCAGACAAGATATTTACTGTTTATATGAAAGATAAAGTTACTTAGCATGACTTGTAGGACTTGCCTCATATACGTCTTCCAAAATATAGCACTATAAGATCAACAAGTATAAATGGTAGCAAAAATATGAAGGCCGTAAAACAGAGTAGGGGAAACAAAAGATACAATTCACTATGTGACACTAGTTCCATCAATTTCAATCTCCTCCATAGTTTTCCAATTCATTGACAAAATCAAGAATCCTCAAATAGCTTGGTGAAATAGAAAGGAGACTCTGAGTAGTACACTCGAAAGAATTCAGCATTACTAGCTATGTAGGCAATGTCCAAGATATAAAATATAGCGGACCAACAAAAAAATTGTAGATTGAACAGAGTTAGTTTTTAAAAAATGAATATGTTAGTCCCGCCAATATTGCTGTATTTGTAAATAATAATTCTGCAAAATATAAGTTATCGTAATGAAACAGTAATAAATTCGAGCCCACTGAATTCACAGTGTTTCCTTAAGGAATTTAATCCCCTCCTAGTACCCAAGGTTATGGATTATTTCCTCCTAGGATAGAACGAATCACACACTGATGTAGCGGTACTTCAAATCCCAGTGTTTCAGCGAACACAAAGTTCGGTAGTAAATCACACTTACAGTTGCTTTGTTTGAAGTTAAAACAATGCAGAACAAAGGAGTAGAAACTCAGAAAATCGTATGAAAATGCTGAGATGAAGGAGTGCTATGTATAGCCAAAGTTGAGCGTTTTTCAGTTTTGTTGGTGTTTTCGTTTTTCGTTCGTGTCTTTTTTCAACAGCTGCTGCACATATATAGCAGCCAGCTTTGAAGATGAGCGACCCGCCATCCTCCATGGTGGAGCATGCACTAGCTTGTTTGTGGAGCAAGCACTTGGCCATGGTGGGAAGAGCATTAGGCGGCTGCTATTGCAGCTGGTGATCAATACATGGATTGGAAAATATCCGTTAAATGCGGATAATCTTACGTTAATATTTACTATTAACAAATAAGTTTGGTCCAAAAAATTAATCAATCAATCGATCATTTGACCAAATCCAAATCCAAATCCGAAGCCGTAGCCGTAGCCGAAGCCGAGCGAGCGACGACGGCGGCGGCGCGATGCTTGCTTTCTTCTTAACTCTTTAAAAGCTACAAGAAGAGCAATTATATATATACCTACCAAAAATCTTTTCCTCTTTCAATATGGGACAATGTCTCATTGTCAAGAGGGGGAAACTTAAAATTTTACTCAAAAATTTCATTTTCCCTCCATTTTCCATTCACCCTCATTTTAAGACTATTTCATCTTAAAAACAAAACCTCAACAATCCCCCACATGAATGGGGAATAGCTATATCACGGAAGTATGCATGGAAAACTGTGTGATTTGCAAGCAAGGATTAATCGCATCTGGATAAGTAGGTTTCCCTTTGAACTTTCCGTAGTGAACTTATGTCGGATATACTCGGTCAATCGGTAGATTTGATATCTTTAAACCATCGATCTTTGGTGTATACCTAGACAACCATAAGTCACACAATCAACCCTTAACCGTCTTTGATTCTCATTGTTGTGTTCGTTTTAGCCATGAACACCGCCTGGTTTCATAAATGAGTAGAGAACTGGCCTTACAAAGTTCTCCTTGAAGCGGCTAACACTTCACACTTACATAGGTGATTCCTAAACGTGTCATCCTGTAGATACACTTTTTGATATACCCCGTATCAAATTTAGAAATCATTAAAAAGCCTTAATGCTTTATCCTTGGTACTGAACATTGTCTCATCACGAAAACGGACTAAAATTTTATTTGACAATGTTGAACCGTCATTAATGACTTTGTTTGATCTCCTTGAACCTAGATCTTGGGATCTCCAGTCTTCTAGGTAGAGTTACCACCACAATGACTTGTTCTCGGCCATAGCCCCATTCCCCTTGATGATTTCTCAACTACCTCTCTAGTTAGGCCTTTTGTAAGTGGATCCGACATATTATCACTTGACTTTACATAGTCAATCGTGATAATTCCTCTAGAGAGTAATTGCCTAACGGTTTTATGTCTTCGTCGTATATGACGAGATTTATCGTTATACATAACGCTCCCAGCCCTTCCAATTGCCGCTTGACTATCACAATGTATGCATATTGGTGCCAACGGTTTGGGCCAAAATGGAATGTCTTCCAAGAAATTCCGGAGCCATTCAGCTTCTTCACCTGCTTTATCTAAGGCTATGAATTCAGCCTCCATTGTAGAGCGGACAATACATGTTTGTTTGGACGACTTCCAAGATACCGCTCCTCCACCAATAGTGAATACATATCCACTCGTGGACTTAGAATCAGTTGAACCGGTGATCCAATTTGCATCACAGTATCCCTCAATCACCGCAGGGAATTTACTGTAGTGCAAGTCAAAGTTTTGGGTATGTTCTAAATATCCCAAAACTCGTTTTATTGCCATCCAATGAGATTGGCCTGGATTGCTCGTATATCGACTCAGTTTACTTATAGCACAAGCTATATCTGGTCGTGTACAATTCATGATATACATTAAGCATCCCAACACACGAACATAATCCAATTGTGATATGCTTTGGCCTTTATTCTTTGCTAATGCAAGATTTACGTCAATTGGAGTATTTGCAACTTTAAAGCCCAAGTGCTTGAATTTTTCAAGTACTGTCTTAATATAATGAGATTGTGATAATGCCAGACCTTGAGGAGTCTTATGGATCTTAATTCCCTGAATTAAATCAGCAACTCCCAAGTCTTTCATATCAAACTTGCTATTGAGCATACGCTTAGTAGCATTTATGCTGGCAATGTCATTACTCATTATCAGCATATCATCCACATATAGGCAAACAATGACTATGTGATTTAGAACATTTTTAATATACACACATTTATCACATTCATTTATCTTAAAACCATTTGACAACATTGTTTGGTCAAATTTCGCATGCCATTATTTGGGTGCTTGTTTTAGTCCGTAAAGAGACTTAACAAGTCTACATACCTTCTTTTCTTTACCTGGAACTACAAACCCTTCAAGTTGTTCCATGTAAATTTCTTCCTCCAACTCTCCATTTAAGAAGGCCGTCTTAACATCCATTTGATGAATTTCAAGACCATACACTGCAGCTAATGCTACTAACATCCGTATGGACGTAATTCTTGTAACTGGAGAGTATGTATCAAAGTAGTCTAGACCTTCTCGTTGTCTATATCCTTTGACTACGAGTCTTGCCTTGAATTTATCAATAGTGCCATCATCTTTGATTTTTCTCTTAAAAATCCATTTAGAACCCAAAGGTTTATTTCCAGGAGGAAGATCAACCAATTCCCATGTATGGTTGTTCAATATGGACTCTATTTCACTATTGGCTGCCTCTTTCTAAAACAATGATTCCGAAGAAGTCATAGCTTCTTTAAATGTTTGAAACTCATTCTCCAATAAGAAAGTCACAAAATCTGGTCCAAATGAAGTAGAAGTTCTTTGACGTTTACTACGTCTTGGATCCTCCTGATTACATATACTTTCTTTGTTTCTTCCCGAGGTCGTTTAGATCCTTCACCAAATGACTCACACATTCCTTTTTATACGGATATATATTTTCAAAGAACTCACCATTATCTGATTCTATAACCGTATTATTATGAATGTCGGGATTTTCTGATTTATAAACCAGAAATCGATATGCTTTACTATTTGTCGCATATTCTATGAAAACATAATCAACAGTTTTCGGTCCTATCTTTACCCTTTTGGGTTTAGGAACTTGCACTTTTTCCAAACACCCCCACACTTTAAAATAATTCAAGTTGGGCTTCCTTCCTTTCCATTTTTCATATGGAATGGATTGTATTTTGCTATGGGGCACTCGATTTAATATTCGATTAGCCGTAAGAATGGCTTCCCCCGACAAGTTCTGTGGCAAACCAGAACTTATCAACAACGCATTCATCATCTCCTTTAATGTGCGATTCTTTCTTTCCGCAATCCCATTAGATTGGGGCGTGTAAGGGGCTGTTGTTTGATGAATAATTCTATATTCTAAACATATTTCTTCAAAAGGAGATTCATATTCACCACCCCTATCACTTCTTATCATTTTTACTTTCTTGTTAAGTTGCGTTTCAACTTCATTTTTGTATTGCCTGAATGCGTCTATTGCTTCATCTTTACTATTCAGTAAGTAAACATAGCAATATCGAGTACTGTCGTCAATAAAAGTTATGAAATACTTCTTTCCACCGTGAGATGATATTGACTTCATGTCACAAATATCTGTGTGAATTAAGTCTAAAGGATTTGAATTCCTTTCAACTAAAGGATGTTTAACATACTTAGATTCCACACATGTTTGACATTTTGATTTTTCGTATTCAAACTTAGGCAGTACTTCCAAGTTAATCATTTTCCGCAAGGTTTTATAATTGACATGACCCAAACGTACATGCCATAAATCATTTGACTCAAGTAAGTAAGAAGAAGCTGAAATATTATTATTGTTTTCCACAACCATTACATTTAGATTGAAAAGGCCCTCGGTGAGGTAACTTTTTCCTACAAATATTTCATTCTTACTTATGACAACCTTGTTGGACACAAAAACGTACTTAAAACTGTGCTTAACAAGAAGTCCAGTAGAGACTAAATTCTTTCTCATTTCGGGAACATGAAGGACATTGTTCAAAGTCATGACCTTTCCAGAAGTCATTTTTAGAAATATCTTCCCATATCCTTCAACTTTTGTTGTTGAAGCATTTCCCATATAAACTGTCTCTTCGGGTCCAGCAGGAGCATAAGTAGCAAAAGCTTCTCTAACTGTACAAATATGGCGAGTGGCTCCTGAATCAAACCACCACAGTTTAGGATTTCCCACCAAGTTACATTCAGAAAGCATGGCACACAAGTTATCAACATCATCATGATTTACTACCATGTTTGCTTGACCCCTTTTCTTGTCTTTCTTCCGAGCACGACACTCCGTAGATTTGTGTCCGATTTTTCCACAGTTGTAGCAGTTTCCACTGAACCACTTCTTGCTTGGGTTGTATTTCGGACCAGAAACCTTCTTCCTCTTTTTGTTATCTTCAACAATATTTGCTCCCATTATTGTTGAATTTCCACGGCCTCTCCTTTCAGCAACTTTATTGTCCTCTTCGATTCTCAACCGAACAATGAGATCTTCAAGGGACATTTCCTTTCGTTTGTGTTTCAAATAATTTTTGAAGTCCTTCCACAACGGAGGCAACTTCTCAATCATTGCTGCTACTTGGAATGATTCATTGATGACAAGACCTTCAGCAAGTAGATCATGAATAATCACTTGCAATTCCTAGACTTGAGGAATAACAGACTTGCTATCTACCATTTTGTAGTCCAAAAATTTTGCAGCAACGAATTTCTTCATCCCGGCATATTCAGTTTTATATTTCTTTTCAAGCGCATTCCACAATTCTTTTGACGTCTCCACGCCACTGTATACATTATACAGATTATCATCCAGTCCGCTAAGAATATAATTTTTGCATAAAAAATCAGAATGTTTCCACGCTTCAAGCACGATAAAACATTCATTCTCTGGAGTTTTATCTGGCAGATCAGGAACATCTTCCTTGATGAACTTCTGTAGACATAACGTAGTTAAGTAGAAGAACATCTTCTGCTGCCAGCGCTTGAAATCAATCCCGAAAATTTTTTCAGGTTTTTCTGCCGGTGCCAACGCCGGTGTTCGGGTTGTCGATGCGTTGGCAGTCACCATCGGAACAGCTTGGTTTTCGCTTTCAATCGTCATTTTTTCTGTAAAAGAATGACACAAACAAACGTTTAATAAACGTTTTCAAACTGGAGTAAAAATCACGTAGATTTTAATCTCCAACAAAACGCCACGAAGGCTTTACTCTCCAAAACGGGAGTACACAAAACCACAAAGATTTTAGTTTACAGAATAATAAGAATAACACAAATACAGAAATAAATAAATTAAATTCCTTAAGATTGTTAGTCCCGCCAATATTGCTGTATTTATAAATAATAATTCTACAAAATATAAGTTATCGTAATGAAACAGTAATAAATTCGAGCCCACTGAATTCACAGTGTTTCCTTAAGGAATTTAATCACCTCCTAGTACCCAAAGTTATGGATTATTTCCTCCCAGGATAGAACGAATCACACACTGATGTAGCGGTACTTCAAACCCCAGTGTTTCAGCGAACACAAAGTTCGGTAGCAAATCATACTTACAGTTGCTTTGTTTGAAGTTACAACAATGCAGAACAAAGGAGTAGAAACTCAAAAAATCGTATGAAAATGCTGAGAGGAAGGAGTGCAATGTATAGCCAAAGTTGAGCGTTTTTCAGTTTTGTTGGTGTTTTCGTTTTTCGTTCGTGTCTTTCTTCAACAGCTGCTGCACATATATATATAGCAGCCAGCTTTGAAGATAAACGACCCTCCATCCTCCATGGTAGAGCATGCACTAGCTTGTTTGTGGAGCAAGCACTTGGCCATAGTGGGAAGAGCATTAGGCGGCTGCTATTGCAGCTGGTGGTCAATACACGGATTGGAAAATATCTGTTACAAATGCGGATAATCTTACGTTAATATTTACTATTAACAAATAAATTTGGTCCAAAAAATTAATCAATCAATCGATCATTTGACCAAATCCAAATCCAAATCCGAAGCCGAAGCCGAAGCCGAGCGAGCGACGACGGCAGCGCGAGGCTTGCTTTCTTCTTAACTCTTTAAGAGCTACAAGAAGAGCAATTATATATATATACCCACCAAAAATCTTTTCCTCTTCCAATATAGGACAATGTCTCATTGTCAAGAGGGGGAAACTTAAAATTTTACTCAAAAATTTTATTTTCCCTCCATTTCCCATTCACCCTCATTTTAATACTATTTTATCTTAAAAATAAAACCTCAACAAAATATGTAGATTGAACAGAGTTAGTTTTAAAAAAATGAATAGACTTAACTAGTTGTGCGTTTGAAATTACACAGTAAGACCAACTCTACCGAAAATATGTACAACAGTCATGCCATAATCAAAATTATAAGTTGCAAGATATATTGGACCATCATAAGAAAAAAGAGATGCATTCAGTAATCGATAGTGTCAGAACAGAGACAATAGCCTTTTTCCTTGAGTTTCTTCCTAGGTTGCCTAACATAAAGAAGGATAAAGGTAGGCCATGGTTTGAAATCTTTAACTAATATTCCTATGTGATTAGAGAACAATCCACTCAAGCTACTACACAAAGAACCAAATTCTCTATATATGAAATTTGTAAAGAGTAATTTCTTACTTTATGCTAAGTTAAAATCTTTTTTTCTCAAAACAAGTACTGGTGAATACAATTAGAATTGTAAATGACTAAGTGATCTTTAGAAAAATCAGTAGATCAATTGTTCAGATATTTAAGACAATTATCTATAAACTAATTGACTTGTAGAAACTGGGCTTAGGGATCAAGGAAACATATACTATGAACTGTTGCATTTTGTACTGATTTCTCTTTGCAGATCAAAGGTTTCATTTCTTATTGATTAACTCATGAATATTTATTTATATGTGTTTAAATCTCTACTGCACATTAAACAATAAAGGTTTCTATTAAAGCAGAGTATTACTTCATTTTCTCTATCTCATGTTTATTAGCAAGAGATTTTCTCGCCGCACTTGTGATATCCTGAGAATAAAGGAGGGAAGTATAATTGGTAGTATAGATAATTCAAGAGCAATTATACACAAATATACAAGTGGAACTACTAACCGGCCCTAGCAGCTTATTAAACAATAGTGAATGAATGATAATTGGTAGCACAAATAAGGCTTTATGGATGTAAAACACAAAGATTTATTTCTTGAAATCCCTGTAGTATTGGAAAAAGTTTGTTCTTCTGGTTTTTTGCTCACTTGTAATTACTACAACACTTTGAGCAAACAAAATACTACAACACTTTCTTAGTGCTAGTTTTATAATATAATTACTTTTCTATAAAAAAAGGAATTACTTCTTGAACCTCAAAATTCTTTGGTGAAAGACACTAAGATTTATCAATAAAACTAAGGAACAAAAAAGTCACTAGAGTTTTAATTTCAACAAGGCAACTAATCATGTTAAGCTCCTAGTTGAAATCACAGTAATTGTTAGATTTCACCAAATTTTCTAAGAGAACAAATAACATCTAATCTCACAAAATATCCAATCCCTTGGAACCCGAAAAGCCCATTGAAACCAGAGATCCAAATATGACATCTTCCTTGAGATGAATAGTTGATAGTAATACTCAGATCACCAAATGCAACTATTTTCGCTCCGAGTTTCCATCACTAATAAGGATAGAATCAGTACAATTGAAATGCATTAAATTAATTTTCAAACATAGATGCTAAAGAAACGAATATAGACAAAGCAGAACCTTTTACAGTTAGATGTGGAAATCAAAGTACCACAACCAAAGAGAGACTTCCGTCCACAAAGCCAGAAACAACCTATTTTTTAGGAGTATAACAACCTCAAAAATATAGCCAAAGCAGATGCCAAAATCTACATCTATCCCAATTCCAAAAAGCACAAATATACCAAAAATATAAAATTATAGTCACAATCTGCTTGTGAATCTATCAATCAATAGAAAAGAACATAATATTTTTTTTAAAAAAAAGTAAAATAGATATATCAACCGAATAAGGCATGAGACCATTGATTAGAACTGGAATGGAGCTCTAAGTACTGATGTGGATGGACCACACTATCATTATTTAGAACCTGCAAGAAAATGGTTTATTTGATGCCCTAGTTTTTGCTTTGAGAAAGCGCCGACCCTGGTTAGGACCTCCTAACTCAAAACCTAAACTGAAGCATTCAAAGAATTGAAATCTTAAACTAGAAACAACTGAAAATAGAGATGAAGGAGCTTACAATTTCAAGCAATAGTCAAAGCACTGGAAGAAAATGTTGTTGCTCATTTGAACCTCATAACTCAAAGCACGAGTGGAAGGGTTGAACGAATTGGGGAAGGTGAGAGCCAAAATGAAAATAAAAAGGGGGAGGGATTCAGGGGAAAAAACAGAGGGAAGTTTGCCGCTTTTGTTTTTTGCTGAAAATTGAGAAAAAACTAAATATTCTTTTGACCACAAGTCAAACAAGTTGTTGAAAAAAATAAGTATTTTACCAAGAAGAAAAAATACTTTTGGCAACACTGATAATTTATTATTGCCGATTTATTTATATCTTAAAATTGTTATATTTCCCAAAACGTTATGGCAACAAAATTAAAACGTTAGCCAACAAGAAAATTTTTGTAGTTAAAAGTTCTATGATATAGCAACAACTAAATAAAGTTGTTGCCATTTATTATTGTTGCTAAAAGATTGTTACAAATTCTATACTTTCTTGTAGTGGCGGTACGGGTGACATAAACAATGTCAAACTCTATGAGCAAGATTTTCAATTTTTCCAATCTACTAGTCGACATAGGATTTTGCAAGATATACTTCAGGGGGTCCATTTTGGAAATGAGGTTAGTAGTATAAGCTAACAGATAGTGCCTCAGCTTCTGGGTGACCCAAGTCAAGACGCAACACATTCTTTCTAACAAGGTGTACTTAACCTTACAACTAGTAAACTTCTTGCTTAAGTAATAAATTGCTTGTTCTTTCATGCATGTGATATCATGTTGGCCCATGACATAATTGAATGAGTTATCCAAGACTTTCACGTATAAGAACAAAGGCCTTTCTGGTTCTGGCAGGACTAGCACGGGAGGGTTTGACAAATACTCTTTGATTTTGTCAAAAACTTCTTGAAATTCATCAGTTTGTTGGACAGTGGCGTTTTTCTTTAGCAACTTGAAAATAAGTTCACAGGTGCTTGTGAGCTGAGCAATAAACTAGCTGATATAGTTTAGTCTCCCAGGTAAACTCATGACTTCACTTTTGTTCTTTGGAGGTGGCAAATCTTGAATGGATTTTATCTTAGATGGATTCAACTCGATACCCTTTCGACTGACTATAGATTTCAAGAGTTTCTCAGATGGAACCCTGAATGCACACTTGGTTGGATTAAGCTTGAGGCCATATGTTCACAACCTTTCAATTAACGTTCTTAAGTCTTGCACATGCTCTTATTATGTATGTGATTTGATGATCACATAATCTACATACACCTCAATTTCTTGGTGCATCATGTCATGGAAAATAATTATCATGGCTCTCGTAGGTTGCCCCTGCATTCTTTAACCCGAATGGCATGAACTATAAAAATATGTACCCCATGGTAGGGTAAAAATAATCTTTTCCATATTTTTCTCATCCATCAAGATCTAGTTGTATCTAGAAAAACAATCCACAAAATGAATGTATTTCATGCTTGGAATAGTACTCGACAAGAATATGGATGTGTTGGGCAAAGGAAAGTTATCTTTGGGACTAGCCTAGTTCAAATCTCTATAATCAATATAGACTCTGATTTTTCTGTCTTTTTGTGGTACAAGCACCACATTTGCTAGCCATGTAGTGTACCGAACCAATCTAATCACATTGGCATATAACTGATTCATGATCTTTTCTTTGATCTTGTCGCTCATGTACGTTTTGAACTTTCTTTACTTTTGTTGAACGGGTGAAAAATCAGGATATGTGGGAATCTTGTTTACTACCTTGTTGCTCAATCCTGGCATGTCATCATAAGACCAGGAAACACATCTTTGTATTTGAACAAAACTTGGATTATGGCCTCTCGAGTTTCTGATCGGCGTGAATGTTTATTTTTAATTCTTCTTACCTTTTCCTGGCCTCCCAGGTTAATTTACTCGGTTTCATTTTAAGTTTGGCTTAGGCATATTCTCAAATTATTTTCTTAAACTCATCATATTCATCATATTCAAGTTTTTGATTCATTATTTTAAGATTAGATAGTTTTTTAGGATCTTGGCATGAATTTCACATGCATGTAATAATATTAAAGTCGCATTAACAAACTGAAAGTAAAAAAGATAATAAAATTTAAGGAAAGGGGGAATACACAATTAACTGTGAAACCCGAATTTTATTTCATTGAATTTAAAAGACAATAGACTTAACATCAAAAGAAAGATAATTAAACTAAAATATCTGGATTACAACCCAGAAAATAATGCAAATACAAAGCAGATAGCAAAACTGACTACCAAAACTCCTTCCTTGTCGAGAAAGGAGTAGCTTTCCAGTTGTTGAGTTCAAAGTTTGGACCCATGAAATGCACATCAGCATAACTAGGGCTCTCACTAATATAGACCACGTTAGCTTCATATAGCATTTCTTTCAAAAACCTGACAGATTTTATCAATATCCTCTTGAGTAAAGGACTCTTCAGTTTCATCAAATTGAGGCTTGTCCCCAAACCTTTTCCTATCTAGTACCTGGTTTTCAGCATTTGGGTATCCACCATAACTGAAATAAAGGAGAGACAGTCTTCTATCACTGGCGTTCCTTCTTCAAATTGATTAGCGGCCACTACCTCAAAGGCTTGATATACAATTGAGTCACATTCTTCTTTGGTTTCAATACACGGGACCAATGGATCTCTCTAAATTGAGAGATCATCCACCCTATGAACAACTATATATTGATTGTCGTGCTCGACCTTGAGAACCAGAATTGTACTCGCATCTTGCATTTGCAACAAATGCTGGTGAGTTTTGATTAAGTCAGTTCAGAGTAATTAGCTTAATCAGACCCAGGTATGTCAGCTTCCGAAACAAGCTTATGCAAGATTTCCCGATTGGGGTAAAATTATTTCTTTGTTGAGGCTCCCTCACATATTTCTATCTAGAACGAGGATTGTATTATTGATGAAACTTATGTTATTGAGGGAGAGGGTTGTACAACACCTAAAAATTCTGATTTTGAGGGTGGGGGTTTCTTGAGGCTGGTTCTTGTACTTACTGTTTAGGAGGTTGAGCATACGATAGTGCTTTCTTACCGCTTGTTACAATGGGGCAACAACTTTAGGTATTCTTGATGTGGGTAATAATTCTAAGGAGTGTCATTTTGATTATATGGATGACTCGTCGCTTTGAAAATTCCACGATATATTGATGCCATCATAACTCGCTCCTCTCTTCTCTTTCTATTTGCCAAACTACCTGACCCATTATGGATGGCCTGTAGTCTTGAGAGTAGCCTGACTTAGAATTCTACCTATTTTTAGACCATTTTCAACCATCTCGCCGATTTTAATTGCTTCAGTAAATGGCTTTCCTATGGACTACATCATATTTTTGAAGTAGTCGGACTCTTGGGCCTGGAGAAAAATTGTAATTGTTTCATTTGTCATCTATGGGTGGCTTGACCCTTGCTGTCTGCTCTCTCTACTTTACATCATACTCTAAACTCTCAGTGAGAAAGTTGTGATCCGGTGCAATGTCAATGTTGTATTTGAATTGCCTGACAAAAGCTTTTTTCAAATCGTCCCAAACATTCTAATGGAAGATTTCTTGGTCGATGAACCATTCAAAAGCTAGCCATGTGAGGCTTTCTCCAAAGTAAGTAATTAGCAACTTTTGTTTCCCCATACACCTCTCAATTAATTGCAATATCTTTTTAGATGGGCTATAGGGTCACCATCCCATTATACTTCTTAAATTTCGAGGTCCTGAACCCAAGTGGCCGGTGAACGTACGGGAACATGCACAGATCAGTGAACTAAATATTCTTAAGACTACTTAACCCTTGCATGTTGCGCATGTTTTGTTCTAGGCTTCTTCCTGATGACCTCTTCTTGTTCAGCAATTTTGATATGTTTTTCAGCTTCAGTGGGAAAACTATATTGAGTAACATGGTGAAATGAATTAGTTGCCTTGAAGATCATCTCAGTGAATATTATGGGCCCTGGGGAGTAATAAATTGATGCTCATTGCTTGGCCTCTGTGTATTGGGTTACAGAGTAGTGTAAACAGGTACTGTTGTGATGACCACCGGAGTATCCATTGATGCTGGTGCTCGGGAGCGGGCCATAGAGGTTATTCCTAGGTAATTATCTGGTGTGGGACCATATCAATACAAGTATAATAGATCAGGCACTAAGACTTTGTCAAGACCCAAATCGATGGGCCGTGACGGGTGCCCGAGTTCTACTTGTCGAACACCCTTAAGCATACGTCTAAGATATAAATATGAAATAAGTATAGGTCATACATAACGTCTGGCAATAAACTACTGATTCATGTGAATAACATACGTAGAAAAACATGCCCAAAAGACACATATACATATATATACGGAATATGGTAGGGCGAGCCGACAAGGCCCTATACTATCCAACTATACATGACTGTCTACAGACCTCTATTAGAGTATACAATAGTATAAAGGACGGTACTAGGCTCCGTCATACATATATATGTATACAAAAGTATCATACCAAAACCCAATAGCAGCTCCAGATCAAATAGAGCACACCAACTCTCACTGAGCAAGGATCCTAAGAAGGGGTCTGTCAGCCTGTCTACATACACCTACGGGCATGAAACTCAGGCTCCCAGGCAATAGGGGCGTCAGTACAAATAATGTATCGAGTATATAAGGCATATAATTCAGTATATAAAAGACATGAAAGAAACATGGAGTAAAGGACTCAACATGTATGTCTGAATAGCTCTATGAATCATGAAACATTTATAATATCATGCATATGAATATAAATGTCATATCATGCATAGGTATATGAATACATAATATCATCAAGTCTATGATTGCAACCCATTCATATCATCTCGGCCTCAATGGGCGAAATCATCAACGTATGCCAGCTGATCAGGTGGTGGTACATATATAACGTCATAACCTTTCCCCATACCCGATATAAATATATACGCATATATAACGCCATCTGGTCATGGGTCAATATACATATATAAATGAATGCAATGTATAATGAAGTAAGTCAATAAGATCTTTTGAAATGTCATGAGACCCATGAACAGACAATATGATAGTAGGACATATGGGGAACCAAGAACATAGGCAACCCTAGTACTTCTAAGAATCGAATCATTTGTGAAACTTGCATGCTTGCTCGTTTCGTTGTATCATATGGATCATGCCTAAAGAAAAGAAGGGATAGCCTTAACATACCTCAAATTATTGATGCAACTCAACAACAAGCTTATGACAACTAGCATGCCAACCCTTTAACAAAGAAATACATGTACAACTTAGATGGCACTAGTATATCACGTATCTCAAACGATAATTCGATTCTAAAATAAAACGGGCAGCATTTCCCCTGATTTTACTGCTCCCTCAAGCATTCTATAGGCGATACAACAACACAATACAACCAGCAACTCAAAAACAACCTAACTACAATTCGGGACCTTTAATACAACAAAAAACCCAAATATACCATAACATACCCAATCAACAAGTTATCAATTAGCCTGAAATTGCAACGACGAGTGACCAGCCCAATACCCTACCACATGTGGCATTTTCCATTCCCTTTATCCGTCCAAACTCCATAAATCAGCAGCACAATAGGCCAACATGAGTGGACTACAAAACAGTCCACTGAACGTGAAATAAATCAAACCCACGCCTTCTAATCACCGTCCCATGAGTTTTAACTATTAGGAAATGAATGTATCAACCTTCCTTGATATTTAAAAGTTTAAATACAGAAATTAGGCATTTTATAACTATGAAGTGCCTTACAAAACTCATACTATAAAGAAAAAGAGAGGTGATATAGCGATACTTACGTCGTAGGGATCGCTCTAATGTTATTGCTTCTTGATTTCGTACCCAGAATGTTAATCTTCTTTGAAACCCTTGTAGAGAGCTTAAGGGTAAGTTTATGGTCTTATTTTTGTCGTGGTCTGTGGAAAAATGAAGAAAGAGATGACATTAGAGTCAAAGAGGTGCTAGCTTGGCACCCTAGCATTGGCCCTTCTTCTGACGCTTATATCATTTTATCCGAATGTCATATAAATAAACAGTTAAGAGAGTTGGAAACTAAATTCCAAGACCTTCAATTTGGTATATAATATGTCCCAAAAATATCACATATAACATATGAAATGTATTTCTCAAAAAACTTCATTACAAGGCAAATCCTTAGTCGGTTTTTCCGCAACTTAAATTCGATTTTTCCCAAACTTTATATTTTATATCCAAACATTATATATAGTCATATTATGAATTTAAACTTATTTAAATCATGATTAACAAGTCTCATATTTATTATACGTCACCTTGGGAAGCACAAGTGTAACAATCTTCCCCCCCTAGAAACATTCGTCCTCGAATGTTAAACTCCCAAAGATCTATAGAAATTTTGGCAGAGTCTATTCTATAACGGTACTACTACCAACCTGTTATGCAGCAAAGCCAAAAATACAAAGCGCCACAGGTCGACAATCATCAATAACACCAATGGCCTCACACGACCAATGACAATAACTAACATAAGAATCTAGCATCATATATGTACCTAAAAAGTTGTGATGTCTCAGTCCGATCTTCCTCCGAAAGTAGAAACAAGTGATGATACCTATTATTCATGTCTTCTTCAGCTTCCCAAGTCATCTCCTCCACATTCATGTTTCTCCAAAGTACTTTAACCGAAGCTGCATCCTTAGTTATCAATCTCCGAACTTGTCTATCTAGTATAGCATTGGGAGCTTCCTCATATGATAGCTGCTCTGTGACCTGAACATCGTCAACTGGAATGACTCTAGAAGGATCTCCAATATATTTACGAAGCATAGACACATGAAAGATTGGATGTACAGACTCCAAGTTGGAAGGCAAGTCTAACTCATATGCTACTTGGCCTAATCTGCGTATAATCTTATAAGGTCCAATGTATCGAGGGCTAGGCTTTCCTTTCTTACTGAATCTCATTACACCTTTCATCGGTGATACCTTTAGGAATACCCAGTCATCTACCTGAAACTCCAAGGCTCGTCGTCGATTATTTGCATATGACTTTTGACGACTCTAAGCTGCTAATAGCCTTCCTCGTATAAGCTTAATCTTCTTAACTACCTGTTGTACCAACTCTGGTCCTACTAACTTAGTTTCCCCAACCTCGAACCATCCAATAGGTGGCCTACACTTCCATCCGTAAAGATCTTCGTATAGAGCCATTTGAATGCTAGAATGATTGCTATTATTATATGCAAACTCAATAAGCGAAAGATGATCATCCCAGCTACTCCCGAAGTCTATCACACAAGCACATAGCATATCCTCCAATGTCTTTATAGTACGCTCAGCCTGACCATCTGTCTAGGGATGAAATGTTGTACTAAGACTTACCTGAGTCCCCAATCCGTTTTGGAAGGACCTCTAGAAATTAGCTGTAAACTGAGCAATTCTATCTAAGATAGTAGATATAGGGACACCATGAAGTCGTACTATCTCCTTAATGTAAAGCCTTGCATAATCCTCTACTGAATACGTAGTCCTGATAGGCAGAAAATTGGCTGATTTTGTAAGTCTATCAACAATCACCCATATAGAATCGAACTTATGCTGGGTACGAGGTAAGCCTATGATGAAATTCATATTAATTACTTCCTATTTCCAAGTCGGAATCTCTATAGCCTGCAATAATCCACCGGGTTTCTGATGCTCAATCTTAACCTGCTGACAATCAGGGCACTGAGCAACAAACTCTACTATATCCTTCTTCATTTCATCCTATCAGTATATTTTCATGATATCATGATACATCTTTGTCACTCCTGGATGACTAGAATAACAAGAATAGTGAGTTTCTCCTAAAACCTGCTTGTGCAGCCCTGCCACATTAGGAACAAATAATCGACCTCGATATCTGAGGACTCCATCTCCTATAATCTCAAATGGTGTCTTCCCCTTTTGAGGGGATGTATCTCTATAATGAGCTAGCACAGGATCCTCATACTAGCATTCCTTCACTTCAGTTACTAAAGAGGATGTTCATGTGTTCTGAATAGTAATTCAGGTATCACCTGAATCTAGTAATCGAACTCCAAGATTAGCTAGATGATGAATCTCACAGGCTATCTCACTCTACTCTAGCTGTAAATATGATAGGCTACCCATAGATCTACGGTTGAGGGCATCGGCTACTACATTCGCCTTCCCTGGATGGTATAAAATATCAATATCATAGTCTTTCAGTAGCTCCAACCATCGCTTCTGACGTAAATTCAATTCCTTTTGCTTGAAGACATATTGAAATCTTTTATGATCTATATAGATATCAACATGAATACCATACAAATAGTGCCTTCACATCTTTAGTGCATGAATCACCGCGACTAACTCTAAATCGTGGGTCGGGTAATTCTTCTCGTTCTTTCTTAGTTGTCTAGAAGCATAAGCTACAACCTTACCATGCTGCATCAGTACATAACCCAATCCAACGCCCAAAGCATCACAATAGATAACATAACCATCGGCCCCCTCTGGGAGTGTCAGAACCGGTGCTGAAGTCAATATGTCCTTCACTACTTGGAAACACCGCTCACAAGCATCAGTCCACTGAAACTTAGTTGCCTTCTTAGTCAACTTTGTCAATGGTGTTGAAAGAGAAGAAAAGCCCTCTACAAATATCCTATAATAACCTGCCAAACCCAGGAAGCTACGAACTTCCGTCGGTGTCGTGGGTCTAGGCCAAGTCTTCACTGCCTCAATCTTCTGTGTATCAACCTGGATACCCTCACCTAAAATAATATGTCCAAGGAATGCTACAGAATTCAACCAGAATTCATATTCAGAGAATTTTGCGTACAACTTCCTTTCTTGTACAACTCTTACTACAGTACGCAAATGATCTGCATGCTCTGCCTCTGAACGGGAGTAAACTAAAATATCATCTATAAATACAATCGCAAACTGATCTAGAAAGGGTCCGAACGCACGGTTCATCAAGTCCATAAATACTGCTAGGGCATTGGTCAACCCGAACGACACAACTCGAAACTCAAAGTGTCTGTATCTGGCCCTGAATACTATCTTCGAAATATCTTTCACTTTAACCCTTACCTGATGGTACGCAGACCTCAAGTCTATCTTCGAGAAACACCTAGCACCCTACAACTAATCAAATAAATCATCAATCCTCAAGAGCGGGTACTTATTCTTGATCGCCGCCTTATTCAATTGCCTGTAATCAAGACACATCCGTAAGGAACCATCTTTCTTTCTCACAAGCAGCACAGGTGCTCCCACGGTGGTGTACTAGGTCTGATAAAGCCTTTTTCAACCAAAAACCTTAGTTTTTCTTTCAACTCTCTCAGCTCTGCAGGTGCCATTCTATAAGGAGGAATAAATATCGGCTGAGTATCTTGTAATATGTCAATAGAAAACTTAATCTCCCACTCTTGCGGAAGGCCTAGAAGCTCATCGAGAAAAGTTTCGGGAAACGCATTAACCACTGGGAAAGTCTAAAGGGTCGGTGACTCTACTTTCACATCCTGTACCCGAACTAAGTGATAAATATAGACCTTTTTGATCATCTTCCTTGCCTGGAGATAGGAAATAAACCTACCTCTCGGCGATGAAGTATTACCTTTCCACTCTAGAACTGGCTCCCCTAGAAACTCGAAGCAAACCATCTTTGATCTACAATCAATGTTAGCGTAATAAGAAGCCAACCAATCCATACCCATTATAACATATAATTCTACCATATCTAACTCAATAGGGTTTGCTACTGTAGAATGACTATGCACTACTACTATAAAATCTCTATATACCCGTCTAACTATCACTGGATCCCCAACAGGTGTAAACACCTCGAAAGGTTCAATCAACTCAGTTTCTATCCCAAACTTACTAGCAACCAACAGAGTGACGTACGATAAAGTGGAACCTAGATCAATCAATGCATATACATCATATGAGGAGACTAATAATATACTTGTAACAACATAAGGTGATGACTCCTGATCCCATCGACTCGCTAATGCATAAATACGTTTTTGAGGATCGCTCGAGCTAGATGGTCCACTTCTGCCTCTACCACGACCGAATGGTACCTGTAAACCTTGCCCTGGGGGGGGGGGTGTATTGATGATGATGAACCAGCTACATATCTAGTTGGATAAACTATACCTGCACCACCTCTCGTCGAACAATCTCTCATAACATGTCCTAGATAACCACAAGTATAACAAACACCCAACCCCACAAGGCACTGCCCGGCACGCTGCTTACCATACTGAGCACATCATGGCAAGGGTGGCCTCATCTAACTTGACTCACCCCTATACTGATAACTAGAGGCCCTGGAACTTCGATAGGGCTCTGAATATGTGGAACGATCAAATCTCTTATCGGCAAACTGAGGGGGTGCACTAGCCGATGGTTGGGCTGGATACCTCGAGTACTACTATATTTGACCCCCTCGAAACTCACTAGAAGGACCTGAAGATCTTGCTCTCTTACTATGGCCCCTATCATGCTCACAATCAGCCCTCTACTTCTACTTACGCTCCTCTAAACCTTGAGTGTATGCCTGAATTCGAGAAATATCAATGTCTGTCTGAAATGAGACTAACATGCAGTCAATAAGCAGGTGCGGCTCCAACCCCATCATTAACCAGTGAACCCGATCCTTCATCTTAGCTACAATAGTGGGAGCATACCTAGCCAAAGAATCAAACTGAAGGTTGTACTCCCGAACACTCATATTACCCTGCCAAAGGGTCTACCTATCATCTCTAGCCCGTCTAAGCTCTGGTGGCAAATAATGATGAAGAAAAGCATATAAACTCCTGCCATACTGCTGGAAGGGCATCCTCACTTCTGGATAACTCCCAAGACTCATACCAATTAACTATAACATCCCGAAGTCTATAGGAAGCTAGCTCAACTAATTCAGTCCCAGTGGCCTTCATTACCCTCAAAGTTCTCTGCATCCTATCGATAAATACCCGAGGGTCCTCGTTTGGATCTGCTCCAGTGAATACAGGAGGGTCCAAATTAATGAAATCACAAAATCCTCGCACTGATGGCCCTATTTACATGACCAATACCTACCTCCTAGCGCTGAGCATGTGCGGCCACTAATAGAGTCAATATCTGAATAACATCTCTCATCTCCTAACCCGGTGCATCTGGCTGGGGAGATGGGGGTACTGGGATGGGCACTGGAGCTGGTGCCCCTCGAAACTCCTCTAGAAAGGGTAGGGTATGTGAAGTCTGACATGGAGTCTCACTATGCGACTCTCATCGAGCCCTGGTAACTCGTGGCACTCAACTTGTAGTCTCATCAGCCACAAACTTGCCTTTCTGGGCGGCTATAGCCTTCTTGGGCCTCGCTGAAAACATAACATATCGTTGGGAAATGAATTCTTATATTGCACGATCTAAGATAAGAAGGGAGGATAACTTCCTATATATCCTGCAGCCTCCTGTTTATAAGTATGGTGCACAACACATTCATAAACATGACTCTACTAGACACGGTCTGTAGACAACCCTAGGATGGAACTACTCTGATACCACTTTTTCACGACCCAAATCGATAGGCTGTAACAAGTGCCCAAATTCTACCTGTCTAACACCCCTAAGCATATGTCAAAGATATAAACATGAAATAAGTGTAGGTCATGCATAACATCTGGCAATAAACTATTGATTCATGTGAATAACATATGCGGGAAAATATGCCCAAAAGACATTTATACATACATATACGAAATACGGTAGGGCGAGCCGATAAGGCCACATATTATCCAACTATATATGACTGTCTATAGACCTCTAATAGAGTGTACAACAATATAAAGGATGGGACTGGGGCCCACCATACCCATATATGTATACAAAAGTATCGTACTAAAACCCAATAGCAGCTCTGGATCAAATGGAGCACACCAACTCTCGCTGAGCAAGGATCCTAAGAAGGGGGACCGCCAGCCTGTCTACCTTACATGCGGTCATGAAATGCAAGCACACTGGAAATAGAGGCATTAGTACGAATAATGCGTCGAGTATGTAAGGCATAAAAATCAGTATATAAAAAACATGAAAGAAACATGGAGTAAAGGTCTCAACCTGTACGCCTGAATAGCTCTGTGAATCATGAAACATTTATAATGTCATGCATATGCATATAAATGTCATATCATGCATAGGTATATGCATACATAACATCATCAAGTTTCTGAGGGTAACCCATAATAACATCTCGGCCTCAGAGGGCGAAATCATCAACGTATGCCAGCAGATCAGGTGGTGGTGCGTATATAACGCCATAATCTTTCCCCATGCCCCATGTAAATATATACGCATATATAACGCCATATGTTCATGGGTCAATATACATGTATCAATGAATAAAATGCATAATGAAGTAAGTCAATAAAATCTCTCAAAATGTCATTAAACCCATGAACAGATGATATGATAGTAGGACATATGGAGAATCAAGAACATAGGCAACCCTAGTACTTCTAAGAATTGAATCATTTGTGAAACTTGCGTGCTTGGTCATTTAGTTGTATCATATGGATCATGACAAAAGGAAATAAGGGATAGCCTTAACATATCTCAAGTCGTCAATGCAACTCAACAACAAGCTTATGACAACTAGCTTGCCAACCCTATAACAAAGAAATGCATGTACAACTTAGATGGCACTAGTATATCACGTATCTTAAACGATAACTCGATTCTAAAATAAAATGGGTCGCATTTCCCCTAATTTTACTGCTCCCTCAAGCATACTATAGGCGAGACAACAATACAATACAATACAACCAGCAACACAAAAACAACCTAACTACAATTTGGGACTTTTAATATAACAAAAACCCCAAATATACCATAACATACCCAATTAACAAGTTATCAATTAGACTAAAATTGCAACGACGAGCGACCAGACCACTACCCTACCACATGTAGCATTTCTCCATACCCTTTATCCTTCCAAACTCCATAAATCAGCAGCACAATAGGCCAACATGAGTGGACTACAAAATAGTCCACTAAAAGTGAAATAAATCGAACTCACGGCTTTCGATCACCGTCCCGTGAGTTCGAACTATTAGAAAATAAATTTATCAACCTTCTTTGATATTTAAAAGTTTAAATATAGAAAGTAGGTATTTTCTTAACTATGAAGTACCTTTCAAAACTCAAACTACAAAGAAAAAGAGAGGCGACATAGCGATACTGACGTTATACGGATCGTTCTATTGTTATCGCTTCTTGATTTCATACCCGGGATGTTAATCTTCTTTGAAACCCTTGTAGAGAGCTTAAGGGTAAGTTTATGGTCTTATTTTTGTCGTGGTCTGTGGAAAAATGAAGAAAGAGATGACATTAGAGTCAAAGAGGTGCTAGCTTATTTAAAACCATATATATATCAACTTTTCAAAAGTCAAAGAGGTGCTAGCTTGACACCCTAGCATTGGCCCTTCTTCCGACGCTTATATCTTTTTATCCGGATGTCGTGTTAACAAACGGTTAAGAGCATTGGAAACTAAATTCAAAGACCTTCAATTTTGGGTATAATATGTCTCAAAAAGACCTCATATAATATACGAAATATATTGCTCAAAAAGCTTCATTACAAGGCAAATCCTTAGTCAGGTTTTCCGCAACTTAAAACTGATTTTTTTTCAAGCGTTATATTTTATATCCAAATATCATATATAGTTATACTATGACTTTAAACTTATTTAAATCATGATTAACAAGTCTCATATTCATTATACGTCACCTTGGGATGCACAGGGTGTAATAGACTTGGGTGACAGTTATCAAAAGCGATGCAATTTCTGGAAACCCGGGTATAGTAGTGGGAGGATCCTGTCCATTATCCCATGCCTTATACATTTCAAGCATCCTCTGACTCAGTATTCTTTGCTCTTCAACAGCAGCAAACTCTTGAGGAGTCACACTCCATGGGTTATCTTCAACAGTGACAGTTGGAAGTTTACTTTCGCTTGCCATCGGTACACTTTCTTTCGATCTAGTGAAATAAGAATGTGTTGCCAGCTTACCATATACCAACCACCTCTAAATGATTATCTAATTTGCAAAAAATGATATTAAGAAAACATAAAACAAACATATAAAACTCAGCTGCCAAGAAATAGTAACAAACCAACACTCAAAGCCAAGTTTAATTCTTGAATCCCTGAAAAGTCAAAAACTTTGACCCAAAAACTCAGAAAATAAAGACCTAGATCTGTGAAGACCACTGATTTCTTTTGCATCTTCGGATTTTTTCTAAATTCCCAAAAGTATTTCTCTCCATGCCAAGTGTTTAAGCTTTTCTCAACTTAGCTTTTCTCTCCTGAATTAAAGTTTTTCCCATAAAATGAGAGAAGGGGAAATTAAATAGGGATCTATGATTTTCCCTTATTCCATTTTCCTATTCTACCTCCAATAAGATTGCTTCTAAAATAATCATAAGCTTATTACCCAATTAGATGACCCCAGACCTTTAACCTTATCTAATTTCCATTCTCTACCCTCAAAATCCTTAAGTCTATCTTTTCTAGCTCATGGTCTCGTCTCTTTAAGAGACTTGACCGAGATGGACCGAGATGGTCCTATCTTGGAGACTCGACCAAGCCCAATTGACCATTTGAAGGTCAAGTCTGAAGGATCAACCTGGTTAGAGTTTTCAGGGGCTTTCTAAAAACTTAAGAGATGCCCAACTACCAAACAAACCCAATTCAGAGACCATTATCCCCAATACAAAGCCCAGAAACTAAGGTCAAACTTTTAAACTAACAACAACTAATTAACACTAATCAAACTAACATGCAATTAACAACTAATACAAGCTAACAATTAGACATGCTTAAACGAGAAGATCTAACTATCAGAAATAATCAAACATAAAATTCAAAAAACAAAAGAAATAGAAGTATTTTGAAATTAAAACTAAGAAAGAAAGAAATGAAGGAAAAAGAGGTTGAAGTTACCTACAAAAGCTTAGCCCACCAGAAGAAATGAATTACAGCAAGTAGAGATCACCATTAAATGACCACTGGCTTTGATTTTCAACAAGTGGTATATGTAACAATGGCTTGTAAGAGTCGAAAAAGAAAAGAAGAGAGGCAAAAGCGAGGAGTGGCCAATTCCAGCTATCGAATACCTTTCTCAAGTTATTACATGTTCCCTCCTCATAGTAGGAACACGTGAATGACCTGGCAAAGGTCTTAAATAGCTGAAGAAGAGAATGTTAGGGTGTGCATGGAGATGTGACCGGTCAACAATGAGTTGAGTGGAGCCCGGCCACCCTTGAAAAGGTTCAAAACCAACATCAATTGATAGATCATTGAAAGCTCTACCGATTGATATAAGATTCAATGAGGAAAGGATTCGGTGTAATGACCTAATAGGTCATTTTGAAATCTAGCTTCCTATTTCATGACTTGAGAATTTATATAGCTTTATTCGATAATATGTGACTTGTGTGCGTGATCCATTTTGTTTTTCAAAAAGTTTAAATCTGATTTTTCAAAGAAAGTTTTCTTTTTGAACTTGAAAATAGTTAGAGTTGACGACGGTCAACATTAGTTGAAACGACCTCGAATCGGTATTTTGACGATTCTGGTAGGTTCGTATGATAATTTTGGACTTGTATGCATAATTTGGTTGGGATCCCGGATGACCCGAGGCTATTTTGGTGATTGTTGTCCAAAGCTGAAAAATTGAAGTTATGAACTTTGAAATATTTGAGATTTGATATGTGATTTGGTATTTTGAGCTTCAGAGCAAGCTCGTATGAGGTTTATATACTCGTGTGAATGTTTGGAGTGGAGCCTGGGGGGTCGAATAAGTTTTGAGGTGGTTTCCGGTCACTTTTTACAAGTTATAGTTACTGATGTGTTGTTGGTGCATTGTACATCGCGAATATAGAGCTAGCCTCGCGTTTGCAAAAGGAAAACTGGGAAAGGGTGTTTTTCTCTATGCGAACACGATGGATGGCTCGCGAACGCAATGTCCTGGAGGGATTGGCCTTCGCGAACATTACTGTCCTCACGCCAACGCGTAGGCCTAGGATCGTTAGGAGGCTGATGGGACCTTCATCATCGCGAACACGATCGGTGGATCATGAACGGAGAGGCGTGGGGGTCAATGCCTTCGTGAGCAGGCATCGAGAATGCCGCAACTAGTTGGCCAATGTTATTTGTGAACACGAAGAGCACCTGACGCCCATGTATTTAAAGGGTTGAAAATGGATTTAGCCATTTTTTCACCATTTGGGACACCTAGATCACGAATGGAGGAGATGTTTGAAGACATTTTTATCCTAACTTTATTGGTTATTAATTTTTACCTAGTTTTGATTTATTTCCATAAATATCCATAAATTCTTATCCCTAAATCTAATAGTTTAAAGAGTAAAAATTGGCAGTTTTGGGAAAAAGCATTTAGGGCCAATTTTGGGGATTTTGACCTCGATTTAAGGTCCAATCTTGATGAAAATTACATATGGGCTCGGGGGAGAATGGGTAAACGGGAATTGGTCTTAATTTCGAATTTCGACCGTGTGAGCCCGGGTTGACATTTTGTTGACGTTCCCAAATATGTTAAAAATCAGACCTTTCTTCTGCTAAGGTAATTTCTAAATCTTGTTTTGACTTATTTGAAAAATGCGATTGTATATGTGTTTTCTATGCGTTGAGCATGTGGGTAGAACTATTGATTTACATATTGTTGCTTCGTGTATTATGTCTTTCATGTTGTAACTAGATTGTAAGAATCTTTGACTATTTCCATTCGTGATAGTAGTCGTGTTGAGCTTGTTGTGATATTGGGTAGTAAGACTATTGAAGAGTTGATTTAGCTATTGGTACAAAGTGATGATAATTTCCTATATGGCAAGCTATATTCAATCGCTCTTCTTAATATTGTTTGTGCTTCCCACCTTACTTGGTACTGCTTTACATGTTTATGCTTGTTGAGGAAGAGTGAATTATAGGAAAGGTGCTTTCGTGCTTCTTTATACTATTACAATATGCACGAAGGGTGTTTCTATTCTTGTGAGGAAGAGCGAATATGTATGAAGTGTGTTTTCATTCTTGTGAGGATAAGAGTAAAATCACATAGGTGATGATGTGCCATTTGTTTGATATCTCTTGTTCCTTATTTTACTGGTTATCTTTCAAAGGCTTGTTTGGAGTTGCTTGTGAAAGCATAACTGCTGATTACCTTAGTCATTTCTATCATTATTTTCTCGTTTTAAATCTTCTTTCTTTTATACTTGTTTTCTCTCTCTTGTTATTTATCTTCTTATCTTACTTGCTATTTTATTTTCATCCCATTGTTATATCTCTCATTATTTTCTCGTTACTTAACTACACATGTTTATATGTAGGTGTCTTGTCTCCGCCTCATCACTACCTCGCCGTGGTTAGGCTAGACACTTATGGAGGACATTGGGTTGGTTGTACTCATACTATACTTCTCAATTTCTTGTGCAAAATTTGTTGTTGGTCCTAGTGGTACCCAGAGGATGGATTAGCTTGCTAGTTGAGGAGACTCAAAGTTGTGTTTCACTCTCATTTGTAGGGCTTGAGTCACCTATCTCATTGTAATGTTACTGTTTATTTGCTTCAAATAGTGTATTATTTATTCCAAACTTTGTATTTAGTTATTCTGGAGACGCTCATGTACTCAGTGACTCCAGTTTGTGGGAGGTATTAGATGGTCGTTGGTTTTAGACTTTCCTGAGTTTATCTTTTATTTTTTATATCATGTTATTTTTCCTTTTGTATTGCCTTTACTTTTTTTTATTTGTTGGTTGTCCTAATAAGCGGTGTTAGGCGCATTCACGACCCTTTTGGATGGGATTTTGGGTATGAAAATTTGGTATCAGAGCACTAGGTTGCATCGGCCTCATGAGTCATAAGCAAGCTTTAGTAGAGTCTTGGGTATATCTTATAGAGGCTATAATGCAGTTTGCAAAAGAAGATGTGCAGTTGCACTTTGATCTACAAAGCAGTTTGCACTAAAAAAATAGAAGATCAGAGAATGAGTAGACAACCGATTCTAATGTCTCTCCAAGTGTGACCACAAAAGAAATAGTGTCGCCGCAAGGATGATGTGCTGATGCAATGCCTAAAGGGCGATCGCAAAGTCTGATTTACTATCAGCAAAGGGCAAGTCAAATCCAGCAAAGTGCGGACTGCAAATCTCCTCTTGCAGCCACAAAATCATCCGAAGGGCATTTTTGGCCGAAATTTTGGTAGTCGTGTAAATAGAAGTTTTAGCTCTTTTAGGGTATCTTTTCACTGTAGTAGTTGTTAGTTAGTTAGTTTTAGCTATTTGGAGTAAGTTTGAGCTACAATTGAAGAAGATCATCTAATCTTTCTTTTATTTTAGTATAATGTCTTTAATTTCATCTTGTATCTAGCTTTTATGTCTCTTATCATGAGTAGGTAGATTTTCATCTATGGTTGTAATCCAACCCTAGTGTGAATCTTATGGTTGTTAATATTATGCCTGTTTAGGATTGGGTTAAATGTTATTTAGCTATTTTATTTGCTTTAAATTTGAATTAGTGATTGCAAACATTGATTCATGCCTTTTAGACTTTGTTCTTACTTAAGGAGGAACTATGTCTAGGAAAACATGGCTAACAAGAAATTGGACTAGGTGTGAGATTGATTTTTTCGATTAATGTATTTGGACTCGAGATAGCAATAATCTAACTTGGGCTCATAATCAAATGCTCTTATAGTTATCCATTTAGACTTGAGAAAGATAGTTTGGGCATAATCACTCCTTAATCGAGAAGTATTGAGTGAGCACTTGAGATTTGAGAGTCATAACAACCCTAATCAATCAATCAAGCATATTAGATTTCACCCATTAGGTTTACACCTAGGTTAGGACTAAAACATAGGCCTTTCACTATTCAACTATCTCATATTAAGTGTTTGATAATTTGTCTCTTTGATAATTCATAGTATAATTAGTAGTATTACTACATCAAGTTTTGTTGAAAGCTAATCTAAGATATATTAAGTTCCCTAGTTAAGTATTTACCTTAGCACCCATTAAAACTCTTTGTGTTTTGACCCCGACTCTTGTTGGATAATTATTGTCACGACCCAAACCCATGGGCCGCGACGGGCACCCGGTACCTTACTCAATCGAGTACCAACGTAACGTATCTTTCTTATTACATCATCATATACACGTGACATACGGGCCTAATAGGCCAACATGATCATTTATAAACTCAAAACATAGGCCGACAAGGCCGTACAATCTTTTACGTACACGACATATGTCTACAAGCCTCTAAGAGTACATAAATATTATAAAGGTCGGGACAGAGCCCCGCCATACCAAACCATACACATCTAAATCATACTGACCAAACAAGCAACTCCGGAGAAAATGGAGTGCACCAATATCTTCTGCTGAGCTGATCGCCTACTTGGAGGACTCTCGACCTGCCTATCGAGACCTGCGGGCATGAAACGCAGCGTCCCCAGGCAAAAGGGACGTCAGTATAATAATGTACCGAGTATGTAAGGAATGAAAATCAGTAAATAATAGACATGAGAGAAACATGGAGTAAAAGACTCGATATGTATGTCTGCATAGCTTTGTGAATCATTTCATCTTTATAATGTCATGCATATGCGTATAAATGTCATAACATGTATAGGTATATGTGTTCATAACATCATAAAGCCTCTGAGGGCATCCCATCATATCATTTAGGCTACTGTGGGCAAATCATCAACGTATACCAGCTGATAAGGTGGTGGTGCGTATATAACGCCATAATCTTTTTTCATATCCCATATACATATAATATACATATATACATGTATATAACGCCATCTGGTCATGGGTCAATGTATATGTATAAATGCATGAAATGCATAAGAAATACGTTAATAATATTTTCTCGGAATGTCATAAAAAAATATGTCTGTCGGATAAATTTTATCAAATATGTATTTTTCTGAGACCCATGAACAGAAGATATAATAATAATTCACATGGGGAATCAAGAATATAGACACCGCTAATATTTCTATGAATAGAGTCGTTTATGAAAACTGTTTGTTTGCTCGTTTCTTTCAGTATCATTTGGGCCATGCCAAAAAGAAAGAAGGGATAGCCTTAACATACTTGGAGTAGGAAAAATTTTGTATGATATTCTTGAGAAAGATTGCACCGTGCTCCTTAAGAATCGCAAAATCTTACGCTTCGAAGTTTTGATCACTTTGAAAATCTTAGCATCTCACTTTAAAATTTATGAACCATGTTACTAATAAAGAATGAGATGTTTCTCTACAAGAATGGAAAATGATCGTACCCTTTTGTGGCTTTCTTGATAACACTTCTCCATCCAAATGATATAATGTAGTTATCACTTCAAATATTTCCACCTTTACAAAGTGAATTAGGACTCATCAAATATAAGATGTATTGCTGTCATGTTAAACTTCAAGACTTATCCAAAATATCTTAGAGATTTTCTTGGAATTTTGGAGCTTCCTTCGTAAGCTCTCTTAGCAAACTTATGTAATTCCTTCTTTGTTTACGTATAGTAATCCTTGTGGCCACTAGTTCTCCTAAAAATATTCCAAATAGCATATATAAAGGAAGTGTCATCCCTTGGGCTTTACATGGATGCCACATAATGTTCACGGTTCAAGATTTATCCAAAATCTTAAATAAATTACCATTTTCTTAATTAACTTGGTAATTTTTCACTAAGCCAATAATTAACCAATTATTCACATAATTCAAAATTATCCCAAATTACTTAAAATATTGCTCATTTTTAGCATACCTTATACACCTCACTATCATGGCCATATGGTACTTTGTATGGTACTAGTTCATAAATACCGGGTATTTTAGCTCGGGCCATATTTTATCCCAAAATGTCAAACTTCGACGAAATTCACTTTCTTCGATTTGCTTACCCTCTCACCTTCAACAATTTACTCATCACTTATTTAAAATAGTATAATGCTTATAATCACAAAATAATTTCATTCCCGAACTTGCGTCGATTAACTTACGACGAAACTTTATCGTACGAAAATGCGGGATGTAACATCATTCCTCCCTTTGGAACATTCGTCCTCAAATGTTGACTGATATACTTATCATTTTCATAACTTATGTCCTCTGAATACTTTAGTACTTTCCTTGTCATCTAAGCAACTGTTCTGTGAATAATTCTAAGGGTCAGGGCATTCCCCTCTTTAAGCTCCTTTCTCACACCACGACTTATAGTCGGAATCCTTCTAATCTCGTAACTGTTGCTACCTTCTGTCATAGATCCGATTATCCCTCCGTATGACTTTACTTCCATAACTCTTACTTTGATTTATCGTTATTGAGGGGTGCTACCGAACTCCAGGTTACTTTCGTTGCTTATCCTATATGCAATAAGCTAAGTCCTTTAATTCCCCCTCATTACTGTTCATCTTAATAATGACGGCCTAATCTCATCTCATACTTTGTGACCTTTGTCCATCCATTGCTGATTCATCTTAATACCGATAACTTGCCCTCTTATGTAACACTACCGCTAGGGCTCACGTCTCATCGGGGAACATTTGAAGTGACTTTCCTATTCCACTTAGGGGTGATATTGTACTTCAATGATCATACTTTATAGCATCCCAATGTGACTCACTTACGTGGGTATTTTAATCCTGTACAATTCATGAAATCCCTTCAAATCATCACTCAATCTAAGGTCCAAACGTCATCCTTCATTTATCACAAGTATACCCTCAATTTACTACAAGGACAACATTCCATGTCTTTTAAAAGCTACTAGTCTTAGACTCCTTTGAGTTCATTCAGGCTGAACTTTCTATAACTTAGAGAAACCATCAGCTCTTTTGTCTTTATGGGCTTAATCCCGATAACTTATCCATTCCCGTAACCTTTTCACTTGCCATTACTTATTCTTACTCATGTCTTTTCAAAACCTTGTCGCTCTACCATACTTTAGTTTGCGACATACATATATTCATTTTTTTCAAAAATTATAATGATAGTAATCTTTTCATGGTCAGTTGTGTACAAAATTTTAATCTAGTCACCCTAATTTAAAATGTGCAGAATGAGCACCGTTCAGAACTTACCTGTGAAGGTTATGGATCAGATTCCACTGGCACTCCACATGTGGTGGGAGGATTTGGGAAAACAAGGACGAGATATGGTCAACCAATACCTAGGGGCGCTCACTGGACTATTGAAAATTCAACCTAGAAGGGACCTGATAGAGGCATTAGTGGCATTCTGGGACCCCGCTCATAATGTTTTACACTTCTCAGATTTTGAGCTTACGCCCACTTTGGAAGAAATAGCGGGTTATACTGGGAGCACGGAAGGACTGAGACACAAGTACCTGGTATCTCCAAGGACTGTTACTCCCCACAAGTTTCTGGACTTATTAAAGATAAGCAGACAAATCAAGACGGGAAGTCTAGCACGGGGAATTTCCACCTTTCATTTTCTATATCAGCGATACGGGCATCTAGGGGGATTCGAAGACCCTGAAAATGGACTCTGCAGTAAAGGAGACCGATCAAAATGGGAGACCCATAGATGTTTTGCCTTCATGGTGGCATTTTTAGGACTTTTGGTGTTTCTTGTACCATAGATTCCCTTGCGTTATTCTGGAACATCAAGCGAGACATCACATCGTTTCTAAATCTTCTTTACTCTCATAACTGGACCTCTCGATACCTAGAAATAGCACTTTTGTCACTAACGATGATTCTATCATTCCTGGATATTGAATCCCCACGCTTCCAGCTTTCTATCTGAAGTATGGACTATACACAACCTTCCACATGTGAATATCTCGTACGTTGTTCACCTTTACCTTACTTACCTTAAAATCTCGCATTACATCTTCTATCTCATTCATGGCCTCCTTTCCACAAAGGTATAATTCATATTCACAACTTGAAGCTCTATTATAATACTTGCACCTCTGGTGTATACATAATCTGGTGAGAGCTTCATACTGACTTCTTATAAGGCTGGTACTTTTCTAACTGGCTTCCTTATAGAGCCATTATAGAATATGGTTGTTGCATTATCTCTCTTGCACCTATGATATTAGGAGTTATTCTGCCATGTTCTCAAGCACAATTTCTATAATTTTCTAGGTCCAATAATCAGACTCCTTATTTACTTCGTTGTTGTAACTCTTTAGTTTCCTTTTCCTTCTGATCAACCTTTATGTAGGCTTAAGCTATCTTCCGATCTGCGGCTCATGGCAATAGTTATTATTTTAGCCCTTCATGGACGCTATGAAATATCCATGATACAATCTTATATTAATTTAATCTTTTGTCTATGACATGGGCTCAATTCTTTATTTTAACCTATACCGGAATCTTCTACGGCTGTATGATTGTCAACATATATGCCGCATGGATAATACTCTGAAATCTTAGGTACATTCATTATGTAATTATCTCTGGATCATTGATCGAATAATTCCTTTCATTCCTTCTCAACTTTCTTTAAATGCAAGCAATTGCTTTTCCTGGTCGTTCTGCCTCCTTGTTGCGTGCATACTTAGCTTATTTTAGTGCCCACACATATTGGAATTCCATACAACCCATATGATCTTGAATATCACCTTTTGATTTTGATATATATATATATATATATATATATATATATATATATTTTGATTTTGATATATATATTTTTTTTTTCTTCTTCTTGTTCATTAGCCATGATAGGTGCCACCTGCTGATGGAGTGCATACAATGTTGTTGTGAGATTGTTGTTACATGACCATTTCCTCTTTAGGTGACTGTGCTTGGTTAAAGCCTTCTTCCTTATTTCCTCCGCTAGTCTTTCATTGTAGTACTTAGGGAGGACCCTCTGATTCTTGCAAGGCTGCGAGCTTATTACATCGTATACTCGACGAAATTTTTGATGTTCGTACTCACATATAAAATTCCTTAGTTACTTACCTCCATACTTATATGCTTGTACGGTTGCTCCCGAACTGAAGTTTTGACTGTCTTCCCTTAACACTCATACGGTATCTTTAACTACCCCAACTCCTATCCAAATATTTCTCAAGGTCACGACATCATATCTGCGAGACTGAATTCCCCATGTTGGGGTTCACTCCGTTTATCTTGCACGATCTATTGATTTGTCTGTATCCTCTTGTCTAACTATAACTAGGCTCTTCCTGGATCAACTACTAACTACTCGCTGGCCCATTCTCATATCAATATTCCGCGTAATCTTTCTTGGGTTATTTCCTTTGCATTAACTTGCGTCATATCTCGGGCAGGGACCCTTACTTCCTTTCCTTGACGCCGTGTTTGCATAATGTTATGGAATTGTAGCATATTTGTAGGCTTTGAATAAGTGCAATCTCATCCCTTTTTTATTTTTTTTTCTTCGCATTCTTCCCTTACCATTCCATAATTACTAGAACCACTTAGTTCTGACTCAATACCACATCACTCCATATTCCCCCCTTTAGGGGAGCACTAAGATTTAGTGCTACGATGATCTACGTATAGATGTTTTACCCTCTCATCTTTGGCATCTTTTCACCTCATCGATGATCCTCACTTGCCTCGCGGTAATCCTTCTGTACCAAGGATAATGAAATTCCTCACTCGCGAGGGTGATACTTAGTGTAACTGGCACATATAGCCCCTTAAGCTTAACTTTACTCATCTTGCTTGCTTTAGGGAAGCATCTTCTTGAATGACCTTTAAAGGGTATTCTTTTGTCGTCCATTCTATTATCGCCGGAACGAAATCTGAAATTCTCATGATGTCGACCATTATCGAATCATTTAGTCCCTAATTCATTTTTAGTTTATCTTGTTCACCAATCCATACTGATTTCTTATTACTCTGGGGTCTAATTTTTTCTTTTGGTAATCGCGTTGGAGTCACGGACTTATTTCTCGAAATGAGGATATGACTTTATGGCATATACTCTTTTATTGTCTCAAGGCCTGTCATCTCTCGTCCTTTCCTTCACATGACTATAGACTTTGTAATACTGTCATCTTTTTGATCCACCGTTGTCATCCATGTATCACATCTTATGCATAATGCTTCATTAGCTCTCTTCTTATTTTTCGCAAACATTTATGTCTAACACTTTATTCTGAAAACTCGAACAAGACATTCTTTAGCTTTTAGCTCCCCTTGCTCCATCTACTGGCTCCTCGAATTGCCTAACATTCTCTTTCTACCAGGGATGGGAGCCACACTAAGGTAATATTTATCCCTTCCAGGCTTCCAGTGTTTATCTTTGTAGTACTCATATCTAGCTGTACTATTTTAGAGTGCACCATCGAGGTGTCTCACAAGGAGATCCATTACCATGTTTGCTCTATCCTTCGGAAACGTCAACTAACTCTACCAATCTATCCACTATTTTGGATTACTCTATCCCCAGCCGGATCCTGATAACTCATCCTTCTCTTAAACTATGTCTGTTAGCTCCCATAAGGCATAACTGAGATCGGTGTGGCCGATTGTACATACATTTGTCACTGTTGAAGGTAACTCTAAATTCTTATATCTATCTTCCTGAATGGTAAATAATGATAATTTTTATTAACTGGTACCTCGTACCCTTCTTCATCTTGCTTCTTTTACTTCTTGAAACTTGTATTTATCTTCTGAATCTTGCCTTAACTGTTGAAGGTAACTCTAAATCTCTTATTGCCTTTCACCATAGAGGTGGATAAATATTCTTGTCTTAAGGCTCGTTATCAAGAAGCTTACACGTAAGGTACACACATGTTCTGCTGAAGACCTCACATTTAACCATCATAAGAATGATGCAAAAATTGAGTTCCTCTGACTCAACTCTTCCAGACCTATATCTATTACCAACCGTCTTTCTGGATGTAAGCATCGTCGTATTATGAATAAGATAGAGTTTAGAAAATTGAGTTCTTACAACAGAGCTCTACCACATGATCTAGAGTAAGAAGAAAGAGTGACCGTCTTAAATGCCCTGTAGCTTCCTGCTTATAAGTGTGGTGCACGACACACCCACAAATAAGACTCTACTAGACACGGCTTGTAGACTCCATAGGACAGAATTGCTCTGATACCACTTTTGTCACGACCCAAACCGATGGGCCGCGACGGGCACCTGGTATCTTTCTCAACCGAGTACCAACATAACGTATTTTTCTTATTACATCATCATATACACGCGACATACGGGCCTAATAGGCCAACATGATCATTTATAAACTCAAAACATAGGCCGACAAGGCCGTACAATCTTTCACGTACACGACATATGTCTACAAGCCTCTAAGAGTACATAATTGTCATAAAGGTCGGGACAGAGCCCCGCCATACCAAACCATACACATCTAAATCATACTGACCAAACAAGCAACTCCGGAGCAAATGGAGTGCACCAATATCTTCTGCTGAGCTGATCGCCTACTTGGAGGACTCTCGACCTGTCTATCGAGACCTTCGGGCATGAAACGTAGCATCCCCGGGCAAAAGGGACGTCAGTACAAATAATGTACTGAGTATGTAAGGAATGAAAATCAGTAAATAATAGACATGAGAGAAACATGGAGTAAAAGACTCGACATGTACGTCTGCATAGCTCTGTGAATCATTTTATTTTTATAATGTCATGCATATGCGTATAAATATCATAACATGCATAGGTATATGTGTTCATAACATCATCAAGCCTCTGAGGGTATCCTATCATATCATTTCGGCCACTGTGGGCAAATCATCAACGTATACCAGTTGATCAGGTGGTGGTACATAATGCCATAGCCTTTTCCCATATCCCATATACATATAATATACATATATACACGTATATAACGCCATCTGGTCATGGGTCAATGTATATGTATAAATGCATGAAATGCATAAGAAATACGTTAATAATATTTTCTCGGAATATCATAAAAATAATATGTCTGTCGGATAAATTTTATCAAATACGTATTTTTCTGAGACCTATGAATAGAAGATATAATAATAATTCACATGGGGAATCAAGAATATAGACACCCCTAATATTTCTATGAATAGAGTCATTTATGAAAACTGTGTGTTTGCTCGTTTCTTTCAGTATCATTTGGGTCATGCCAAAAAGAAAGAAGGGATAGCCATAACATACATGGAGTAGGGAAACATCCGTATGATATTCTTGAGAAAGATTACACCGTGCTCCTTAAGAAACGCAAAATCTTACGCTTCGAAGTTTTGATCACTTTGAAAATCTTAGCATCTCACTTTAAAATTTATGAACCATGTTACTAATAAAGAATGAGATGTTTCTCTACAAGAATGGAAAATGACCGTACCCTTTTGTGGCTTTCTTGATAACATTTCTCCATCCAAATGATATAATTTAGTTATCACTTCAAATATTTCTACCTTTACAAAGTGAATTAGGAGTCATCAAATATAAGATGTATTGCTGCCACGTCAAACTTCAAGACTTATCCAAAATGTCTTAGAGATTTTCTTGGAATTTTAGAGCTTCCTCCGTAAGTTCTCTTAGCAAACTTATGTAATTCCTTCTTTGTTTACGTATAGTAATCCTTGTGGCCACTAGTTCTCCTAAAAATATGCCACATAGCATATATAATGGAAGGGTTATCCCTTGGGCTTTACATGGCTGCCACATAATGTTCACGGTTCAAGAGTTATCCAAAATCTTAAATAAATTATCACTTTCTTAATTAACTTGATAATTTCTCACTAATCCAATAATTAACTAATTATCCACATAATTAAAAATTATCCCAAATTACTTAAACTATTGCTCATTTTTAGCATACCTTATACACCTCACTATCATGTCCATGTGGTTCCTTGTATGGTACTAGTCCATAAATACCGGGTATTTTATCTCGGGCCATATTTTATCCCAAAATGTCAAATTTTGACGAAATTTATTTTCTTTGATTTGCTTACCCTCTCACCTTCACCAATTTACTCGTCACTTGTTTAAAATAACATAATGATTATAATCACAAAATAATTTTATTCCCAAACTTGCGTCGATTAACTTATGACGAAACTTTATTGTACGAAAATGCGGGATGTAACAATTATATTGCAAACAACCGTTACATATCCTGTCTTTGGGTGTTTTTTGGACGTTATCAATTTTTTGCACCGTTGCCGGGGATTTTATGGTGTTAGCTATATTCTTGAGTGTGTTTCTTGAGTATCTTCTTTTACTTTCGTATTACTTACTCATTTATGTGATCATAGGTTACCAATGGCGAACAACGAGCCTGGTAATTTACCATTGGGACAGGTGTATGGCAAGGAGGAGCAACTTTATGAAATGTCTTTGTCACCACAAGCAACATGACGAACCGTCGAGGATGTGCGCAACATGACAGTATGCCTCCACCTACCGCTCCTCCACCACCACCACAACCCCAAGCAGCGCAACACCGGAATTTTCCAAATGAAGGTATTCTAGTACTATAGTCCCCCCTATGCTTAGTGCAGACAACTTCCAAATAACCAATGTGATGCTCAATTTGCTCAAGAAACGAGGCTATTTCACTGGAGCGCCGCATCAAAATGGTAATAGACATTTGAATGGTTTTTTGGAAGCGTGTTGGGAAAGCAAACAAACAAAATTTTCGAAAGATGCATTGAGGTTGAGACTATTTCCCTTTTCACTACAAGGGGAGGCCTTATATTTGTTGGAACTCTTGCACAATCATTCTGTTCATACATGGGATGAGTTGGTGGAAAATTTCATTGCTAAATGGTTGACGACGCATTAGTTCATCCAAATATTCTACCATGGAATCAATACCACGAACTAATGCGTCGTCAATCAATTAAAGATCCAACAAACATTCTACCATGGAATCAATACCACGAACTAATGCGTCGTCAATAAATTAAAGAAGTTCATCCAAATGATAAATGGTTTATCTATTAATGTACCATTGGTTGAAGCATTGGAGCAAATGCCTAATATACCAAATTCATGAAAGATATTATGACCAAGAAGAGATCAACGAACTTTGAAACTATCAAGGTCACTCATCAAGCTAGTGCTACTGTTCATTCCATGGCTCCCAAATTGGAGGATCCCGACGCTTTCACAATTCCTTGAACTATTGGAAGTGCCAATTTTGCTAAAGCCTTATGTGATCTTGGAGAAAGTATCATCTTGATGCCCTATTTGATTTTTAATACTTTGGGAATTGTGAAACCAAGACCCACATCTATGAGATTACTTATGGCTGATCACACAATGAAGAGACCATTGGGGGTGATTGCAGTTGTACTATTGGTTCGAGTTGATAAATTCATTCTTCCGGTGGACTTTTTTATTCTTGATTGTAAAGTGAACTATGAAGTGCCAATCATTCTTCGGAGGTCATTCCTTGTTACAGGAAAGGACATTTGTGATGATGAAGCATGCGAACTCACTTTCTGAGTTGGTGAAAAGCAAGTGGAATTTCATGTGTGGTCTCTATGCATCAACCGAATAGCAGTGAAGTGTGATCTTTTGTGGATTTGTGACCGACGTAATCATTTATGACACTAGTGCCACAATCAATGCGGCTGATATGTTTGAAGTCGTCTTGCTAAACTTTTATGATGATGAAATAGATGGTTTCATGGAATGAGTTAACTCTTTACAAGGGATGTTGTCTTACAATTATGTGCCCCAAAATTTATCATTGGATCTTGAAAATAGGAAGACTCCTCCTACAAAGCCTTCAATTGTAGAGCCACCCACTTTGGAGTTAAAGCCATTGCCACCACACCTTCAATATGAGTTTCTTGGACCTCGTTCTGCTTAACTGGTTATTCTTTATTCTTATTTGACTAATATGTAGGTAGATTCCACGTTGGCAGTTCTAAAAACGAGGAAGATAGCTATTAGGTGGACTTTGACAGATATTTAGGGGTATAAGCCACACTTTTTGCATGCATAAGTTCAAGTTGGAGTATGGTTCTAGACCATCTATTGAGCATAAAAGGAGAATTAATAAAGCATTGCAAGAGGTGGTCAAGAAGGAGATTATCAAATGGTTGGATGCCGGGGTTGTGTACCCCATTTGTGATAGTTCATGGACCTCTCCGGTTCAACATGTCCTAAAGAATGTGGTATGACAGTTGTTACCAATGACAAGAATGAATTGATACCTACAAAAACGGTTACTGGATGGAGAGTTTGTATGGATTACTGGAAGCTCAACAAAGTTACAAGGAAGGACCACTTTCCCTCCCATTCATGGGTAATATTCTTGATAGATTGGCCGAGCGTGCTTTTTATTATTTTTTAGATGGTTATTCGAGATAAAAACAAATTCTTATCACACTGGAAGATCAAGAGAAGATCACTTTTACATGCCCAGATGGTACTTTTGTTTTCAAAAGGATGCCTTTTGGCTTGTTTTATGCACCAACAAATTTTCGACGGTGTATGGTGGACATATTCACGGACATGGTAGAGGAGTACTTTGAAGTCTTTATGTATGACTTTTTGGTTGTTGGGGATTCATTTGATGATTGCCTTGCTAATTTGGATAAGGTGTTTGCTCGATGTGAGGAAACAAACCTGGTACTCAATTGAGGAAACAAACTTGGTACTCAATTGAGAAAAGTGTCGCTTGATGGTTGAGTAGGGCATTAACCTTGGTCATAAAATTTCAAAGAATGATATTGAAGTGGATAAAGTAAAGATTGAAGTGATTTTCATGCTTCCACTTCCAACCTCGGTCAAGGATGTGAAGAGTTTCTTAGACCATGCAGGTTTTTACCATAGATTCACCAAAGAGTTTTCAAAAGATGTGAACCCTTTGTGCAAGCTCCTCGAAAAACATGCAAAGTTTAATTTCAATGTTGATTGCATGAGGGCTTTTGAAGTTAACGATTAAGCTGACAACCACTCCTATCATTATATCCATGGATTGGATCTTACCATTTGAGCGTGTGTGTGATGTAAGTGATGTAGCTGTTGGGGAAGTTTTAGGACAAAGGATCGATAAAATTTTCTTGCCGATCTACTAGTAAGACCATGGATAGTGTCCAAGTCAACTACATCGTTGCAGAAAAGGAATTACTTGACATTGTGTTTGCAATTGAGAAGTTTCATCCTTATTTGATGGGTGGAAAGTTAATTGGGAACATGGATTATGCGACACTAAGATATCTTATGAGCAAAAAGGAATCCAAAGCATGGTTGATGAGATGGGTTCTTCTTTTCCAAGAATTTGATATTGAGATCCAAGATAAGAAGGGGAGTGAAAACGAAGTGGTGGAACACTTATCTCATTTAGAGGAGGAGTTGAGGCCATATGATGGCCTTGAGATAAAGAGCTCTTTCCCGATGAGCAACTTTGGCACTTTCCATGAAAGAGGTACCATGGTTTGCGAATTTGGCTAATATCATCGCTAGCAGTATCATTCTGGAAGAGTTAATTTCAAACCAAAAGAAGAAGTACAAAAGAGATTGCAAGGACTACTATTGGGATGAATCATACCTTTTCCGGATTTGCACGGATGGAGTGATTAGGAAATGTGTACTGGATGAGGAGGAAAGCAATATTCTCATGGCTTGTCATTCTTTATCATATGGTGGTCACCATGAGGGATCAAGAACATAAGCAAAGGTCCTAATGGTTTCTATTAGCTTACTCTATACAAGGATACAAGTGATTTAGTGAAGAGGTATGATGAATGTCAACGAGCCGGTGGAATTTTAAAGAAACATGAAATGGCGCCCCTTATATGCTTCTTAGAGATTGACATCTTCGACGTTTGGGTATTGATTGCATGGATCCATTCGTGAGTTCCTTTGGTAACATTTGTATTTTAGTTGCGGTGGATTATTTGTCTAAGTGGGTGGAAGTTGTTTCTTTACCTAACAATGAGGTTAGGATTGTGTCTTTCTTTAATCAAAACATATTTACAAGGTTCGGGACTCCTAGAGCAATCATAAGTGATGGAGGGTCGCATTTTTGCAACAAGGCTTTTGACACTTTGCTTGGAAAATATGGTGACACTCACAAGGTGACAACCCCTTATCATCATCCGCAAGCAATTGGTAAGGTGGAAGTGTCCAACCGGGAGATAAAGAGTATCTTGTCAAAACTGGTTAACACCAATTGGTCAGATTGGTCCGAGAAGTTATATGATGCTCTATGGGCATATAGAATGGCTTACAAGACACCTATCAGGATGTCTACTTATCGGTGGGTGTTCGAAAAAGCTTGTCATCTTCCAAGGAATTGGAGCATAAGGAAATTTGGGCCTTAAAGAAGCTAAATCTTGATTGGAATATAGCCTCTAACTTGCGAGTTGCACATTTGAATGAGTTGGATAAATTCCGGTATCATGCCTATGAAAGTTTGTCCTTGTACAAATAAAAGATGAAAAACGTTCATGACAAGTATATTTGGAATAAGGAGTTCAAGGCCGGTGAATGTTTTTATTCAATTCAAGGTTGAGGATGTATCATGAGAAGATTAAATCAAGTGGAGTGGTCCATTTAAATTTCTTAGTGTGACTCCATATGGATAACGGAGGAGAGCTCAAGTGGTCAAGTCTCTAAACTTTTTTGTTATCAATGCGAAGCACTTTGCGGCCGCACATGTTAAATTTAGAGAAGGCAAAGATTCGAGGCTAGCACAGTTATCGCCGCACTTCAAAACATAGGGACCGTACAACCACAAGGAACATAAGCTGCACAGGTAATCGAGTGTGGATCGCACTGCAATTTTTTGGCTGAATCTCTCACTTTACCCCGACCCACCGGTAAGTATAAAAAGAGGGTTAGGTCAACGTTTTATACTTTTCACTTTTTGAACAAGCCTTAAATCACCTAATCTATGGAATCAACTACACACACTGCTGCACGCTACTCATCCACACACATTCAATCTCTCCGGGTGTAATTAACACGATCTGGTATGACACACATTGATATTTTCTCCTTTTCTTTATTAATGTTTTAGTTTATTTTGAAATCATCTCTGTTCGCATTAACTGTGGGTACAAAAGGGATGGGGACGTCTGTGAAGTTATGATTACTTTTGTTTAGAGTGAGCCTCAATTGAAAGCTGAAACCTCGCTGGCCATTAACAGTGTTAGCCATGAGTCCAATTCAGGCACAACTGACTCCGACTCTGAGGATGCCGCTGATGAAAGTAAGGGGCAAAATTGTGAAAGATGGTCAAGCTAGGACAACTAAGAATGTGGTTTGGCAAGATAGATTCTGAGTTACAATTCATTCTTGAAATTAAAGAAGGATAGATCACTCACTCATGAGCGGAAAATTCTCATCAAGGATTTGTACAAATACAACCCTGCATTCCTAGAACAAATCACTAAAAGCAAGGTAGGATGCAGTTCACAAAACCCTTGGTTGATGTAACAGAGCACCTTATCCATGAGTTTTATGCTAACACAACACACATAGTAAAAGGGACCAAGGTCACCAAAGAGCACAATCTCAAGGTGAAGTTTGATCAATAGTCTTTGAATGACTACTTGGGGCTTGATAATTTGGAGCCAACAGAGTACTTAGCTAAACTTGCTAAGAAAGAGCCAATCTGACCATGGCTTGCAGAGATCCTAGCACTAGGAACTTCTCCCCCTTTGGTGGCTGCGGGATCATGGATTTACTGGAACACTTTGAGCTTCAAGTAAAAAGGATGGCAAACATTTGTGTGTACCAGACTTGATCCATGATTAAATGAGAGCCATCTGCCTTTGGCGAGGGCAGTTCTAGTGGCTTCTATCATAGCTTGGTAATCAATGATTTTGGGTTCCCTAATGTCTGCTAACATTTCACTAGTGGCACAATAAGAGAATATTTCCTACTAGTATCCGAGCACTATCACAGAATATTTGGTGGATGCTGAGGTAGAGCCAAGTCTCTATGACACCAAAATCAAGTACATGACCATTTGACTTGTATAAGTTGTTAGACTCTAGAAACCCCAAGGCCAAAATAACCAACCAGTTTTCACTACTACTAGCCAGTTTAATGAGATTGTAGTAGTAGCTATAGGTACCTATGATATTCCTTCCTCCTCAGATAATCCATCCTCCCATGCCACGGCTATTGGGGTGCACTAATGTTGTTTGTGAAGAAGAAGGATGACTCTATGGGAATGTGCATTGATTATCGGCAGTTGAACAAGGTCACTATCAATAATAAGTATCCATTGCCTCATATTGATAATTTATTTGATCAGCTTCAGGGTGCCAATGTGTTCTCCAAGATTGATTTAAGATCAGGCCATCATCAAGTGAAGATTAGGGATTCAGATGTCTCTAAGATAACGTTTAGGACACGCTATTATCATTATGAATTCTTGGTGATGTCATTTGGTTTGACCAATGCTCCAATGGCTTTCATTGATTTGATGAACGCAGTGTTTAAGCCTTATTTGGATTCCTTTGTGATTATGTTCATTTATGATATTGTATTTTTCTCTCGTAGTAGAGAGAAGCATGAGCAGCACTTCTAGGTTGTACTTTAGACTTTTGGTTGGACTCAGTTGCATTTTTGGGTTATTTTGTGTCTACTGATGGTATCAAAGTTGATCCTAAGAAGATTGAGGTAGTTCAAAATTGGCCTAGACCTACTTCATTTACAGAGATCCATAGGGTCTGGGTTTGGAAAGCTACTATCGTCACGTTGTTAAGGGGTTTTCATCTATTGCAGCTCTATTTACCAAGATGACTCAGAAGGGTGATCCTTTCAAATGGTCTGATGAGTGTGAGAAGAGCTATCAGAAGCTCAAGGTTGCTTTGACTACACCTCCAATATTGGTGTTACCCATAGGTTCGGGGCCTTATATTGTGTATTATGATACTTCGTGCATTAGTCTTGGTGCAACTTTGATGTAGGTGGGTAGGGTGATTTCCTACGAGTCTTGGCAGTTGAAGACCTATGAAAAGAACTATCATGTTCATGATTTGGAGTTGGCAGCTATTGTGCATGCGCTTAAGATTTGGAGGCACTATTGTTCAAGCAAAAGGATTTGAACTTGAAATAGCAGAGGTGGTTGGAGTTGTTGAAAGACAATGATATCACTATCTTGTATTATCTGGGAGAGGAAAATGTGGTTGTTGATTCCTTGAGTAGGAAGGCGGAGAGTATGGGTAGTTTGGTATTTATTCCGTGTAAGGCCCCGTAAAATTTCGCCAAGGAATTTAAAGTTTCGTTATGTCGAGGTAGGCTTACGTCTGCGGTACGGACTTTTTGAGTTGAAGAATGCATTGAGGAGTTGATGGAATTTTTTGGCTGAAGAAGGCGATTATGCGGTCAGTTTCGCGACCGCAAAACCATTTTGCGTGCCGCATAATCATCACGGAGTTGAGCAAAAAAATGGTTGAATTTTGAAGGTCGTTTTGCGGTCCATTCTATGATCGCATATCCATTTCACTGTCCGCATTTTCCATCGCAAATGTTTCTTGAAGAATTTTATTAGATGATTCTGCGGTCCATTCTACAGACGCATAAGTGGTCTACGGACCGTAGACCTGTCGCGGACTGGTCCAGACCAGCCCAGTTCTTGGCATCATTTTCGCGGCCCATTTTGCGGGCTGTATATCTGTTATGCGGTCCATTCTGCTACCACAGACCTGAGTTTGGAGGGTCCATTTTCCCTATTTTATAACCTGACCTCTTTTTAATAAATAACCTTTGGTGCTTATTTTGGAACGACTGTCTGATGATTTTAGAGAGAGGTAAGATCATTTTAGAGAGAGAAGAAGGAAACGTAGCATTCTAATCATCCAATCTTTCACGAACCTTCAAGAATCAAGGAAGTCAATCACTAGATTATCATCTATCTGGGTAAGTTCTACTCCTAAGCTTTCATGCAAGAGGTTATGAGTTCTAGTGTATTGTGGGATTGGAAATAGGCCATGCATGTGATAATAGGTTGTAGTATGTAGGATTAACGAACCATTTTGGTTAGTTTCTTCATGAAATTGGTTGAGGGAGGAAGGGATTACTATTGTACAGCTTTATAGTCTATTTTGCGTACTAGGTGTTTGACAAAATTCCTATGAGAGTTACACCATGGGAATCCTTCTAGTTATTAACCGATTTTTGCTATCTTCCTATAGATTGTTATTGATTGAAGTGTTGGGGTATTGTAGTAACTTAAAAAAACCTCAAACAAGGTATGTTGGCTAAACTACTCTCTTAGAATTTAATTCCATGATGTTCCCGTAAGTTTCAAGCATGGTTGGCTCAAGTTCCTCATTCCCATGTTCCGAGTTGTTCCCGATAAATTTGATTGTCTCGAGTAAGCAAAGTGTCAAGAATTATGTATTCAAAATATGTTTCGAATGTTCCTATTACATTATGTTATCCTTCGGGAATGTGTTCAAGAATGATATGTGTATTAAAATGTTATGGCTTTGAGTTGTGTTTTAAATGAAAGTCCATTATGCTTAACTTGGAAAGAATACTCAATGCCTCTAAAACTCCTATTGCTCGTATATATACTTAATGCCTTGATTTCGAATGTTCGTATTGTTGATAATCTATAAATATGGGCGAAAGTGAAAGAAGTGAGTTGGAGGTATAAAGTGTGGCCAACGTACCAAGAATAAAAATTATACTTGTGGCCAATGGTGCCAATGAAATGAAATGATGTGAGAAAGGTTATCAAATGAGCCTTGATTCAACTGTTCCAAATTGACTTCAAAAATAAATTTGCCTAAAAGCTTATGTCCTCAAGTCATGCCCAAATGTGATTGTTCTAACTAATGCTATGCTTTGTAAGTATTTCCAATGTATTTTGAGCTCTTATGTATTAATGAGTTGAAATTATGTATTTCCCTTTTTGGGAAAAAGTATTTCAAGAACAAATGATGTGTTACACGTTTATGATTTTAACTTGTGCTTCGATTGCCAATCATTTTACTCCATTTCTTGGAAAGAAATCCACTCTGTTTAAAGTTTTCGTTACTAATAAGCCTAAGGTTGTGTGTTTTGAAATATTCTATTTGTTGATATTTATGATGATGATCCACGAAAGTAAAGAAATGAAAGTATGGAATATGAGATACAACCATCGTGCCATGAAAGATGAATCATATGCCTGGCCAAGCGAGCCAATGAAATAATGATGTTGTGAGTGGTTGAAAGTACTAATGAAGCTATATATGGTGTGAAAGGTTATGAGGTGAATGTATTTTTATTTATGTTTCATTTGTATGCAAAAAAAAATGTTTTTGGGAGTATCGTTACTCACCGAGGAAGAGTAGGTTGAAATAACCTAACCCCGAAACTACACGTACCGGTGTAGGGTGCATTGTGATTTTTCCCCTATTTGGGACGAGATTCTTGTGATGAGAATATTACCCTTTATTTGGGATGAGGTGATTACTAAAAAGGGTAATGATGATCCACACGACATTGTGGTAAGACGGCCTAGCCGGTCGGGTCGTGATCGTACGCCATGCCACACATGGTGGAAATTTTGCTGGAAATTGTAATTGAAATTGTGCCTGATATTGTTATTGAGATAATGATTGAAGTTCGTGATTGTAATTGTAATTGTGGTTGATGTCTTCGGGAAAGACGGCCTAGCCGATCGGGTCGTGATCGGACTCCGTGCAAAATACATGGTGGTATATCTATATTGGTACTAATCTCCCAACCAAAAATACATATTATTTTCATATTTTGAAAATTGTTATGCTTTAACTGGGCATTTGGATATTGTTGATTGTAACTTGCGGTTTTTATGATTTTTTTCTTTCTTATATTGGCATTTTATTTTGAAAGAGGACATTTAGTTTACATACTAATACTATTCCATATGTACTAATGTCTCTTTTGTCAAGGGCGCAACATCTTCAATGGATGTAGGTGGTTTGTCAGCGAGCGGTTTTGATCCTCGTTAGCAGTTACTCTCTATTCAGCAGATTTTGGTGAGCCCTACTCTGTTTCGGGCTCCATGTCATTTGACGTTGTACTTTATATTTTGAGGTATAGCCGGGGCCTTTTCGCCGGCACTTCCATAGTACTCTTCTGTTGAACTTAGAGGCTCCGTAGAAAGGTTGTGGTGGTGTTTGATGTTAGGAATTAAACTAGGAATTGTTGGTATTGGGGCAAACATGTTTTACATAATATTTATAAACTTGTAAGATTTTGGAAATCATAAATGAATATCCTTTAGTAATGGAAAAAGAATGTGTAACACTTGACTCTTCTCATGTCTATCACGTGTACTGATTCTTATGTTGTTAATGGAAAAGGTTGGGTAGAAGGAATCTAGCAGGCTTGCTTAACCAGGGTATCTCGGTTGAGCTCCAATCGCGCTGCCTGAGGTCGGGGCATGACATTCCAAACGTGAAGAGTCAATTGGCTATGGATGTTAAGTCCCTGGCAAATAAATTTGTGAGATTGGATATTTCTGAGTAATCATTTTTGGTAGAGAGCATCAAGGCTAGTTGGTTTGATGATTCTCATTTGTTGGTGCTACAATATATGGTGCAGAGAGGTGGTGCAACGAAGGATGTGATTAGAGATGATGCTATTATGCGGCTTGAGGGTCGGATTGGTGTTCCGAATATTGATGGTTTGAGGGAGTTGATTCTTGCGGAGGCTCACAACTCAAGGTATTTTATTCATCCAGGTGTCATGAAGATGTATCATGACTTGAAGCAACATTACCGGTGTCGGAAGATGAAGAAGGATATTGTTGGGCATGTTTCACGGTGTTTGAATTACTAGCATGTCGAGTATCAACATCGGAAACAAGGTAGTTTGACTCAGAGGTTGGTTATACCAGAGTAGAAGTAGGAAATCATTACTATGGACTTTGTGGTAGGATTACCACGGACTTTGAGAAAGTTTAATGATGTTTGGGTCATTACGGACAGATTGACCAAATATGAGCATTTCATTCCAGTGATGACTTCTTACACTTCAGAGAGGTTAGCTCAAATTTACATCAGAGAGTTTATTCGTTTGCTCGATGTGCTCATTTGTATCATTTCAAACTGTGGCACACCATTCACTTGCACTTTTGGAGATATGCTCAGCGAGAGTTGGGAACGCCGGTGAAGCTGAGTACTGCATTTCACCCGCAGATGGATGGTCAGTCCGAATGGACCATTCAGGTCCTTGAGGATATGTTGAGGGCCTGTGTTATTAATATTGGAGGCCAGTGGGATCAGTTCCTACCATTTGCAGAGTTTGTCTGCAACAACAACTAGTAGTCCACTATTCATATGGCACCTTATGAGGCTTTATATGGTAGGCAATGTCGTTCTCCTATTGGTTGGTTTGTGCCCGGTGAGGCTAGGATATTGAGTACGGATTTGGTTCGTGATGCTTTGGATAAGGTGAAGTTGATTCAGGATCATCTATAAACACCGCAGAGTAGGCAGAAGAGGCTAGGACAAATATTTCTTTTAGAGGTGAAAAATATAACAACCCGATATGTCATTTTGAGTTCTAGCTTTCTATTTCGTGATTTGAGACCTCGAATAGATTCCTTTGATGATTTATGACTTGTGTGAGGGGTTTGTTTTGATTTAGTGAAATTTAGATGTGTTTTTAAAAGGAAAACTTGATTTTGTAACATTAACGTTATTGGAGTTGACCACGGTCAACATTCTTGGTTAACGGACACAAATTGGTATTTTGACAATTCCGATAGGTCTGTATGATGAGTTTAGACTTGTACATATGTTTGTTGTGGGTCCTGGGTGAACCGAGGCTATTTCGATGCTTATTGTTGAAAGTTGGAATTTGACCTTATGAACACTTGGAAATCTTTAGGTTTTGATTTTTAATTTTTGATTTTTGATGTTATTTTGATGATTTGAGCTTACGAGCGAGTTCGTATGAAGTTTATATACTTGTGTAGAAGTTTAGAATGGAGCCTGAGGTACTCGAGTGAGTTTTGGATTGGTTGTGGTGTTTTGGCAAGTCTTGGAATTACTGGTGCTACAGTTATCTCAATTGTGATGATCTACTCGCAAATGCGAGGTTCGAAGCTGCGAACTACACCTCGCATTTGCGAAGAATGGGTAGGGGAGGCCATTGCAAAGCTGGGATCACATTTGTGATGCTTGCAATTGCAAAGCGAGTGTTGCAGTTGCGACTTCAGAGGCTCAGCGCCTATTTCCCAATTGCGACTAATGGTTCACATTTGCGAACTATGCAATTGCAAACTAAAGTTCCAAATTGTGACATCTCTAGTTGGGATAAAAATAAAGGATTTTGGGACTAGCTCATTTCATTTCATTTTTGAGACCTAGACTTGGTGGGAGGCGATTTTAGGATAGGATTTTCTTCCCAACTTTAAGGTTAGTAACTTTAACTTATTTTTTATTAGTATCTATTACTTTCCGTTGATTTTATTCCCAACTCTATGTTTTCACAAAGTAGAAATAGGGTTTTTGAGTAGAAACTCAGAATTGTTGGATTTTAGAGATTTAGATCTCGATTTAAGGTCGAATCTCGAAAGAAATCACATATTTGGACTAGGTAATGAATGGATAATCGGGATTTGGTCTTGATTTCAAATTTTGTCCAAACGAACCTAGGATAATCGGGCGGTTTGGATGCTTGTTCTAAAGGGAAGGCGGTTTTGGATTGTTGATTTTTTTTGGAAAGATGTAAGTATTATAGTTAACCTTGATTTAAGGGAATTAGGTTGTAAGTGTTTACTTGCTATGTGCTAAATGTGTTGGGACATTGTATATGCGTGGTGATGAGTATATATGCGTTTGTTGTGGGTTAAAGCATGCGGGTAGAAGTATTTTTATTCATGTTTTTTTATTTTTTTTGTGTTATTCTCTTATGCTTTGTTAGATTTTGAGAGATTACTTACATGTTATTATCCATGTTTGGGGCCTTGTTGGAATATGCAAGTGTTATGGCTCTAGAAATGTTGAATCTCCAATCATGTTAACCCTATCCTTAGTATATTGTGCCTACTTGGTTTCTCTTCGGTATTATATCATGATATTTGTGATGTTGGTTTCTTTGAGTGTTTTCATGTTGATTGGTACTAAGATTGGATTGGGTTACATGCCGCAACGATATATTGGTTGGATCGGGTTGCACGCCGTAATGATATTGAGGTTGAATTGTGTTGCATGCCACAATGGTATTGATGTTGGATCGAATTGTGCGCTGCAACAGATATGATGTCTTGAGTTTATTTCGTATTGTTGTTTCTCTTTTGTGGTGTTTGTTTTTATTCTCGTGAACCTTGTTATTTATCTTCTTATTTGATATTATATTGTTTTTCCGCTCTCTCTATTGCTATTGTTTTTCGCTTATTACTTGTACAGGTTTATAATTAAGTATCTTGTCATAGCCTCGTGACTACCTCGTCGAGGTTAGGCTCGATACTTACTAAGTAAGTTGGGTCGGTTGTACTCATACTATACTTTTTTATTTTTGTGCAGAGTCTGGCATTTGTCCTAGTGGTGTTTAGTGGACTGATTAGCTTGAAATTTTTAGGAGACTCATGGTAGTGATGCACTCTTGTCTGCATATCATGAAGTCACATTTCCATGATCTTTGTTAATATTTATTGTTTCAGACAATATTGTAATTCTTGTAGACCTTGTGTTCAGTACTCTTAGTAGCTCATATACTCGGTGACACCAAATCGTAGGAGTTGATTAGATAGTATTTGGTTTAGACTTGCTATGTAATTTCTAATTTTTGCCTTTATTTGTGATATCATGCTTTTTAATGTTAGTTTTATATATTTTGTCATTGTTGAGTGTTAGCATGTCTAGCAAGCAGTGTTAGGCGCCATCACGACCCCTTGGTTGGAATTTTGAGTTATGACAAAAACTTTTAATCCGTTGAGTTCAGGTACATTCCCAGGTTTCACAATGAATTAACGGATGCATTGGCTACCTTAGCTTCAATGATCCCATACCCAGGCAACACTCATATTGACCCGCTGAAAAGATAAATGCAGGATAAACATAGTTGCTGCAACACAATTAAAATTGAACCTCTGACATCAAACAATTCCTAAACATATATGAATATCCAGAACAGACGAATGGAGATAAAAAGAGAGTCATTAGATGACTTGTAAATGGTTTCTTTCTAAGTGGGAGAGCCAATATAAAAGAACTCCAGATCTGAATCTTTTGAGATGCGTGGATGTTGAAATGATAAAAGGATCATGAATGAGATAAATTTGGAGTATGTAGCCCAAACATGAATGGTTATGTCCTTGCAAGGAAAATACTCCGAGCTAGATACTACTGGTTAACCATGGAGTGTGATTGCTTTAGATTTATCCGTAAGTCTCACCAGTGCCTCACAGTGATTTGATTCATTCTCCTCCCTCAAAATTGCATCCTATGTCTGCTCCTTGCCCTTTTATTGCATGAAACATAGACATCATTGGACCAGTTGAGCCAAAAGCTTCAAATGGTCATAGATTTATCCTAGTCACTATTAATTTGTTCACAAAAAGGATAGAGGAAATTACCAAGAACGCATTAGTGAATTTTAGTGCATTCCAACATCATTTCTCATTTTGGTATCCCAAAAACTATCATAATAGGTAATGTTGCCAATTTGAATAGCCGTATGATAAAGGAGGTATGTAATCAATTTAAAATTATGCATCACAATTCTACCCTTTATTGGCCCAAAGCAAATGGAGTTGTTGAAGTTGCAAATCAGAACAACAAGAAGATTCTTAGAAAAATGGTCCAAGGCTCCAAGTAATGGTATGAAAGGTTACCGTTTTCACTCCTAGGATACTGCACGACCGTTCGCACTTTGGATGGTGCAACTCCTTACTGGGTTACGAAACTGAAGTAGTGATATCGGCAGATCCTTTCTCTCTGAATCATTATTATAGTGGAGATTGATGATGCCGAATGGGTCAAAGCCCATTTAGAACAATTGACAATAATTACTAAAAACTAATTGACCATGGTTTTCCATGGTTAGTTATACCAACAAAGGACGACCCCCGCATACAATAAGAAAGTGCATCCCAAACAATTTGAGGTTGGTCAACATATGTTGACACAAGTTCTTTTGCATCAGGAAGGAAGCTAAAGGAAAGTTTGTTTCAATTTGGCAAGGTCCTTACATCATCAAGAAGGTATTATCGGAAGGAGCTTTACACCTGGCTAAAATAAAAGAACAAGCCGCAGACATAATCATTAATGCTGACGCTGTCAAGAGGTACTATATCGAAAGGCTTTAATTCTCACTACCCAAATATTATTTACCACTACTTAGAACTTTGAGACTTGTTCACCTTTTTTTTACCCCTTTTTGGAACCAAAGAATCTATTTTGCCAACCAAAAGTAAAAATATTCCCTATGATTTAAAACAAGCAAAATTTTTATTGTAATTTTAAAAGATTTAATTTAAAGAGTTATAAGTACACGACTCCGTCATCTTGAGTCTAATGTGATACTCCATACAGACCTTTATTTCCAACCCGATCAAAAATTCTTTCAAATAAAGACCTTCCGATAATCTTTTAAGAATGCTAAGAGAAGAACGTAATGATCAATGGTTGGCACACGATATAGAACATGGTCATCTCGCTCCTTCAAGGAATTGAAACAAAAAAGAATTCAAAATGAGAGAGTCTTATTGCTGAAAACCCTCATGGGAAAACAGTAAATAGAGATAAAAAAAATAAGAAAGGCTTGTTGGTGCAAATCCCTAAGGGGCACCACTTGTTGAAGGAAAGCTGTGAGTCTGATGCAAATGATTGGCACAAAGAAGCCCAATTTCAGGGGATAAAGGAATGATAAGAAGAAATACAAGATTTGTTTGATAGATCATATCGTTCGGTCCAAAATGCATGTCATGATAATTAAAGATGGTTACCGTATTAAAAAGAGTCTTTTCCTTCCTTCCTTTCCCAAAAGAACATTTCTTGTTAATATTATTTTTTTTTTCTCTTGCTATCATCTTTAGAATTGCACAAAGTAAATTCTGGCTAGCACATCAAAATAATATAACTCAAGGAGCAATGTGCACAATTAGTTGTTGCAGTTGACAAGATCCATGAATTAATGCAATAAAAAGGTTCCCCTGGTACTTCTTTTGATTTAATTAATAGAAGCAAGCAGAGAATTTGGGGCAAGCACAACACTAAAAAAGGCATAAAGCTATTTGTGATTTCCTTGACAAACAAAAATGCCCAAAAAATCAAACATTATGTTGAGGTATCACGAAAGTGTGACTAAAGTAGACACTTATTTTAGGGCTGGTAGCATTGTCACGACCCAAAATTCACCTAGTCGTGGTGGCACATAACCCAACCTGCTAGGTAAGCCAAACTACAGTTAACACAATTCTAATAAAAATCATAAATAATCAATGAATGAAATAACTGAAATCCATACAATACCCCAAGGTTTGGTAGTACAAGTCACGAGCCACTAAGATTTAGATTTACAAAGTTAGTACGAAAATAAATACAATATCTTTTTGGAATATAGATGAACAGAGTACGAATCCAAATTTACCAAGGACAAGTAGTAACTATATCCGAAAAATAAGTACATCTTCAATGCCAACTTCCGTCGTCCACAACAGTTCGCTCCAAGATTTGCACGTAAGGTGCAAACGTGTGGTGTGAGTACAACCGACTGCATGTACTCAGTAAGTATCCTGACTAACCTCGATGAAGTAGTGACGAGATCTTATGTTTAAGGAGTGACGAGGTCTCAGGTCAAGGATACTCACTAAATATATATATTTTACACACACACACACACACACACACACCTAGAAGTAGTAACAAAGTCTAAACAGGAAAATACAAGTACCACATAGTGCACATAGAGAAATGTGCGCAAGTCTTTTAACAACTCAACATGTAAGGACGGTATGCTTCGGATAACAAACAATACATCAACAATTGCATATAGAGAAGTTATGCCCAGATACTATTCCAGTTCAGCAACTCAGCATATAGAGAAGATACGCGTTCAATATCATTAAATCATCAAGCTTGCATATAGAAAAGATATGCGTGAAGTATCAAATAATCCTTCCACATTTGCATATAGAGAAGATATGCATGAAAGAGAAATTAATCCTTCAACAAGTGCATATGCAGAAGATATGCATAATTAATCAATTAATCGTTCATCAATTTTATATAGAGAAGATGTGCATGATTAAACAAGTCAAATCACACGGGTTCACATATAGCGAAGATATGTGTCGTGTATCATCTTATCAAGTAAGGTAGAATATACAGAAGATATGCATAAAGGCATGTATATATTCTGGAGCTAGCATATAGAGAATATATGCAGAAAAATCATGTATAAATCCAAGGAGTTTGCAAATAGAGAAGAGATGCAAAGTCCAACCAATGATCAACTTTACCAACATCCACATCAACCAGAAACCCGTCGGTTTCTCACAACCTGCATGTACACCATCAAGAGAGAAAAATGAAAGGGTGACCCTAAGGGGATGGATCCTTATCCACACGTTCCACGAACAAATCACGTGCCATATATAACAACTGCATTGACCACTCACATGCTATCATATCTCGAATCGGCACGAACCACTCACGTGCTACCAATTCAATCAATATCACATAGAAAGTATATACAAAAATTCATGTACATGAACAATGGAGATTAAATCACATACTCATTGAATGAAGAAGCTAGCATGCTAAGGTGTATGCATATGCGAGTGTATAACTATTGCTCAAATAAGGCGGATACGCCACACAACAACAAATATCATGCTCAACAAGAAATCAAAACCTACACAAGATCTCTAGAATGACTCACGGAGTTCACGTAGTCACACAAACATATAAAGCATGATAAAAAGAAGCACAATGTCCAAATCAAGGCATAATACGACCCAAAGATAACTGCGGACATGAATCATACATAGCACCCTCATATATGCTTGTCACCTCACATATACTTAGCTTCTCACACATTTCAGTTAGCAAAATAAGGTCATATCCTAAGTGTTATTCCGTAAACAAGATTAGACATGATACCTATCTCAAACAAGCCAAATCAATACTGTAAACTGCCTCCCACGCGAATCGACCTCCGAACTACTCGAATCTTGCCAAAACCAACTAAATAACATTAAATAATATCATAGGAATCATACCCTGATAAAGGTCGAGTCTTTAATAAAATATTCAAAGTCAACTAAAAGTCAACCCGGGCTTGTACCCCGGAACCCGACAAAACTCAGAAATTCTGGCAACCCATCCAAATACGAATACAATCTACAAGTTTCGTCCATATCCGAATCTGAATCGATGTTCAAATCTCAATTTTTAACTTTAGAAATGTTTTTGCCAAAAACCCCAAATTTCTCTCTTAGATCTACCAATCAAATGCCAAAATCAAAGATGGAATCATGTATAATAATCAAATCCGAGTAAAAAATACTTAGCCAATCCTAGTGAGTGAAAATCGCCTCAATCCGAGCTACCAATCTCAAAATATGGTAAAATGAGTTCCAAGTCCGAAAATAGGACATTATACATATGATCCAGGTAAACGCTTTGCGATCGTGAGACCAGTTTCATGATCGCGAAGCAAAAACTTCAACTTCCTCAAAGACTCAATGCGGATGCTGCCCTAGACATGTGATCGCGATACATGGCTGCACATAACTACGCGAATATGGCGACTTCCCGTGAACGCGAAAGTCAACCAAATGACATTCCCAGCCTATCTTAGCACTACGCGAATGCGTGGACCTGTACACGAACGCGAAAGGCTTAAAGCCTTAACAACCGCGAACGCGACTCCAGTGATGCGAACGTGAAGAAGAACTTCCTGCCCAGCTCCCAGGACACTTTGCGATCGCAATGCTCAGTCATAAAAAACAAGGGAGAAATTATCTGAAACCACCCCGAAACACACCTGAAACCCCATCTGAACATACCAGCAAGTCCCAACATATAAAACGCACCTACTCGAGGCTTCAAATCACACAAAATAACATCAAAATCATGAATCACACCTTAATTTAAGCTTAATGAACTATTTCAAATTTCTAAATTCCGAACTTACGTCGAACACATCTAAACAACTCGGATGACCCCATGTTTTGCACACAAGTCATAAATAACCATGTGAACCTATTCCAAGGCTCAGAATCCTAAACAAACATTATTAACCATAAATTCAACTATGGGTCAAATCTATCAATTCTCCAAAACATCAAACTTTCAACTTATGGCAATTAGCCTCCAAATCATCTAGGAACACCGAAACTCAAATCCGAGCATACGTGCAAGTTCATAATCACCATACGAACCTAACAGAACCATCAAAACTCTAATCCAATTTCAAATACACAAAAGTGAAACTTAGTCTACACTTCCAACTTAAGCTTCCAAAATAGGAACTAAACTTAGTCAACACTTTCAACTTAAACTTCCAACATAGGAACTAAGTGTGCTAAATCATTCCGAATCATCTGAAAATCAAATCCTACCATGCACGCAATTCATAATACATAATATGAAGCTACTCAAGACCTCAAACTACCAAATGGAATGCTAATGGCCAAAATGACCGGTCAGGTCGTTACATTCTTCCCCTTCCCCAAACATATGTTCGTCCTCGAACGTGCCAAGAGTCATTCCAAAGCAATCAAATCACTGTATACACTTACCTTACACATACCTACTAGTGATCCCACATCACCTCAATCCATATAAGCCTATCAACACAACCTAACTGAAGATTATTTCTTCAACCTTAGTCCATAAACCTTAAAACCCAATCTTTAATATACGAAATTCCTTATAAAAACCAATTCTCGCATCTATACACTATATAAATCTAGACAAACTATATCAAGCCATAACCATATTCCAAGATATAATCACACGATATACCACATAACTCATGTACTCATAGTAATATATTTCGACCAAAATAATTGTTCATTACTAAACCCGGTGCCTGCAACAAACCACAAATAAAATAACACCTCACATCCAAACCATCTAAGCATAGTTCTCAATCACGTAATACTCATCATATAGCTATCTCGTAACTCACTTAGCCACCAATCCCACCCTAGGGACACTACCAGACATATAAGTCCAAATGCACATACTCACATAACTAAAACTACTGAGCCCAAGCTACGGTATGAACCTGGCCTCAAGTTCTCTAGACTGGCCTACCTCCACTACATAGAAAACACATATCGCACCTCATCCACGAAATCACAAGTCGTCGGTGCATAACAGATACCGAGTGCTCCACATCATATACGAGTGAATGGAAAGAAGCTGAAGATATACGCTTCAAGTTGAATCAACGTTGCACTATAAGGAAAGAAAGATGGGAATTTCTTAATTCCCCATAGCCTCTCGAAGATAAGTATGAATGTCATCATACCAATCCGCAAGACTCTACTAGATACTTTCTCATGACTCGTAGAACTTATGAACATAGGGCTGGTAGCACTGTCACAAACCAAATTTTACCTAGTCGTGATGACACCTAACCCAACCCGCTAGGTAAGCCAAACAACAATTATGACAATTCTAATGAAAATCATAAATAATCAAGGAATGAAATAGTTGAATTTCCATACAATACCCCAAGGTTTGTTAGTACAAGTCAAGAGCCACTAAGATTTGGATTTACAAAGCTCGTACAAAAATAAATACAACATTTGTTTAGAATATACATGAACAGAGTATGAATCTAAAGTTGCCAAGGACAAGTGGTAACTATATCGGAAAAACAGGTACATCTTCAATGCCAGCTTCCATCGTCCACAACAGCTCAACTCCAAGATCTGCACGCAAGGTGCAGATGTGTAGTATGAGTACAACCGACCCTATGTACTCAGTAAGTATCCTGGCTAACCTCAGTAAAGTAGTGACAATGTCTCAAGTCAAATACTCACTATATGTATATATAACCTCCAGCAGCAGTAACAAAGTCTAAATAGGAAAATATATGTACCACAAAGTTCACATAGAGAAGATGTGCGCAAGTATCTTAACAACTCAACATGTAAGGAAGGTATGCTTCGGATAACAAACAACACATCAACAATTGCATATAGAGAAGATATGCCCAGATACCATTCCAGTTCAACAACTCGGCATATAGAGAAGATATGTGTCCAATATCATTAAATCATCAAGCTTGCATATAGAGAAGATAAGCGTAAGGTATCAAATAATATTTCCACAGTTGTATATAGAGAAGATATGCATGAAATAGTAATTAATCCTTTAGCAAGTGAATATATAGAAGATATGCATAATTACTCAATTAATCCATCATCAATTGCATATAGAGAAGATATGCATGATAAAACAAGTCAAGTCACACGGGTTCACATGTAGAGAAGATATGTATCGTGTCTCGTCTTATCAAGTAATGCATAAGGTCATGTATACATTCTGGATCTAGCATATAGAAAAGATATGCAAAAACATCATGTAAACATCCAAGGAGTTCGCAAATAGAGAAGAGATGCAAAGTCCAACCAATGATCAACATTACCAAGATCCACATCAACCAAAAACCCGTCAGTTTTTTACAACCTGATACACCATCAAGAGAAAAATATGAGAGGGTGACCCTAGGGGGATGGATCCTTATCCACACGCTGCTCGGAAAACTAATCTTCCATATATAATAACCGCACAAACAACTCACGTGCTATCATATCTCGGATCTGAACGAACCACTCACGCGCCACCAATCCAGTCCATATCACACAGAAAGTATATACTAGAATTCATGTACATGAATAATGGATATCAAATCATATACTCATGGACTGAAGAAGCTAGCATGCTAAGGTGTGTGCATGTGCGAGTGTACAACTATAGCTCAAATACGGCGTATACGCCATACAACAACAAATATTATGCTCTAAAAGAAACCAACACCTACATATTATCTCTAGTATGATCCACATAGTTCACATGGACATACAAACATAAAAAGCTTGATAACAAGAAGAGAAGTATAATTCAACACATAGTACGACCTAAAGACTTCTTCAGGCATGAATCATACATAGCACCTGCATATACGCTCGTCACCTCGCATGTGTGTCGCTTCTCACACATTTCAATTAGACAAACAAGGTCATATCATAAGGGTTATTCCCTTAAAAATATTAGACAAGATACTTATCTCAAACAAGCCAAATAAATACTCTAAAATGCCTTCCTGAGCGAATCGACCTCTGAACAGCTCGAATCTAGCCAAAAATAACTCAATAACATCAAATAATGCCATAGGAATCAAACCGAAATGATAAAGGTCGAATCTTTAATCAAATACTCAAAGTCAAAAAAAAGATTAACCTAGGCCCGTACCTCGAAACCCGACAAAACTCACAAATTCCAATGACCGATTCTAATAAATGTCTAACTATACAAGTTTCATCCAAATCTGACTCCCAATGGATGTTTAAATCTCAATCTTTTACTTTAGAAAAGTTTGCCAAAACCCCCAAATTTATCTCTTATATCCTCAAATCAAATTCCAAAATCAAATATAGAATCATGTTTAATAATAAAATTTGAGTAAAAAGATACTTACCCAATCCAAGTGGGTGAATATCGCCTCAAAATGCGCTTCAATCTGAGCTCCCAATCTCAAACTATGGTAAAATGAATTCCAAGTCCAAAAATAGGACCTTCTACATCTGCTCCAGGTAAACACTTCGTGATTGCGGGAAAAACTTCACTATCATGAAGCACAAAGCTTCGACCATATCATTGACTCAACACGAATGTGGCCCTAGGCACACGATCACGATACATGGCTTCACAGAACTACGCGAACGCGAAAGTCAACCAAATGACATTCCCAGCCTAACTCATCACTACACGAATGCATTGACTTGTATGCAAATGGAAAGGCTTAGAGCCTCAACAACTGCGAATGAGATTCTAGTGTCGTGAACGTGAAGAAGAACTTCCAGCCCAGCTCCTAGAACACTTATTGCAATGCTCCTCACACGATCACGAAGAACACTCTTAGCACCAGAAACCAACCATCAAAAATAAGGGAGAAATGGTCTGAAATCACCCTGAAACACACTCGAGTCCCTCGGAACCCCGTCCGAACATACCAACAAGTCCAGAAACTTAACTCGGACCTACTCAAGGCCTCAAATTAAACAAAATATCATCAAAATCACAAACCGCACCTTAATTCAAGGTTAATGAACTATCTCAAATTTCCAAATTCCATACTTATGCTAAACACGTTTAAAGGATTCGAATAATCCCAAATTTTGCACACAAGTTATAAATCACCATACCAACATATTTCAAGGATCGGAATGCCAAACAGACATGGATAACCACAAAGTCAACTATGGGTCCAACCTATCAAATCTCCAAACCTTCAAACTTCCAACTTTCGACAATTAGCCTCAAAATCTTCTAGGAACACCGGAACTCAAATCCAGGCATACTCCGAACTTTAAAGTCACCATCCGGACCTAACGAAATTATCAAAATTCTGATCTGAGTTTAAATACAAAAAAGTCAAACTTAGTCAACACTTCTAACTTAAGCTTCCAAGTTAGGAACTAAGTGTTTGAAATCACTCCGAAATCTTCCTGGAAACAAACTAACCATGCACACAATTCGTAATACATCATATGAAGCTACTCAAGACCTCAAACCATCGAATGGAATGCTAATGCTCAAAATGACCAGTCGGGTCATTACAAACACCAAAAGCAAAATGGTACTAGGTATAGAACAATTAGGGTGGAGGTTGAATAACCAAGGTCTCCAGAAAACAAAGACAAAGTCTCCAAGCAACATAGTTAACCACTAATTCAGTCGGTTTTTTTAAGTTGAGCATATAAAATCAAGCTACCTGGGGCATCAAGGCCACAAGATGACCACTACCTTTTAAACTCACCAATCTTTCATTATAAAAAATAGTGAAGAAAAGCATTTCGCAAAAGAAGAATGTCACCGAATGGGAGTTTCTCAAGATTTCTCCTTCCCTCTTCTTACTATCATGCATGAAATCATGTCATTACTCTTTGTATTTTTTCCCAACACAAGGTACAAATACCCTAGTTTCTTTTTGACTTTTATGGAACAGACATCCTAGTGGTATTTTTATAGCACAAACACCATTTTTCTTTTTAGCATACAACACAAGCACCCTCGTTGATTTTGGAGCCTATGGCACAAACACCTTAGTGGCATTTTAGGGCACAAATACCTTATTTCTTTTCAGCAGAGGGAACAACATCCTTGTCGCTTTTTGACCCTAAGGCACAAACACCTTAGTGACATTTTTAGGGCACAAACACTCTCGTCTCTTTTTGACCCTAGAGCACAAACACCTTAGTGGTATTTTTAGGGCATAATCACCTTATTTCGTTTCAACATAGGGAACAAACACCCTCATTGATTTTTGACCCCAGGGAACAAACAACTTAGTGGTAATTTAGGACACAAACACCCTATCTCTTTTTAGTAGAAGGCACAAATACCATCATTGTTTTATGACTCCAGAGCACAAACACCTTAGTGACATTTTTAGGGCACAAACACCCTATTTGTTTTCAGCACGGGGCACGAACACCTCTTTGCTTTTTGACCTTAGGGCACAAACACTCTATAGGTAATTTATTGAACAAATATCCTTCTCTTTTTATCACAAGGAACAAACACCCTTTGTAAAGCACATGTCACAAAAACCCTAGTTACTTTTTGACCTCGGGGAACAAACATCCTAGCGGAATCTTTAAGGCACAAACACTCGATTTCTTTTCAGCACAAGGCACAAACACCCTCGTTGTTTTATGATCCTAGGGCATAAACACACTATTGAAATTGTTGGGGCACAAATTTCATAGTTCTTTTTAGCATAGAGCACAAACACCCTAGTTGTTTTTTGACCTTGGGGCACAAAACCCCTATATTTTTCTTATAGAATAAGAAGACCTAGTCTGATAAATCTTTCTCATATGATAATACTCCCTAGTCGGATAAAACTCCTAGGATAGACACTTCCAAGTCTGAGATCCTTTCTCCTAGTATAAGAATATCTAGTTTAAGACCATTTTTCATAGGATAACACATCATAGCCTGATGAACCTTTTTTCTAGGATAGATATTGTCACGATCCAAAATCCCAACCAACGGGATCATGATGGCGCTTAACACTACTTGCTAGGCAAGCCAACACATAATAAGTCTAAAACCAACACTGGCTAATCAAATATCCCAATATTTGGTGTTACAAGTACATGAGCTACTAAGAGTGCTACAAACATAGTCCGAAATGAAATGTAATATCGTCTGATACAAGGAAAAACAATAAACAAGAGTGAAGGTGACTATTGAGTCTGTAGATGATAAAGAAGCACTACCTCAAGTCTCCCTGATGTCCAAACTGTGCTCCCCTATAAACGATGCTAGGACCCGCACCAGAATCTGCACAAGAAGTGCAAACGTGTAGTATGAGTACAACCGACCCCATATACTCAGTAAGTATCGAGCCTAACCTCGATGAGTTAGTGACGAGGCAATGACAAGAAACTTACCATACAAAACTATACAGTTAATAAGCAACAGAAATAGCAATAGTGGTAACAATAATAATAGCATAAATAAAAGTCAGAAAATAGTAGAAGAGTCTGATATGAGTAATGATAACTACATTTTCTTGAATAACGCAACCAATACCCTTTTCAGCAGCTCAAACCAACGGGAAAGAAATAATATCCATAACCAGCACATCCAAAACCCATAAAGAGAGTCTATATAAAAAAAACCACATCTCATAACACATACATTGTGGCGCACAACCCAATCCAATACATACATAAATATCATTGCGGCGGCAACCCGATATCATGGCCATACTATTATTGCGGCGAGCAACTTGATCCTTATCATAACATTATTGCGGCAAAAACCCTATTCAACAAAACAATTCGCACTGAACCATCAACCAACACATCTAAATATAGCAAAATCCATAATAACTATCAAAGATAATAAAAAAGCATAATTTGCTAAGGAAAGGATGGGCACGACAATAAGCAATGGAAAATCCAAAGTTTTAGAGCTAATCTTACTCATATAAGCAATAAGGATCCAAACAAGGTTATTAACATACAAACAATCCGATGATCGAACAAATCCCCAACATAGCATAGGAAAATAAAGCATGAAACAAGTATAGACATGTTCTAGTAAAACCATTAATTAAGTAAAAGCATAAACAAGTATAAGCATATAGCAAGTAAAACATTTGGCAAGCAAGGCATAGAACACATAAGGGCATGGAACAAGTAAAACTTATTATAGATAAAGGCACGGAACATGTAAGAGCATCTAATAAATAAAGCATAAGATAAACTAGTTCTACCTGCATATTTTGACCCATGACAACGTATATACACTCGTCAGCTTGCATATGCGACGTCCCCATGCATAATTCATGTAGAAAATAGACTCAATAATATCCTAATTTCCTCAAATCAAGATTAACCATGATACATACCTCTTCCGGAACCAAATAAATAATCCAACGCGGCTTTTCCTTTAGCACAATCCTCCAAATAACTTGAATCTAGTCAAATAATGTTTAAATAAGTCAAAATAAGATTTAGAAACTACCCTAGTATCAAAAAGGTTCGATCTTTAATATATTTAGAAAAGTCAACTCAGGCTCACTTGGTTGAAATCCGACATTAAGACTTAATCTGAATTACTCATTCTCCCCCGAGTCCAAATATGCAATTTTTTTCGAGATCCGACCTCAAATCTAGGTCTAAATATCTAAAATATAAAATCATAAATTTTCTACCCAAAAACTCTATTTCTACTCTATGATAACTTAGATTTAGGAATAAAAAATCTATGAAAGTAATGAAAATTAATTAAAAACAAGTTAAACTTACTCACCTATGATGTTGATAATCTCTTCAAAAGTTAGCTTTACATGAAGTCTAGATCTCAAAAAATGGAAGAAAATGAGCTAAAACATGAAACCCTTCCCTTTTACTCAGCTGCATTTGTCGCATTTACAAACTGTTGTTCGCAAATGCAGACATTGAAAATGCAACCACTTAGCTCGCAATTGCAAATAAGTGTTGGTGTAAATACCGTATTTGCGACCAGGACATCGCAAATACGGGCCAGGCAGCGCAAATGCAGTCCCCCCTAGTTAGGCTCCTTCACAAATGCGAGCCGACATTCGCAGATGTGGACCTCACATTTGTAGAAAGTGCTTTGAAATTGCCAACCCACCTGAGCTCTTCCCAATCTCGCAAATGTGAGATAGAATTCGCAAATGCAAGCCTCGCATTTACGATGTTGCCCTTTGCATTGCGACAATAGCAGCACTAGAAATTCCCAAGTCTTCTAAAACAGCCTGAAATCGATCTCTCAAGCCCCAATCCAAAAATCCACACAAGTATAGAAACAACATACGAACTCGATCATTAGTTCAAAATACCAAAATAACATCAAGAATCAAGAATCACACATCAAAACTCAAAATTTTCAAAGTTCATAACTTCAAAATTTTAACTTTTTTACAATAAGCACTGAAATGGCCTCAAGGTACCTGGGATCCCAAGAAAACATATGTAAAAGTCCACAAAATCATCATACGAACCTACCGAAATTGTCAAAATACTGATCTGCGGTAGTTTACCAATAATGTTGACCGTGGTCATCTCCAACAATTTGAAAGCTCAAAAATCAAGTTTTCTTTGAGAACTCACATTCAAACTTTCTGGAAATCAACACAGACCATGCACACAAGTCATAAACCATCAAATAACGCTATGTGAGGTCTCAAATCATGAAATAGGGAGCTAGAACTCAAAATGACTTGTCGGGTCGTTATATTCTCCACTAGTAAAAGAAATGTTCGTCCTCAAATGGACATAAAAATGTACATGGACTTGTAAAAAGATACATATATCTACTCCTGACATCGGACTCAGACTCCCAAGTAGCCTCCTTCATCAGCTAACCTCTTCAAAGCACTTTCACAGAAGAATTATCCTTAGATCTCAACTTTCGAGCCTACCGATCTAGAATAGCTACCGGCACTTCTTCGTAAGTCAAATCCCCATCAAGCTACACCGTTATGAAGTCCAATACATGTGAATTATCTTCATAATACTTCCGAAGTATTAAAACATGAAATAGCGGATGTACCCCCGAAAGGCTAGGAGGAAATGCAAGCCTATAAGAAACCTCTCCAACTTTTTCTAAGATCCCAAATGGGCCAATAAACCTCGGGATCAACTTGCCTTCTTTCCATATCTAATCACACTCTTCATAGGCAAAAATTTCAAATGTACCTTTTCGCCCTCCATATAAGCCACATTATGGACCTTCTTGTCCGCATAACTCTTCTGCATGCTCTTCGATATATGAAAGCGATCTTGAATCAACTTCACCTTCTCCAACGCATCACGAACCAAATCTATACCCAACATTCTAGCTTTACCAGGATCAAACCAACCAATAGAAGAACAACATTACCTACCGTATAAAGGCTCATACTATACCATCTGAATGTTGGACCGGTACCTGTTGTTGTAGGCAAACTCCGCCAATGATAGAAATCAGTCCTACTGTCCTCCAAAATTAATAACACAAGCCCTCAACATATCTTCAAGGGTCTGGATAGTCCACTCGGACTGGCCATCCATCTGCGAATAAAATGCAGTGCTGAGCTCCACCTGCATGCCTAACTCGCAATGAACAGCTCTTCCAAAGTGTGAAGTGAACTACGTGCCATGGTCTGAAATTATAGAAAAGGGCACACCGTGTAGATGAACAATCCAGCTGATACAGATTTGAGCCAACCTCACTGAATTGTAGGAAGTCATCACCGAAATAAAATGCATAGATTTGGTCAGCCTATCCACAATGACCCAAATAGCATCAAACTTACTCAAAGTCCATGGTAAGCCTACAATAAATTCCATAGTAATGTGCTCCCACTTCCACTCTGGTATCACCACTAAGCCAACCACCCTATTTTTGATGTTTATACTTGACTTGCTGGCAATTCAAGCACCGTGAGACATGCCCAACAATGTCTTTATTCATCTTCCGCCATCAATAATGTTGTTTCAGGTCATGATGCATCTTTGTGCCACATGGATGAATAGAATATCGCAAGCTATGAGCCTCCTTAAGAATCAACTCTCTCAAAACCATCAATATTTTGAACACAAATCCGATCCTAAGGCCGCATAACACCAACATCTCCAATCACAACCTTCTTAGCACCACCTCGATGCATCATGTCTTTCAATACCAACAAGTGAGGATCATCAAACTGGCTAGCCTTGATGTGCTCCAACAAAGACGATAGCGTAACGACACAAGCAAGAACCCTACTAGGCTCTTAAAGAACCGACCTCACAAATTATTTAGCCAAGTCCTGAACATCCATAGCCAATGGCCTTTCTACAGCTAGTATAAAAGCCAAACTACCCATACTCTCTGCCTTCCTACTCAAGGCGACATCCACCACATTAGCCTTTCCCAGATGATACAATATAGTGATATCATAGTCTTTCAATAACTCCTACCATTTTCGTTGCCTCAAATTCAAATAATTTTTTCTTGAACAAATGCTGGAGACTCCAGTGATCAATGTAGACCTCACATGACACACCATACAAGTAGTGCCTCCAAATCTTGAGTGCATGCACAATAGCTGCCAAATCCAAGTCATAAAAAAGACAATTCTTATCATTGATCTTGAAGTGACGAGAAGCGTAGGCAATCCCCCTACCACCGTGCATCAAAACTGCACCAAGCCCGATGCACAAAGCATCACAATACATAGTATATGGCTATGAACATATGGGCAACACCAGCACCAGAGTTGTAGTAAAAGCAACCTTAAGCTTTCGATAGCTCTTCTCACACTCATCGGACCATCTGAAAGGAGAACACTTCTAAGTAAACTTAGTCAATGGGGCTACTGAAGATGAAACCCCTCCACAAAACGATGATAGTAGCCTACCAAACCCAAGAAACTCCGAATCTCTGTAGCTGAAGCAGGTCTAGCCTAATTGTGAATTGCCTTAATCTTCTTAGGATCAACCTTGATACCTTTAATAGACACAACATGACCCAAGAAGGCAACTTAGTTCAACCAAAACTCACACTTTGAAAACATAGAACAAAGTTGACGATCTTCAAAGTCTGAAATAATGCTGCTCATGCCCCTCACTACTATGAGAGTAAACCAGAATATCATCAATGAACACAATCATGAAGGAATCTGAATAAGGATTAAACATTCGGTTCATCAAATCCATAAAAGGTACTGGAGCATTAGTCAAACCAAATGATATCACCAAGAACTCGTAATGGCCATAGTGAGTCCTAAAAGTTGTCTTAGGGACATCTGAAGCCCTAATCTTCACCTGATGATAGCCCGGTCTCAAATCAATCTTGGAAAATACCCTGGTACCCTAAAGCTGGTCAAATAAATCATCAATGTGAGGCAATGTATACTTGTTCTTGAAGTAACCATGTTCAACTACCGATAATCAATGCACATCCTCATTGAACCATCCTTCTTCTTCACAAACAACATTGGCGCACCCCAAGGAGAAATACTCGGTCTAATGAACCCATTATCAAGCAGATCTTGCAAGTGCTCCTTCAATTCCTTCAACTAACCTGGAGCCATATGGTATGGTGGGATAAAAATGGGTTGGGTGCCTGGAGACAAATCAATACAAAAGTCAATATCTCTGTTGGGTAGAATGCTCGGTAAATCTATAGGAAACACCTCTAGGAACTCTCTCACAACTGATCCTGAATCCATAGAAGGAACTTCTACACTAGAATCTCGAATGTAAGCCAAATATGCTAAGCACCCCTTCCTAACCATACGTTGAGCCTTCAAGAATTAAACCATAATGCTGGTAGAATAACCAAGGGTCTATCTCCACTCTAATCTAGGAAACCCTAGCATAGCCAAAGTCACAGTCTTGGCGTGATAATCCAAGATAGCATGATACGGAACAACCAATCCATACCAAGTTTAACCTCAAAATCCACCATATCCAACAACAATATATCAACTATAGTATCAAAACCATTAATGGTAACAACATAAGACTGATACACTCGATCAACTACTATAAAATCCCACATCGGTGTAGACACATAAATAAGAATATCAAGAGAATCACGAGGTATACTCAAGTGTGATGCAAAATATGAAAACACATAAGAATATGTAGAACTCGGATAAAAAAACATCGAAGCATCTCTATGACATATTGAGATAATACCTATGATAATCGCATCAGATGACTCCGCCTCAGGCCTACCCGGGAATGCATAACTATAAATACCATGGATTCCTGGAGTACCATGAGAAACCTGGAGCGCTGACTAAATCGGCATAATAGAATAACCTATACCAAAATAACCCCTGCCTCCAAATGAGGCACCATTAAAACCACCAAAATAATGAGGCCTCTTATCAGAAATCGTCTCTCTCACTTGGCCCACAATTCTCTCAATCCTCCTGGAAATCTCCACTACCTGAGTGAAAGAAGTCTCAGTCTCGACCTCTCTTGCCATCTGAAGTCTAATACCATATGAAAGCCCCTTTATAAACCTTCTCACCTTCTCCCTCTCAGTAGGGATCAAGATAGCTGCATAACCAGACAAATCAACATATCTCATCTCATACTGGGTAACAGCCATACTACCCTGCTGAAGACGCTCAAACTGGTTGTGTAGCTCATCTCTTAGAGTAAGTGGAATGAACTTTCCAAGAACAACTGCGAAAACTGAATCCATATAAGAGGAGGTGATCCTTCTAGTCTACCCATCTCATAATTTTGCAACCACCTCTTGGCTGAACCATACTTCTGAATGATGGTGAAATCTACTCCACTAGATTCAACTAGTCCCAAATTATGCAGAATCTCATGACAATGGTCCAAGAAGTCTTGGGCATCCTCCGAAGGCACACCATTAATGTGAGGACGATACAATTTCTAGAACTATCCATCCTTTTTAGTACATTAGTTGACATCGCGGGCCCATTCTCAAGTTGCACGGCAATAATAGGTTGAACCACCCGACTGGTAACACTCCTAGGGTGCGATAACTATGGGCCATATGCTATGAGGTATAAGTAGTAGGAGTTTAAACTCCTCCCCTGGCCTGAGAAGAGGCGGGTACCATAGGATGCACACCAGTATGAGCCATACTCTCCATAAGGCCCACCATGCAGAGTAAGGCATCTTGAAGCACTAGGGTAGCAATGAACCCCTCTATGACCTAAGTTGGTCCTACCGGCTCGACCTGAACTGGAATCAAACCACACAAAGCTAGTTGAGGCTCGAATGTAGGTGCCATTGCATGTGCTCTGCCTCTGCACATGCCCCAACCCTACCCTTAGTAGTGGCTGCAATCTTGGGCTCCGTCTCCTGATCAGCAGTGGATGAAGCACGTGCCCTCATTATCTGTGAGATAATAAGAGAAAAAGATTGAAACTTTAGAATAGAACAAATTCGCACGATGTAGAAGGAAAGAAAGTGAAGTTTCCTAAAGCCTGAAAGCCTCTAAAAGATACGTACATACATCTTTGTACCGATCCTCAAGACTCTATCAAGCTTGCTCATGACTCGTGAGACCTATTTAATGTAGTACTCTGATACCAACATGTCACGACCCAATATTCCAACCAACGAGGTCGTGATGGCGTGTAACACCACTTGCTAGGCAAGCCAACACATAACGATAAATAAGGAAAAGAGACTAACAGTTAATAGTATAAAGATAATATAGAATAAAATTAAACTCAGAAACATACATAATAAGTCTAAACCCAATGTTGGCTAATCAACCATCCCAAGATTTGTTGTCACAAGTACATGAGCTACTAAGAGTGCTACAAACATAGTCTGAAATGAAATGTAATATTATCTAATACAAGGAAAAATAGTAATAGTGAAAATGGAGGTGACTCTAGAGTCTACGGACGAGAAACCAGCACTGCCTCAAGTCTCCCTGATGTCCAAATTATGCACCCCTCTGAACGATGCTAAGACCCATTCCCACAATCTGTATAAAAAGTATAGAAGTATAGTGTAAGTATAATCAACCATATGCACTCACTAAATATCAAGCCTAACCTCTACAAGGTAGTGATGTGCCTATGACAAGACATTTAAATAAAAGCCTAGTTAACAAGCAATAAAAGAGATAACAGTAATAATAGCATAAATAAAAGCTAGGAATCAGTAGAAGTGTCCAATATCAGTAATGATAACCATATTTTCTTGAATAGCACTAGTTAAAACCCTTTTCATCAGCTCAAACCAATAGGGAAGAAACAATATCTATAATTAGTGCAGCAGCAATCTATAAAGAGAGTCTATATCACAAACAAACCCACATCTTATAACACATACCTTGTGGCGCACAACCCGATCCAACACATACATAAGCATCATTGCGACTGCAACCCGATCCCATGGACATACTATTCTTGCGGCGAGCAACCTGATCCTTATCATAACATTGTTGCAGCGGAAACCCGATCCAAAATATCAACTCACGTTGAACCATCAATCAACACATCCATATAAAGAAATATCCATAATAACTATCAAAGAGAATAAATAAGCATAATTTACTAAGAAAAGAATGGGCACGAACAAAAAGTAATGTCAAATCCCAAGTTTTAGAGTTAATCTTACTCATATAACGTAATAAGGATCCAAATAAGGTTACTAACACACAACAATCAAATAATCGCACAATCCCCAACATAGCATAGGAAAATAAAGCATAAAACAAGCATAGACATGTTCTAGTAAATACATTTATTAAGTAAAAGCATAAACAAGTATAAGCATGTAACAAGTAAAACATATGACGAGCAAGGCATGTAAAAAATAAAGACATGGAACAAGTAAAACATATTATAAATATAGGCACGGAACATGTAAGAGCATGTAATAAATAAAACACAAGATAAACTAGTTTTACCTGCATGCTTTGACCCATGACAACATATATACACTTGTCACCTTGTATATGCATCGTCCCCCACACAATTCATATAGAAAGTAGATTCAATAATATCCTAATTTTCTCAAATCAAGGTTAACCAAGATACTTACCTCTTCCTAAGCCAAATCAACAATCCAACAAAGCTTTGCCTTTAGCACAAGCTTCCAATCAACTTGAATCTAGTCAAATAATGTTCAAATGAGTCAAAACAGGCTTTACAAACAACTCTAGTATAAAAAAGGTTCGATCATTAATATATTTGAAAAAGTCAACAAAAAGTTAACTCTGGCCCACTTGGTCGAAATCCAAAATTAAGACCAAATCTCGATAACTCATTCTCCCATAAATCCAAATATGCGATTCATTTCAAGATCCAACCTCAAATCGAGGTCTAAATCTCTTTTAAATACAAAATCATAAATTTTCTACCCAAAAACTCTATTTCTACTATATGACAACTTAGATTTAGGAATGAGAAAATTAGCCAAAACAAGTTAAAGCTACTAACCTATAATGTTGGGATAAAAATCTCTTCAAAGGTTGGCTCTACATGAAGTCTACATGAAGAAAATAAGCTAACCTTTTACCCAGTTGCAGATGTCGTATTTGCGAACTGGACATTGCAAATACGACCACTTAGCTCGCAATTGCCAAAACGTGTCGGTGCAAATGCGAGCCAGCATTCGCAAATGGGGACCTCACTTTTACGGACAATGCTTTACAATTCCAAGGGCACTACTAGAAAATTGGTCTATTGCAAACGGGTCACAATCTGTTGCAATAGGTAGTAAAACCATTGCAATAAATCTATAAGAACGGTTAAGTACAATATATTATACTGAAATTGATACAAATCACTAAAGGAACTATTAAATAACAAAGTCACAAATCAAATTATCCAACTAGTACTATTCATAGAGTATAAAGCAAAAAAGAGAATATTATTTGATAAATTCAAGAGTTACCATACATAAGTTTGCAAAAAATTCTAAAATAAAAAATTCCTAGAACATCTAAAGACCTTGTTGAAATTGTTGGATGATTGAACTATTATAGCAACACAATTAAATACTCAGTGCAATTACTAGATGATTGATCCATCTAAGGCAATTACCTTCAAAATCACACAAGAGTTATGATATTTACTCTGTATTACTGTAATAAACAATAAAAATCATTAAACTTTCTGAAATCGAAAAAACAGAAACAGAAAGTTAGCAAGAAAAGAATGTCGAAATAATTTCTGAAAAAATAATTTCGGAATAAATCGAGCCTACTGAATGCACAGTGTGTCCTTAAGGAAATTATTCCCCTCACGTACCCGATGTGCTGGAATATTATCCTCCCAGGATAGAACGATTTAACTCACCGGAGTGTTGGTACCAAAAATGCCGATGTAGCAGCGAACCACTCGAAGGCTGTAAAACACACTGAAGATTCTGTGCAGAAGAAGAAGAGCAGAAAATTTCGTAAGGAAAAGATTCTGGGATTCAAAGCATATTTACAGACTTATTGGCACTGTTTCTGAAAAGGTTTGCAACCATTCAGAAACAGCAATGGTTGTTGGAACAGGCTATTTGCATATTGAATTTTTGTTAATTAATTTAATTAATTAATTGAAAAAAATTTTGTCCAAAAGATTAATCAATCAATCTTTAACCGAAGCCGAAACCGAAGCCGAGCGAGCGACGACGGCACGAGGCTTGCCTTCTTCTTAACTCTTTAAGAGTTAGAAAAAGAGCAATTGTATATATACCCATCAAAAGCCTTTTCTTCCTCCAATATGGGACAATGTCCCTTTGCCAAGGAGGGAAACTCAAATATTTCATTTTCCCTTCATTTCCCATTCACCCTCTTTACGCTACACCAAGCTTAAAATTAAGTTAAACCAAGCTTAAAAGCCCAACAAGTTATTACTCAAAGAACTCTCACCTTGATCTCCTTGCTTAACTGGAAAAAAAAAAAAAAAAAAGAAAGCACTTAAGAAAAATTACTGCATAAAGTTTCAATCTTTAACTGCAAAAATAAATACAAAAGAATACTGCAGAAAATTTCAAGCTTAACTGGAGAGGAAAAATCTAACGAAGTGCACATGAAAACCATAGCAAAAAAATTCGGCATAATTGCACATATAAAACTACCAGAAACCACAAAGATTTTCAACTTAACTGCATATAGAAAATAATACTGCCCGATGTATGATTTGTTTACATTCTTAAAACCTTTTTCAATTAGAATTGATGATGCAATATAAATATTTATGCCAGAACCTACATATTACGTGGAAGCTATCTCATGAATTATGTATATTGTATTTTTCTTCTACCACCATATGAATATGTTCAGTAAAAACATTCATTACATTTGAATATCAATGAATAACTTTAACGGAAAAAATACGGCAACTCCATACTCTTACCTGGTGCAACAAACAATGTCTTGAAGAATATTTTTGTAAAATTACATTTCATTTTTTCGAGTTACAACTGAATCTACGACATCTAAAGAGTACAACCAAAAAGTTTGAACTTCTCTTTAGAAGAACTTTTCCTCCCCTCCAGAAAGAAAGAAGGATTGCCTCTTGACAACACTCTACAAATTTAGACCATCATCTCAAAAGGTTCGAGAATGACATTTACAAAAGCCTTGGAACATTTCAATATCATACTACTTCAAATTTTTTTAGTTGTATACATTTATAAAAGTTTTGTACTGGAGTTGTTTACAAAAGATACTTACAATTTTTGTGAATAGAAATTGTTCTTCATTTTGGGGCTACAGAGGTAGCACATAATTACTTGACTGGAGTAGAGGAAGAAAATTATATTGAGAGACAAAAACAATTACAAGGTGGAAGACAACAGTAGTCAAATGCAATAAATAACAAAACATCAGTGAAAACACTTAACTAGACTCAAAATTGTGTTTGAGTATCTTTGCAGGTAACAAAATGACCATTCGATGAAAGAGACACATACCAAAAGCAGAGAACTAAACATGTCAATTCACCATAGAGCTTAGCAACATTTTAGCTTTTAGAAGGTGCATTTTTTCTTATTGTCACCAGCTCTCAGTGCACCGGTATCAAACTCACCCGTACTGATATATGTTCGTAACAAAAACTTAGCCTATTTCCACTTTGTCCTGATTTAATGCAGCCAGAATTCCAAGTAGATCCAACTTAAATGGTAGAATAAACCAAAACAATTCCAAGCACTGCAGCGTACATCTAAAAATTAAACCGTATTTTCGAACTCAAAGGTAAAGGCACCTATTTAGGAAAATAAACAAACCTATTAGTACTATAGAATACCAAAAATTTCTAGTCATACAAGCAAGCATGGAACTCCACCTACAAGAGCTTCCCGTAGGTTATCTCAAGTTCAGATACAAAAGAAAGATGTTGCAATTGGTTGATGACCAGCCATGTATACTATGACTGATGAATGCAAGACCAGCTTAAAACCTTATCCGCTTATAGTAATGATTACAACTACTCATTCAGATCTCAATTCAGAAAAAATATTCAAATTCATATCGTTTTTAAAGATCTGTAGATCTCTTCTTTTAATACATCTGAGATCTCTCCATACAAACAAAATGAACTCTATAATTTCATGGATAAATGCAGCCAAAAAGTACACATAGAAGAGATTAGAGAGACTTACGGCGGCGATGCAGATCTGAAGATCTAAGAGTTGGTCCTTCGCTCGATTTATCCTTCAAACTGTATTGTTATTTTAGGGTCTTTACCGAGAGAGATTAATGTAGCAGTAGTTTCATTCTCTGTAAGATAATTTTAAGAATTGATAGCTAAAGCCGGCAAAGAGAGGAAAATTGCGGAAAGTAGGGTTTTTTCGGAAGATTTTGAGAGAGATTTTCGAGGGAGGTATTCCAAAAATTAGTGCTAAAATAAAAAATAGAAAACTCACATAAAGAGGTGTCTCGTTGGGAAAAATTATAGATGAGGGAAATGAGGAAAATAA